>NC_140452.1:36652542-37020042 GCF_963576455.1 Neolamprologus multifasciatus | reverse complement strand
CACAAAATAAACCACATTTGAGAGAATAAAGTCATTATGAGAGTGTTAGCTGAGAACATGAAGGTGCTGCTTAGGTCAAAAAGCTCCATCTTATATGTAGTCCAATTATCTCTGTAGTCTTGAATCGAAGGAAAGAATGGATTTGTTCACAGTGAGTGCTTCTGGATTTCTCACTGACGTTCTGGTATTTCTTAAAGTGAGGATGGCAGCAGCATTGACAGCACAATGACACTATCCGGTCGTTAAGTCTGACTTCACTAGCTTAAACTCCGCTGCAGGTCCATATATCAAACGATCACTGTGGCATTACTGAGAGTTGAAAAACTGTCTAAAGTCTTTCATCTTTAATAAAATGATCAGCTTTCTGCTCTACCAGGAGTAACAATTGAGTTTAACATCCAGGCATCCATGAAAACGGAATTTATGTCATTTAACGGAGTTAGAAGTTAGCAGGAAGTTAGCTCGCTAGCTAAGCTAAGCTAGCTAAGCTAAGCTAGCGAGCTAAATTCCTGCTAACTTCTATCTAAATACAATATAGCATGTCCTGACTGTGGGGTTTTAGAAACAAATTAAAACGTACAGCTCTGTTATCACTTCCAACATAAATGAAGACAGAAAACTAAACAGCAGTGACGTTTGTAGGGTTACTGAAGTTTGGCTAGCTGGTATTTAATGATGTGCTACATGACCGCTAGCGACACAGCTATGTTAGCATAATATAAACAAGCTAACTTTTTTCCCACTCGATAAAAGTTAACGTGAGTGTTCTCGGTGGTCAGGAACAAATGTAATCGCATGGCAGGATGCTGTAAAAGGACCAAACTTCAGCCAGGAGAACAACTGACATAATCCATCCACAATACGAGGTTAGTCATTCATATACTGCTGCATGGGCTGGGCTGTAGTTACATCCTAAGGTTTTAAAAACTGAGTTTAAATAAATGATTAGCGGTAATAAAAGCCGAGGGAGGTCAACAGTGATCACTGACTGTTTTAGGAGCTTTTTGAGATTAAATAGAAGAAAATACAAAACATTTAACATGTTAACAACACAAAAGCCATATTAAACGCAGACTACTTTAGGAAGTAGGATTCGTCACGTCATCACTTAACGACCGGATAGTTTAGCTCCCTTTGGATTATATGCAGTGAGGACACAGACTTGGTAACAGATATCTGTTATCAGGGAAGATTTGAGGGGAAACTCTTTGTGACCGTGATGGAAGCTGGAGCGTGGCCTGTATTAGCAGACATTGTTTTATCTGTCTGAATAGAACGGAAGCTAAATCTTTCCCAGTCTGAATATTCCTCCTTCCATGAGCATTTGAACACATCCTTGTGAGGTAATGGACCTGCAAATCATAGTCTGCCGCACAAAAACAAGCTGGCTTCTTCCTACATCGACCCCATCGTGCAGGCACGTCGCCTGGTCTTTGTTCCATCTCCTCACCCAAGGACAGATCGATCTAGACGATATATCTGTACACATCTTAATTATACATCCTTTGGATTTACTGCGTGTGCATTCTGAGTGTGTCCTGATGTAGAACATGCTCCACTTCCCCTGCACGTGCTCAGTCTCCGTCTGAGCAGAAGGCTCGGACTGGCTCGGAGCAGTCTGGCCTGGAGCCTCTGAGCGCCGAGAGAGCTGCAAAATGGCACCCGGGAGGAAATCAGAAACATGCACTCGCCTCTCTGTCTCTGCCTTGGGAAGTAATGTCGGATTACACTCCCCCTCTGGCCCTGCCTCAATTTCAGACTAACACGCAAGCAAGCATGAAGGCACGCAGGGGGATTAAGGAGGGAGTTTGTGTTTTGGGGGAACGTTTGAATCAGTGAATTCCACAATGTTGAGCACAGGACTTATAAACTCGACAGACTCAATCAAATACTTTTCATTGATACTGAATCACTTCTTTTTTATTGGCAATGGGGAAACTCACATTTTCCTACATAAAGCCTCAGATTTGGCTTTGCTGCCTTTTGATGTTGCCGTGAGGATAGAAGTGCAAAACAGTCAAATACTGCAGCAAACTGTTGGCTGAGATTACTTACTGTAACTCTGAAACTATTCCACCAACATCTATACGAATGGATAGGTACCACTTTAAGACGGCATGTTAGTGAGACAGATGGAGGCGATGCTTGAACTCCTGCTGTATGTTATGTAAATGTCTGTGTGTGTGTCGCAGACTAAATCTGCTCTATTAGAAACAGATCCGCTGACTCTGGATGCCATTCGAGCTTTGTCATAAGACACATTAGATATCAGAAGATTGATACATGATGGACGTGGTCACCAACAACTGGTGTGCCAAAAACATATCCGCCTCACCGCTACACCGCCAGCTGCACTCCGTTGATGCAGGGCAGGATGGATCCACACTACCATGTTAACACCGTGGTTAACTCATGGAAAGCTGACTTTACTAGAGCTGGAGTCAGAGATGGGCACAGCTCTGCTTAAAGCTATTGGGACCGGAAGAGGTCGGACGTTGTCAACCGATGAGTCTAAGGTCGTGTCCAAATTCATGGACTGCATCCTCCTGAGGACTCGGCCTTCGCGGTCTACGTGGGCCGGGTCCTCAGAAGGTCGGGTAGGCCGGAAGTAAACAGCTGGGGAAATTGGACGGTCCAGCCTTCTGATTAGCGTCACCGCTGTCTCGGTGGAGTTTAAACTCAGCCGTCTGCTCATTGCTATCTAAAATATAACAGGACACTGGAGTAAACTCTCGACCGTCTCACACTTCTGATTAATCAGTTTTCTGTTTGACGTTTAGTCAGCTGTGTGAAAACCACCCGGGGGATTAATAAAGTTTTATTTTATCTAATCTAATAACTTTAATCTCAGCCAAACCGATTTACTCACGAACAAACAAAACACTGAAAAAAGCCCAACAATAACATTTTTAGGTTGTCTAAGTGACTTATATATTACGTTTAACCCGAGTAGCGAAACTCCGCGGTGATCTGAAAATGATGTGCCGGGAGTTGTGCCGTTCTCGGCGGCTTCAGTGACCCTCGAGCTCCCGGCGAGCTATCGAGCTGGTGGGTAACAGACGTCTCCGAAAACGTCGAAGCACTTTTGCAAATATGCGATATCTTGATAAACCGAGCAGATATTTGATGTTCACACAGCTACTTTCTCGCCTGAAAATATGTTCAAAGTTTATTTTGTGACCCAGAAAGATTAATAAGAGTAATTTTAAAACTTAGTAGCGGCCGCCATTATTGGAAACTGGAGTTTGGCTGGGCCGTGCTATGAATTCTGGGATATGGTGGGCCACGAAGGACACACCCGACCCATCCTTCAAATTCGGGGAAAAGGAGGACGCATTTGTCGGCTGCATTCGGAGGAGTCTACGAATTTGGACAGCCTTCGGCGCGTCGCTGTGACGTAATCGGTCTACAAATGCGGCCTCAGGAGGAAGCAGCCCATGAATTTGGACACAACCTTATTGTTGTTGGGCACTGGAGACGTAAACCATAGAGGGACAAAATATTATAGCAATACCAGGATTGTTGTTTGTGTACAATCCAAATGCCGTATGTAGCTCTACGATGAAAGCCGAACTGGATTGAAGCATTTTAGTGAATCTTTGTATCATTTTCTGTCTCTTTGCTTCCTCCTGTTTCCTCTCGTCAGCTCTAGCGTCCTTCCTTTGTTATCTCCAGCTTTGAGGGAGAAGCTTAAAGCACTCGTTTGTGAGAAATGTGATTTGTGTGTTTTTATGGGACTACTGGAACACCCAGTGTCTATTCTGAGGATCCCACATGCACAGCAGAGATATGCCCTGCAGCCACCCCCCTCCCTCCAGTTTGATGCTTTCATGGCAGCCTCCTGCTGTGGCTGGTTTTCAGAAACTCCCCCAGTCTCCCTCCCCCATCTCTTTCTGTCGGCTGAGTTTGAACTCAGGCGGGGATAATGCTATTTTACATTTTTAACATGTCACCATGGAAACCCGGATGCTGAACCGTGCAGCGCTGACTGTGAAGCTCTAAATGTGGCCCTTTGTGTTTCCAGGTCTATAAAGGTGAATTTCAGCTCCCAGATTTCCTAAAAGAGCAGCCACAGGTACAGTAACCATCCTGCCTGTTGTTGAGCTTTTCCTCATTTTGTTCTCATACGAGTCGAACCATACGCAGCTCAGCGCACAGTCACGTGACAGGTTTCCATTTGCTCACAGTTAGTCATCTCCTCTTGAGTTTCTAGCCATCTAACAGCCTGATTTTCGGTTTCTGCTTCATGAATCCCCTCCTTTTTTTTTTCTCCCCCCCTTTTTTCCTCCTTGTTTTTCGGTAGTCTTTCTTTACTGTGTCGTCTCTTGGTTTCAGAGCCTCATGTTGGCTGAAGAGCACCTCTGCCCCCTCCTGGCAGTTGCATTCATCTGTTTTCTGTTACAGAAGCTTTCAGTTGTCTTTTTTTCCAAACGCAATCAGTCTGTCTGTCAGTCGCTGCGATTTGGCTTTCTGTCAGCATCTTCTCGGGGGTGTAGATTCAAACTTCTGCATTTCCCCCTCGAGCGCTTTATCACAGAGGAGCTGACGGGGAAACCTAACCCGCTTTCTGTTCATCCGTACAGATCCAGAAGGCTGCAGAGAGACCCAATCCCAGTTAGGAGCAGAGGCAGCGTGGGCTCCAAAACACACAGGTACAGACACAAGTTTATTTCACAGATACACTTCCTGTTTAGCTGCGTGTTTAAGCTGTGCTTACACAGACATCGGTGAAATAAAGCAAGAGCTCCTACATCTATTTAAAATGATTACAGATATTAACACAGAGGCCAATGTTTGCTGTAACCACATTATAAGATATACTGCAGAAATCTGCTTTAAGTCGTGTTGCAGCAATCCAATAATTATCAATAAGAATATAAACAACTGAAAGTCTTGTTTTTGGTTTGCTTACAGTCTCACCACTCGCTGCAAAGGAACAGCGCATCGCCGATATCGTCAGTCATGTCACAGCCCCGTTCAGCTTTGGCACATCTCAAGTGTCACATGACCACAGCTGGGACACGCCCCCCCAATATATAAATACACACACACACACACACACACAGGTGGGCTGCGACACTGCTTGTCATCAGAAGTCTCGGCCTTCAGCATCGTACTGTACAGAAACATGGATGTCAGCGCCACTGAATGTCTGCTGATCGTCATTCTCACGTCGCGTCATGCTCATCAGCTTGTAGAAATCATTTCTGGCCTTTTAGAGGAAAAGTATTTATGAATGGAAAATTAGCTTTTGGAAGATGCAATACCTATTTTGATGATGATTTCCTTTTTTTTATTGTTTTTCATGCCGTTGTATTGTGCAATGTCATGGGTACTGATCAGTTTGACGTATCGACCGTGATAAAAGATGCTTTTTTTAAAAACAAACTTGTCTGTTTCTTGTGTATAATGATCCGAATATGGGAAGATGTGCTTACAAATACCCCGTGATCATCACAGTTTAATGAAACAACCAAACAAGCTCAGTGCTGCTATGAACATCAGTCTGGTACTTTCATGCTGCTTTTATACTCTGAGCACTCGGAGCCTCATCCACCCACACCCGCATGGATGCATTGGGGGAAACGCAGATCGATCAGCTGGCCTTCTGCTCGCTAGGCAACCCGCTCTACTTCAGCTCTAAGTTTTGATCCTCTTCCCTTTTATTTTTCTTCAAACAAGCACTCATAACTAAAATAGGCATAACCATATTATTGTTTTATGTAGGGCTGCCACGATTAGTCGACTATCAAAATCATCGACGACTGATTTAATAGTCGACGTGTCATTTGAAGCTTTGTAAGATCCCAAAAGACGCAGGAATAAGTAGTAGGATTTAAGAGTGTAATAACGGACTGAAACAGAAGATGGCAGCACTGCATGTACAAGGATGCCAGCTGCCGTTAAACCCCGAAGAAGAAGAAGCTGTGTCTCAGAATTCATAGCGCAGCCCAGCTCAGTTTCCAACAATGGCGGCAGCTAGTTAGTTTTAATATTACTCTTATTATTCTTTCTGGGTCACAAAATAAACGTTTAACATATTTTCAGGCGAGAATGTAGCTGTGTAAACCTCAAATATCTGCTCAGTTTATCAAGACACCACATATTTTCAAAAGCGCTCCGACGTTTTCGGAGACGTCTGTTACCCACTAGCTCGATAGCTAGCCGGGGGCTAGGCTCACTAGAGCCGTGAGAACACCGGACTCCCGGCTAATCGTTTTCAAACCCACCGCCATCTTTCGCTACTCAGGTTAAACATGATATATAAGTCACTTAGATAACTTAAAAATGTTATTGTTTGGCTTTTTTCAGTATTTTATTTGTTCCTGAGTAAATTGGTTTGGCTGAGATTAAAGTTATAGTTTTTACACAGCTGAATAAACATCAAGCAGACAGCTGATTATCAGAAGTGTGAGATGCTCGAGAATTTACTCCGGTGTCCTGTTATATTTTAGATAACAAGGAGTTTATTAAACTTTACCGAAACAATCTGCAAATTTCATTAAAATGTAATAAACTATCATCTTGTCTTTATTTTTAGTTAGCACATACCTTAAACACTTAAAGCTGTAAGCTAATGATAGTTATATAAGAGCAGATGCTGCTGGTGCAATAAGCTGTACATTTTACGTCCAATGGATGATGATCTGATTAGTCGACTAATCGCAAAAATAATCGGTGACTAGTCGACTATCAAAATAATCGTTTGTGGCAGCCCTAGTTTTATGACCTGATTGTGTGAAATAATCTGAGGAGATTTGACTCCTCTGTTTAATGACAACAAAAGTAGTACTTTTACAAGAGTTGTACTGAAAAATATGAACTTGCTCCTAATATTTTGATCCAAGAAAAATGAGAGTGGAGTAAACGTGTTATTTTGTTAGAGGCTTTAAGGCATGTTTGGGTCTCGTCATAGTTGCAGTGGTGCACCATTATTTAAAAGATAAATAAAGGGCAGGGATAACTCAGTAGGTAGAGTGGTGCCCCATGATCGGATGGTCTGGGGTTCAAATCCACTGAGCAGTACCCCTGAGCAAGGTACTGTCCCAACACACTGCCCCCTGGTGCTGGATTGGCGGCTGCCCGCTGCTTCACTGAGGGAATGGGTTAAATGCAGAGAGGAATTTCCTGTGGGGGTTAAAGTATACATTATTATGTAGAAATGCAAGAAAAAGAGATGCAATCAAAGCATTTGATCATCTTTAATTTAAGAGAAAACTAAACGGTAAGTTCTGGATGTGCAGTGCAGCACATCACGTTCATGGCCTTACTGGGTAACAAATACGAGTAATACTTGTTACTATTGCACACCACGCCTTTACTACCACATCATTTGAGCTGGAGCAGATGTTGTATCTGAAATGAGTAAATCTTTCAAATTAAAATATTGCTTGTTTAAAAAAAGTACAAGTGTATCAAAGAGTACTTTTAAAGTATTTGACTCAAAGTGTTGGGCTCACCGACAGCTAACCCTTTCTCCTAAGTAAAAGCTGTTGAAGGTACAGAAATATTGGGGGGGTTGATAGAAAAAATGTTGTGGAAGCTTCTGTTGCCAAAATGGGTCGCGTCCACCCAAACGTGTTTTATGTATGTGGCCAGAGATTGGCGACATACGTAGTGAACCTTGTAAAGTAATTTTACTTTGAAAGAGTCAAACCACATGTTTCATTTCTTTCTCATCGTCCTCTCTAACACGTGTGTATAAACATCCTCATTTTTCCTGATGTTATCGCAGTTATTGCCAGCAGATTTGACGCTAAACAACAGGTGGTTATGAGCAAACACGTTCAATGACAAACTTTACTCCTAAACTCAAAGCTGTGGCTGGAAAAGAGAAAGGCGTTCAGAAGCGGAGACGGGGACTGCTACAGAGGCCAAGTACAGGTTCACTAAAGTGGACGTTGCTAAACATCAGCACTCTGAGAAGATGCAGCAGCAGATCTCAGAGAACGACTCGGCCTCTGTGTGGAAACGTTTTAGGAACATCACCAACTACAAGCCTAAAACCGCCCACTCCACTGATGACTTGCTCTTGGCCAACACCCTTAACGACTTTTACTGCCGTTTTGACGAGCCATCAAGCAGCCTTCACACCTCCAACGGCCCCCACCTCTCCCCCCTCCATAGAGCCATCACCACCATCAAACACTTCACCTACAACACCCCCCTCCTCACCCCACACCAAGAAGGATTTCACACCACCTTCTCCCACTACAACCCTTCTGTTGTATAGACCCACCTTTTAGCACATCCCAGCACACCCACTCACTTCACCAGATGCACCTTGTTTAGTTCTCTCACCTTTGATTGGGTGTGGTGCTTGTCCTTAATTGCACTCACCTGTCACACATTATATAAGGACTGCATTCACTTTTGGCTCACTCTTTCTTCACTCCCACACGGGGCGGCAGCAGAGGTGAGGTTCTGTTTGGGTTTTTTATTTTATGTATTGTTTAAGATAATGAGTAACTTAAATCTGTTTTCTTTCAGCATTGGCAGTCCATGTGTGTCTTTCCTTCCTTCCTTCTTTGCTTTATTGATTTGAGAATAAAAGGAGAACCCTGTGAATGATTAGATGACTGCTTATTCCCCCCTCAGACACTGTGCAAACGAGCTGGCCCCAGTGTTTTCTGGCATTTTCAACTCCTCACTGCAGGCATGTCATGTGCTTCAAGTCCTCTACCATAATAAATAAAAATTGCTTGTACTCATGCCGCCCCGACGTCAGCCAGCGCATATTGGGAATGTCATCACCAATGACACAGCACCAATCGGTTTTCTATCGCCCATTTGTTGGGAGTAAGGGCGCCCTCCGTTTGTGAGTTGCGCCTGCTGCTTGCGGCGCAGAGAGGAGAGGGCAGGGCGGCGGGGGATTCTCTGGCTGGCTGGAGCGCAGTGTTGGGGAGTAATGGAATACATGTACCGCCGTTACGTATTTAAAATACAAAATATGAGTAACTGTATTCCGTTACAGTTACTGTTTAAAAAGGTGGTATTTAGAATACAGTTACTTTGTTGAAATAAATGGATTACACGGCGGTACTTCCCTGTTTCATGTTGTGGCGGGTCAGGACTGTTTGGGTTTTGTTTGACAGCTACGTTCTGTTGTTCCAGGCGGCAGCGTTACGGTTGCCATGGTTACAGGGTGACGCTCTCTCTCTGCGTGTTTCCTGGGTGAGAGAGGCCTTTTTGTTGTTATTGTGCTAAGCTAACAGGCAGAATGCTACAGGTATAGCTCTAAAGAATGTAGCATCATGGGCAGTGTAGTCCGTGCTGCAGGGAGAATGGACTGCCATACACGTTATGTGTCTGTGAGCGAGGGAGGGAGAAAAAGGAAAAGTACGAGCTGTCATCGAGCAGAAACAGAAGCTGGAAGCATGTAAATATAATAATAACCACTGCAGCCAAGAAGAGTGCCTGACGAGCCCAGCTGTAAGTAAGCTATTAAGACTCGACTGTACACCGTGTTCGTGTTCTCCTCCAAAAACAATAAGTTCTGTTGGAGCAGCCTTTCAACGCCTCTCTCTGTCTCTGCTAGCAAAGTTGACCCAGACAACAAAGTAAAGCTAGTTTTCAGCTACGAGCCGACACAGAACCCACCGTATTAGCCAGAGGTCCCTTTACTACGGTTCGGAGCCGCGGACCTTCAGTAACAGTAATAAATCACAGCAATAGTACATTCATGTAGTTGTAAACAGCATGATAATATATTAAGTAATCCAAAGTATTCAGAATACATTACTCTCATCGAGTAACGTAACGGAATACGTTACAAAATACATTTTGGGGCATGTAATCTGTATTCTGTAATGGAATACATTTTAAAAGTAACCTTCCCAACACTGCTGGAGCGGCATCTAATAACCAACTCGCAAAATAAAACAATTTAAAAAAAACCCAACAAACACGAAAACACCAGACATCATGATACAGACTTATAATTTGCACCGATGTTTTTTTGAAATTCTGTACACGAAAAGTGAGCATGAGAGCCCTCGGTGCGCCTGCTCGCTGCTGAAGTCAAAGTAAACTTTATTGTCATCTCTGCTACATACAGTCCAGTATGTAGAGAGACGAGACGACGAGGCTCCAGTTACAGCTGTGCAAGTAAACAAACAACAAATACAGTGGGGCAAAAAAGTATTTAGTCAGCCACCGATTGTGCAAGTTCCCCCACTTAAAATGATGACAGAGGTCAGTAATTTGCACCAGAGGTACACTTCAACTGTGAGAGACAGAATGTGAAAAAAAAATCCATGAATTCACATGGTAGGATTTGTAAAGAATTTATTCGTAAATCAGGGTGGAAAATAAGTATTTGGTCACCTCAAACAAGGAAAATCCCTGGCTCTCACAGACCTGTAACGTCTTCTGTAAGAAGCTTTTCTGTCCCCCACTCGTTACCTGTATGAATGGCACCTGTTTGACCTCATCATCTGTATAAAAGACACCTGTCCACAGCCTCAACCAGTCAGACTCCAAACTCCACCATGGCCAAGACCAAAGAGCTTTTGAAGGACACCAGGAAAAGAATTGTAGACCTGCACCAGACTGGGAAGAGTGAATCTACAATAGGCAAGCAGCTTGGTGTGAAAAAATCAACTGTGGGAGCAATCATCAGAAAATGGAAGACATACAAGACCACTGATAATCTCCCTCGATCTGGGGCTACACGCAAGATCTCATCCCGTGGGGTCAAAATGATCATGAGAACGGTGAGCAAAGATCCCAGAACCACACGGGGGGACCTGGTGAATGACCTGCAGAGAGCTGGGACCAAAGTAACAAAGGTCACCATCAGTAACACACTACAACGGCAGGGAATCAAATCCCGCAGTGCCAGACGTGTTCCGCTGCTGAAGCCAGTGCATGTCCAGGCCCGTCTGAAGTTTGCCAGAGAGCACATGGATGATACAGCAGAGGATTGGGAGAATGTCATGTGGTCAGATGAAACCAAAGTAGAACTTTTTGGTATAAACTCAACTCGTCGTGTTTGGAGGAAGAAGAATACTGAGTTGCATCCCAAGAACACCATACCTACTGTGAAGCATGGGGGTGGAAACATCATGCTATGGGGCTGTTTTTCTGCCAAGGGGACAGGACGACTGATCCGTGTTAAGGACAGAATGAATGGGGCCAAGTATCGTGAGATTTTGAGCCAAAACCTCCTTCCATCAGTGAGAACTTTGAAGATGAAACGAGGCTGGGTCTTCCAACATGACAATGATCCAAAACACACCGCCCGGGCAACAAAGGAGTGGCTCCGTAAGAAGCATTTGAAAGTCCTGGAGTGGCCTAGCCAGTCTCCAGACCTCAACCCCATAGAAAATCTGTGGCGGGAGTTGAAAGTCCGTTTTGCTCGGCGACAGCCCCAAAACATCACTGCTCTTGAGAAGATCTGCATGGAGGAATGGGCCAAAATACCAGCTACTGTGTGTGCAAACCTGGTAAAGACCTATAGTAAACGTTTGACCTCTGTTATTGCCAACAAAGGTTATGTTACAAAGTATTGAGTTGTATTTTTGTTATTGACCAAATACTTATTTTCCACCCTGATTTACGAATAAATTCTTTACAAATCCTACCATGTGAATTCATGGATTTTTTTTTTCACATTCTGTCTCTCACAGTTGAAGTGTACCTCTGGTGCAAATTACTGACCTCTGTCATCATTTTAAGTGGGGGAACTTGCACAATCGGTGGCTGACTAAATACTTTTTTGCCCCACTGTATAAGAAGAGTAAGAAAATAAATATACACTTTAGGACTCTGGGTAAAGGGATCAATAACAATTTAAATTTTATAATTTACAGTTTGATGATTTAAAGTCTCACACAACCCGTCAACAGGGGAGGGGGCGGCTGCTTCCAAATAGAGCACATTTCATTTATAATGTTGTAAATCCAAGCCCATCATGGATTCATGATTTGAATCCTGGGTTGTGTGAAATCCCAGAAATAAACCCTCGACAAAGTGAATCTGTGAACTAAGGTGTAGGTCTGTTAGGTTATGTTGTGGTGATCCTCGAGTTGGGGGATTTGTGTTCATACTGGAGTGCAAAATTAAAACCAATGTAAGATGGACGAGAAAAGTTCAAAGCCATCAGGTGCTCAGTTTAGAAAAAAGAGAAAAGAAGAGGAGAAACGAGCAACAGATACAGGTAAGCAGATGTGTGATTGGATAATGGCAGGTCATCCTGAAACAATCAGAGTCAGAATACTTTATTAATCCCTAAGGAAATTATGTGAGTTACAGTTGGTCCAAGAAGAAATGGTAAAAATAGCAACAGTAACAGACTAAACTCCAAACATTACATCATGTTACAGATTTTAATATTAATTAGTTATTGTCAGTTGTTGATTTGTCCTGTTCTCATTGTATGACAAATTATGATGGCTGTTTGGTAGCTGTTTGCATACAATGCATACTCTCTCTCTCTCTTCATATGTGTGTTTCTCTGATGAAATTCAGTATGGTTCCGAGAATAGTTTTATGTCAATGGTTAATCCTTAGTGTGTGTGTGGTGGGGGAGGGGGGAGGCGCCAGAAGGTGTGTTCGCTCAGGGCGCCAAACAGGCTAGGACCGCCACTGCTGCTGAGAAGGTGACTGGCTGCAGACTCCCATCTCTGCAGGACCTGTACACCTCCAGGACACTGGGGCGTGCAGCTCGGCTCACAGCTGACCCTTCTCACCCTGGACACAGTCTGTTTGACCTGCTCCCCTCAGGCAGGAGGCTCCATTCGCACCAGCACCTCTCGCCATAAGAACAGTTTCTTCCCCTCTGCTGTTGGACTCATGAACAATAACCGTATGACTGTTCCCACCACTAACACATGACCCTACACTGTGTTCACTGCATCATGCCATGTTTGCACTGATCACCACCTGCACTCATGTATATATCTACTTAGCACTTTTAATTTTAATTTTTACGTCTATTTAAGCGTTGTCTGACAGTATGTTTGCACTAAGTACCGCAGAAATTTCCTAATGTTGTAAAATTGCTCAACATTTGGCAATAAAACCCTGATTCTGATTCTTAAAATCATGTTTTCCCTCTGATGAATCTGATTAAATTCCAATAATAATATTCAGTACTTACTTTTAAAAGTTCACTCTTAAACTCCGCTTCCACCGGTTTTTTCGGCAAAATTATCCACACCCACCGCCACGCTATGAACTCTGGGATATGTTGGGTCACGAAGTCTACACCGCCACATCCTTAAAATTCAGGGAAATGAAGGACACATTTGAAGGCCGCATTTCAGTAGTGCAGCATTCGATACTGTTGACCATAATATTCTATTAGAGCGATTAGAACATGCTGTAGGTATTACAGGTATTGCACTGCAGTGGTTTGTATCATATCTATCTAATAGACTCCCATTTGTGCATGTAAATGGAGAGTCCTCTTCACACACTGAGGTTAATTATGGAGTTCCACAGGGTTCGGTGCTAGGACCAATTCTGTTTACATTATACATGCTTCCCCTAGGCAGCATCATTAGAAGACATAGCATACATTTTCACTGCTATGCAGATGACACCCAGCTCTATCTGTCCATGAAGCCAGATAACACACACCAATTAGTTAAACTGCAGGAATGTCTTAAAGACATAAAGACTTGGATGGCCACTAACTTTCTGCTTCTTAACTCAGATAAAACTGAGGTCATTGTACTCGGCGCTGAAAAGCTTAGAAATATGGTATCTAACCAGATTCTTACTCTGGATGGCATTACCTTGGCCTCCAGTAACACTGTGAGGAACCTTGGAGTCATTTTTGACCAGGATATGTCCTTCAACGCACATATTAAACAAATATGTAAGACTGCGTTCTTCCATTTGCGCAACATCTCTAAAATTAGAAATATCCTGTCTCAGAGTGACGCTGAAAAACTAGTTCATGCATTTATTACTTCCAGGCTAGACTACTGCAATTCATTATTATCAGGATGTCCAAAAAACTCACTGAAAAGCCTTCAGTTAATCCAAAATGCTGCAGCAAGAGTACTGACAGGGACTAGAAAGAGAGAGCATATTTCTCCTGTTTTGGCTTCCCTTCATTGGCTTCCTGTTAAATCCAGAATTGAATTCAAAATCCTGCTCCTCACATACAAGGTCTTAAATAATCAGGCCCCATCTTATCTTAATGACCTTGTAGTACCATATCACCCTATTAGAGCACTTCGCTCTCGCTCTGCAGGCCTACTTGTTGTTCCTAGAGTATTTAAAAGTAGAATGGGAGGGAGAGCCTTCAGTTTTCAGGCCCCTCTTCTGTGGAACCAGCTTCCAGTTTGGATTCAGGAGACAGACACTATCTCTACTTTTAAGATTAGGCTTAAAACCTTCCTTTTTGCTAAAGCATATAGTTAGGGCTGGACCAGGTGACCCTGAATCCTCCCTTAGTTATGCTGCAATAGATGTAGGCTGCCGGGGGATTCCCATGATGCATTGAGTTTTTCCTTTCCAGTCACCTTTCTCACTCACTATGTATTAACAGACCTCTCTGTATTGAATCGTATCTGTTATTAATCTCTGTCTCTCTTCCACAGCATGTCTTTATCCTGTCTTCCTTCTCTCACCCCAACCGGTCGCAGCAGATGGCCGCCCCTCCCTGAGCCTGGTTCTGCCGGAGGTTTCTTCCTGTTAAAAGGGAGTTTTTCCTTCCCACTGTCGCCAAAGTGCTGCTCATAGGGGGTCATATGATTGTTGGGCTTTTCTCTGTATCTATGAAGCGCCTTGAGGCGACATTTGTTGTGATTTGGCGCTATATAAATAAAATTGAATTGAATTGAATTGAATTGAATTTCGAGCAGCCTTCGCATTGGGACAGCCTTCGTCGCGTCAATCGGCCTTAAAATGCGGCCTCTGCAGACCCTGAAGTGGGATACAGCCATAATAATCTTGATAGTTGAGCTCAACAGTAGACTGACGACCTGCGTCCGTTACAGATGAACAGCAGCCAGAATTGTTTTGTCCTGCAGTGGCCACAAGTGATGGTAAATTTGATTCTTTTTACTGAATCGAGTTTTAATGAGTCACTCACCAAAGTGAATCGGGTTTTTTGAGTCATTTGATTCACTGAGTCAGTTGACCAGAGAGTGCCAAAAATGTACATTTTCACTCAAACTTAATTTGTTTCTCTTTTCATGTAAATCCCACTGCTAAGATGAATGATTCTAAAAAAAAACAAAAACTATTTTATAGAGCAAAAAAGAGCAAAAACATTTCTAAAATCAAGCAATTTCCTATCAAAATTGCTTAATAAACATTTATTTTGTTTATTTTTATTTTATTGGTATTTTCCTTAAATGTGTTAAATATATATTTTCTCATCTAAATGTCCACTGAAATGTGAGCCAGGGGGCGGTAATGCGCCTTAACATTGGTTGCCAACCAAGAAGAAGAAGAAGAAGAAGCTGTGAGCCAGGAGGGAGGGGGTGAGTAGCTGAAATGTGCTGTTAGCATGTTAGCAGAGCGATGCTACTGTGAACCAAGGAGCTATTGTCTTGATGTGAGCTTCTACTCAGGGTTTTTTCTTCCAGTTCAGAGCAGAAATGCTTTTGTTACGATACTGGATGTTGTGTTTTTCTCCACAATTTTAATTATAAGCTAGATACATTGCTGCTAACAGCAAAAGGGATGAGTCAGTGAATGAGTCAGTTGGGCTTGTGAATCAGGATTCATGAGTCAGTAAAGTGATTCTCGAGTATTGAACGATTCGTTCATGATTCGCGCATCACTAGTGGCCACCGTAGCTCGGATTATGCGCTCGAGTTTGGAGGGTTGAGAAAACAGGTTGACTGCAATCTCCTGACAGCTAGTGAGTAACGGAGCCTTTGTTTGCCATCCAGTTAAAAATATCAGCTTCATCGTGTAATCTTACTAATGTTATGTGTTCCTGACAAAATACATTTATTGTGTTTGACTCTCTGAACTATTAAAGCTACGAGCAAACTTAACTGCTGGATGGCAGCCCACTTTATTTCTTTTCAAGGATGGGAAATGAGAATAAAATGCTGCCCCCTCGTGGTGAGGCGGTCAAGGTGTATTTTTTGCAGAGCAAACGGTGTTTTTAACCTTAAGTCAGTGTAGACGTCATTAAAAGTGTCCACACGTTAGCAAGAAAAGCATAAAGGAAGGAGAGCAGGCGGCTCATGAACAACTTCTTATTTAATAATACATTACATTCAAGGCAAATGATACACCCTTACCAATACATATTCAGCAATGCAATCGTTGGCTCCCTACATAAATAGAAATTTGAAATCTCGAAGTCAGTGCACAACATTAAGAGAACACTTAACAGTCAATCTGTAACATGGTCTGCACACATTCTGCATTTCTGCACAGTACACACCTCTGGCTAGTGCTGCTAAAACCAACATAAAAATAGATCTCAAAATAAGTTATATGTGTATTTGTATATATGTCGTGTCTGTCTTCATAGAAATATTGGGCTTTTGGTTCATATGTACAGCAGTATAGACTTTGATGGGTTTCTCAAACGACAGAAATTGCACAGTAGTGAAAGAATTCAAGAACAACATTTCCAAAAATATTTTACACAAATAGTAAACAGTCAGTCTTCAAGATGCAGTATGAAATTGCACGTTGTCGTCACGCCACAGAGGGGGCTGTTTCAAGGCTTTGGTACACAACGTCCTGATCGGAAGAAAAAGCACGGACCCGATTCCCCCTCCCAGCCTCCGCGGCGGCGGGGAGGAGGGGCCGTAGCGAGGTCCATCCAATGCCACGGCCTGTTCCTGGGATCAAACTAGCAATCGGAGAGCAGGATGACTACAGTACACGTTAGGATCGGGGAAGACTCTTGGCACTTGAATCACAGGTGCGGGTCCGTGTCGGACGACCGAGCGTGCGCGGTCGCGTTGGACGGTTTAAGGAGCGATAAAGGGTCACACTGAGAAGACGGGAGAGCAGGGAGGGTGTCAAAAAAGCATCCGACTCCCTTCAGATACGTGAATGTGCTGTTACTCTGAAGCCAACACCAACACACGGTAATACTGATCCACTGAACACGAGTGATGGCATTAAAAGCAGCTTCTTCTCAGATTTCTGTTGTTTTTTCTCTAAACCTGGGACTGTAAAGACAAACCCAGTCCCAGTCTCAGAGGCTGGACTTCGGCTTCACAGGGACAATTGCAACCACTTCTCTGGACAGTGCTCCTGAATGCAAAAGGAAGTCGAACAGTCTTCGTGGTGCCTTCAGGTCAGCGTGCATGTTTCAAAGGAAATTACTGAAAGGATGTTTCCCGAGAATATTCTTTGCTGCGAAAAGTCAAACAAGCACTGACCGCATCCTGCATCCTCGTGTCTCGCCTTCTATCCCGTATACTCGATCTGGTTTGTTTGTTCCCAGGGAATGCCTAATAATGTGTGCTTCTATTTCCTGCAGCTTCACCCAACAACATTTCAACACAGATCTGAAACGGACATTTACTTGTAGCTGGTTATTGGAGCTTTCACACTATAGTTCTGTTGTGTGATAGTTAAGGATCCTGTAAATTTAAATGTTAATCAAAGATTATCTGAAATAATTATACTCCAGGAAGTCTATCACAAAATTAGCTCAACTACTTGTCAGATTAGCGAGAGATCCCCAACAATCAGACAAGAACTTCCTTTTAAGTCTCGGCGAACCAAGAAAGGTACATGTTTCTGACTAGCTCTTAAATACTGTTTTTAGTTATGAACAAGCACTACAACACTAACTCGATCCTATAATTGTGACGTCTGCTAAACTACAGTCCAGCTGTTTGAGGTTTCCTGTGATTTTCATTCTTTTGATAAAAATATCCAAACACTGCTACATAAATCAGTTTTTAAATTTTAATTCAACGAATCCTAATTAGATCAGTTTGTCTTCTTAAGCCGGGCTCACACTGTGCGATTTTGTCAGTCACGCGATTCAGCTCCTGCTCAAACTGCACGATTGACTCGCAGAGGTTCGTAGGTCACGATGCAGGTCTCACACTGTACGACCCGATGCTCTGATGCGACCCGAGTGCTCACACTGTGCCTCCATAAAATGAAGGTTATAACAAAATTCTGTCGCTCGCTCTCCCTCTCTGTCTTTCACTCACACAGACACGCACACCACCATCAACTTTGCTAAATTGCTAATGAAAAACATGATCAGCTGTGATTGAGCAGCGATGTCCATCCAACTATTTTCACGGTTGTTGTGGTCGCGATCATTTTGTGAGGCCACATCGAAAAGGCTCGGATGAGCTTTCCAAAGTTCTACAAGTGCCTCCATCGCTTGTGTCCAGATCACACGCTGCACAGCCGTGCTGCGCCGTCTTTTTCGCTGACATTCGTGTTTGCGCGTGCGCAGTGTGAGAAACTGCGGCGACACCCTCGCGACCAAGCGATTGATGATCGGGAGCTGGTCGTGAGGTGTTAATCGCTTCTCGTTACCCCGCGTATACTACACGACGCACGATGAAGGCCAAAATCGGGCCGATCGCCAAAACGGTCGCACGACTCAAAAATCGTCTCAAAATGGGCCAAAAATCGCACAGTGTGAGCCCGGCATTACTCTGCCTTTGAAAACTCAGTCTCTGTAGGCTCAGCGAAGCCAGAAATAGCATGTTTGGTATTTTGTAACGACCCCGACACGTAAAGTCGTTTCCTAGTGTTTCAGTGTCGCTGGATTCTTCACCACCTTTCTCCTGCTCACCTTGGATGTCGGTGACGTTGTGCCGGAAACATTTGGCTCTCTGAACTTGATGAGCAGCCACGAAAAGAGCTAAAAACTATTTAAACTGATTGAGATAAGTTGAGGTGCAGCTCTCAAACGTAGCGGTGGCCCTTTTGAAATCGCGAGGATAAGGAGGAAGGCTCATGTGCTTGCGTTTCCTGTTGTGCTCTGGGAGTAAACATGCTTCAAACACTGACCCACATGTTCAGAAAAGCTGGCTGCAATTCATCCTGAGTTTCTAAACGGTCTGCCCGCTCGCAGGCTCCTCCGGCCCCCACAGATCGTGGCGTGGCCTTCACAGGGACCGCGAAGGACCCGCTCACAACAAAGTGCAAGTAAGTACCTTGGGCTGTTACTGAAAAAGGCAACATTTGTGTCATAATGACTTTGTGGACAAAAAGAAAAGAGGGGGTAAAAACACACATGCTTGTAGAAAACACTCATGAAAAGGTCGTTGGCACAGTCCATTTGGTCACTGATGAAAACGTCTTCGTGGCGAAGTCTTCTGCTGTGTGTACATCCTGCACTCTAGTGGCCACAGATGGCACTGCATGGACAAACACAAACACTGAGAGGCGTCCAACATGTTGTCTCAGAGTCGAGGAAAAGAGTGCGACTTTAGAAAACGAGTTGTGATAGTGTGTGTGTGTGTGTGTGTGATTCATGCACGCAAACTCTGCAGGACTGGGGAAACTCAAGAATGCGTTCACAGTGTGATCAAACTCACAAGCATGCAGACAAATCCACATGTCCGAACAGGTACCATGGGCATTCCACGTGAAGGGCAATGTAAACAGATCAGGGCCGAGCTCCAAAGCCGCCCCGTTCCCGGGGCCTTCATCAAAGGGACGCCTCGACCCCCCGGTGTGGCCTGGGGAAGTGGAGGCAGGAAGTGCTCTAGTTTCCAGCAGGGTCAGACACTCTCCCTCTGCATCCTCCCTCCTCTTCTCTTCATCACAGTTACTTGTTGTCCATCAGAGACTGGACTTTGTGCACCAGCTCACGTGCTACCTTCAGGATGTGCTGGACATCATGCCGCTCGGCCATTTCTGTGGATCAGACAGGCTGTTAGAGAGAGCTACCAATATGGAAATACAGCACAGCAGCTAACTGATGAGCCCTGAAATTAGTTTGAACTAGAGATGGACCGATCCGATATTACGTATCGGTATCGGTCCGATACTGACGTAAATTACTGGATCGGATATTGGAGAAAAATAAAAAATGTAATCCGATCCATTAAATATCAAAAAAGCACCTCACAAAACTTGCAACACAGCGTAACTCGGCTCATAACCGTAGCACGTCGCAGCAGTGTGGTCACGTGATAGAGCAGCTGTGTATTTGTAGCGTCGCTACCAAACCAGCATTTCATCTCCGAGGAAGTTTTCCCAGAGAGAAGTAAAGCAAGTGTGTAAGTTCATCTCTGAATGTTTGTAAAGCATTCCCACGTTAAGCTTAACAACAGATATAAGGAGCGACTGCCTCTCTCTCTCTCTCTCTCTCTCCTGCTGCTACTTCAATCATGAAACTGATCAATAATCAGCTGATCGTCTCTCTTCTTTGTTTTTGGCCCATTTTGCACCAGAAAGAGGAAACCAGCGGCTGAACAACAGCAGCACGTTTAAGCTTGATAAGCTGTTGTTAGACTTTATTTAATATTATTTCTACACCAGGATCTTTTTCTACAGCTGACGTAACTGTGCAGGGGCGGATCTAGCAAAGTTTAGCCAGGGGGGCCGATAGGGCATGAACAGGGAAAAGGGGGCACAAAGACATACTTTTCTTTCTTATTCTCATTTAAAATGTCGAGCTTTTAATAAATAATTATCTGACTCTTACACCCAAAGTTTTAATCTGATGTAAAATATATAGAAGTCCATTACTGTATATAGTAACTGTTAAGTCTAACATACCCTAGTAAGCTATAGTACTTTTTCCATCTGTGCAGTTCTGTTGAAGAAAGATGTTGAATCTATTTAAATATTGTAGAAAAATAATTTGATGCTGTGCATTTTTTTTCACACTGCATCAAATTAAAGTTGATTACGTCGATTAAGCATCATGAGGTGGGGGGTGGGGGGGGGTTTATTAGATTGATCAGTTTTGCTGAACTATGAAATATTTTGGGTGCAGTGTATTTTTTACATACAGGTCTAACAGAATAGCTTTAGTGTTGTTGTTTATTTAAACTTGAGTATGAACTTATACAAAATGCAGCGAGATATTAAAACGTTTTATTGATTAAAAAACTCTATATCGGATTCATATCAGTATCGGCAGATTTCCAAATTTATGATATCGGTATCGGACATAAAAAAGTGGTATCGTGCCATCTCTAGTTTGAACTATGCGTGTTTGTGAGGAAGCCCCCACAGGTACAGGGAGAACATGGCAGCGCTAACGGCCACGCTGACACAAAGCTTTCTACTCACTGTTCAGACTTCAGAGCACTTCTCTGATCTCCAGCGATGGGCGTGGCAGGATAGTAACAGGTATGAATGTGCGTCCTACCATTAAAGAATTTAATGATGTCGGTGAAGTCCATGTTGTTGTCCACGATGATCTCACGGTAAACCGTGACCAGCGCCAAGGCCAGGAAGAGGACGAAGTGCTGCGAGGAAATCCTGGGAGCCACCCAGATCACCTCCCACACCGCGAACACGTCGTCGTACAGCAGCTCTGCACACAGCACATTAACATCATCGGCATTTCTAAAGAGCGCTTCTCAACACGCACGCTTTGTCTGCGCGCGGAAAACAGAAACGTGAGGAGGAGGACGTCGCGTTCACCTCTCTTGAAGTCCAACAGGAACCACCGGTAACAGAAGTAGAAGTGAGTGTAATCTCCGTTCTGCTGCATCAGCTCGAACAGCTCCGAGTCCAGGATCTGCCATCACACAGAACACCAGCTGTTAGCTGGAGCGTCTCTCGCTCTCTGATACTCACTCTGCGAACATCATCACCTGGATCAGTGACCTCATGTTGGCAAAGTGCGAGTCCATGGCTCCACCATTAGGGAAGTTCTGACTCATCCTCTTCATCAGCTGAGTGAAACAGCTGTAGGCCAGGCACTCTGACACACAGTTAATGATCATTTATTGAATATTTGTTCTGGAATAAATACTGTCGCAGAAATGAAAACAAGCGTTCTGCTGCTGCAGCTGCTCACCATCATCCAGGATGACCATGAGCGGAGCGAGGAGGTCACACATGCCCTGAATGTAGCCCATCTCTAAATGCTCCCACACATAGCTGCCAGGAAGAGAGAAAGAGAGACAGACTAAAGAGAGACGGACTAAAGAGAGAGCACACATCGTAGTTGTTGTAAATGTTGGTGATTCGTTCTCCACGAATAAAACGCTAGAAACTGGAAATAACACAAACACGGCTCGAGATAAAACCTGCTTCTTCTCACTCTGTAAAATACTCGCCTCCACCTTCTGCACCTACTCATCACCAGAGATGGGCAGTAACGCGTTACTGTAATCCGATTACTTTTTTCAAGTAACGAGTAAAGTAAGGGATTACTATTGCAAAAACAGTAATTAGATTACTATTACTTTCCCGTAGGAACGCTGCGTTACTGCGTTACTAAAACCGTGATTTTTTTGCGAGAATGTCTCATGACAGTGACGTAAGCGAGTGCGACGTTCGTGACAACAGCTGTGTGCAGATCAACAATGGATCATATATCGAGTGCAGAGAGAGTATGAGCGTGCAGCGTTTAAAGCGTGGAAGTACTGACCTTACTTTGAGTTTGATTCCATAAAAAGTGACAAAAACATTAGTGTCCGTTGTGCGTGGGAAGAAAACTTCTTTTTACAGCGAAAAAAACCCCTAAACTTCCGAGCAAGCACCGAGTAGCTACGACGTAATGGGAAACTCACAGAGAAACTCGCGGATTCTTCCACTGACCGCTGCACACCTGCACCAGGGTAACCCTCCGCCTACCCCACTCCTGCTTTACAGGTGAAAATAGAGCAACAGCACCGCTAGTCTTTGACTTTATTTATTTTCTGCTGTGTTTTACTTGCATCTATTTGAAAGACTGAGTGTAAACACACAAAATATTTTATTTTATGTGCTGGAATGTGCAGAAAATAGGTTTAAACGTTAAACTAATTTCTTCTAGTCAGAGAATGTTGCAGATAATTTAATTTTTTTTTAAGATCTATCACTATATCACCTATTCAGGTTGTAAATCGTGTTTTTAAAAAGTAAATGGTAAATGGACTGGTTCTTATATAGCGCTTTTCTACTCATCTGAGCACTCAAAGCGCTTTACACAACTTGTGCATTCACCCATTCACACCCATTCGCACAAGCACATCTCTCTAAGTGCTTTATAGCTAACATTCACACACATTCACACTCCGATGGATGCATCGGAGAGCAATTTGGGGTTAGTATCTTGCCCAAGGATATTTGGCATGCAGACTAGGCGAAGCCAGGAATCGAACCACCAACCTTCCGATCAGTAGATGACCTGCTTTACCACCTGAGCTACAGTCACCCCCTAACTAAGTAACTAATTACTTTTTAAAATAGGTAATCAGTAAAGTAACGGGATTACTTTTTGGGGGAAGTAATCAGTAATTAGTTACTGATTACTTTTTTCCAAGTAACTTGACCAACACTGCTCATCACTACACAAGTAATCATCTAATACTCCTGTACATACAGTATTCAGCAATGAATTTAAAAGTGAAGAGAGTAGCCAAACCCTCAGAGTACGTCTCAGCTCTGCAGATCTGCAGTCAGCTCACTGCCCACTCTGACACTTCTTAAACAAGCAGCTCCTCTGCAGATGATCAGCTGTTTTACAACTACTCACAAGAATTTGTGAGGTCTATAATTGATGGCTTTTTAAATAACGGCTTAATTAATTCCACCTTAAAGGCCTGTCTCACATAGCCCTGGCAGCCCTGGCTGCATGATGCCATTTAGCACTGAGGTCCATAAAGTAGTCTTGGGTATCAAACATGGGTTAGTACTGAGCTGTCTGTCACTGGAAGCTGCGGACAGGCCGAGCATCGCTTCACCAGGAAGCAAGAACAGATCCGTTCACTGCACCTGACCCTGGATCAGTTTTACAGCCTTCTTACTAACAGAGACCAGCGCCTGCGATGCCACACCAGTTAAACCACGGAGCGATACGGATGCATTTCTTTGATATTCAACGGTAGCAGCTGTTAGTAAAGGCTGACGGAAACGATTTGATTTTGTTTACAGCAAAAGAAACCAACCTGTCCTGGGTTTATGCGACTACCTGACTCATCACGTGACACGTCGAGTAAAACAGGTTTGTCTCTCTGCTGGAAAGCTGCAGTTTCATTTTTTCACTCAGTGATTTGATCGTCATAAAACAACAGAAGGATCTTCTTGCGTCTTCAGGTCTTTCTCTACCTGCACATGATGTTGCGGAGTTTCTCCAGGTTGCTCGTGGTGAAATAATAGTAGTTGCGATCACAGCGCTGGACGTCTTTGTCTATTCTGTGCAGGTTGAGGGCGACCGTGTCCAACAACTCGATCTGGAACATGAAAAATGGTTTTCTGCTCAGTGTTGCTGCTCAGTGTGTCCATCGGTTGGTGTCACTCACCAAGCACTTTGTTCTGATCATGTGGCATCAATGCAAAAAACAAGCCCGGACATGATGTGTGCACACTGTACGTACTGTATAGGAAGAGAGCGATGGTGACGTCCCCTCAGCAGCTGCTCCGCTGGTCACCAGTTTGTCCAGCTGACTGCACAGCCTGTCCTCCGTCAGAGAGTCCCGGCACCCCTCACTGGGAGTCCTGCCGTCCTCCGCGCCCCCGCCCTCCTCCTCTGTGCTCTGACCGTCATCGATACTAGACAGGATCTGGGAGTGAGCAGAGGTCACAGAGTAGTTTCTAGAGGAGGGGAGCCCTGAGTCGGGGGAATCGAATTCTACCAGAGGACGCTCTTCTTGTGGGAGGGCCACGGGGGGCACCAGGTTGGTCATTGTGGGGGTGCTGTCCTCTCCGCTGGGGGTCTCCTGGCTTCCTGCATCCTGCTCATCTACAGACATGAACACCTGAAAAGGGGGCGGAGGAATCAGAAGAGATTCCCACGATTAAATTCACTCCAGTTTGTTTATATTGTGCCAAATTACAACAACAGAAGCCTCGAGGTGTTTATGTAATATAATGTGTGATTAAGTAAATCCCAAAAGGTTAACAGACCTCTCTGTGTTGAATCATATCTGTTATTAACCTCTGTCTCTCTTCCACAGCATGTCTTTATCCTGTCTTCCTTCTCTCACCCCAACCAATCACAGCAGATGGCCCCGCCCCTCCCTGAGCCTGGTTCTGCTGGAGGTTTCTTCCTGTTAAAAGGGAGTTTTTCCTTCCCACTGTTGCCAAAGTGCTGCTCATAGGGGGTCATATGATTGTTGGGTTTTTCTCTGTATCTATGAAGCGCCTTGAGGCGACTTTTGTTGTGATTTGGCGCTATATAAATAAAATTGAATTGATTCTGTTCACCTGGACGTTCTCAGTGGGAGAAACGTTTCATCGCTCATAAACAGCACATTTGCACAATGAAACTAGCACCACTGAGGGAACGATGGGCTGTGAGGTCAGGTGAGTGCAGCCCTTCCCCAACTCTCTGTGAACGCTACCTATGATCACCTCACTGTTCCTTCAGTCGGCTGGTTTCTCCCACTGACAACGCAGATTCAGCCTTTTGGGATTTCCTGACTGGACGACTGAGCATGCAACCTAACTATGCATGTGATTCATCGACTCACTGACTGATCTTTCATTCTTTGTGCGGCTGCTGCATTTTGCAGCATTGTTATCAGATCATCTGTCAAACACTGTTGCAGCCTACTTTTGTAGAGTGAATCTTATTTTGCTTGTTTGCTTTACAGAAACCACTCACTGTCCAGGTGAACATTAATCATACTTCAGTCTGTTTGTGCCAGTTTAATCTCTTTAAAAACGAGTCAATATATCCGGATTTTTTACTGATTTCATCTTATGCAGAAACACTGAGTGTTCTGTTATCACTAAAAGTTGTAAAATGTTGTATCACTAAAATATCATTCTCAGTCAGTTGTTATTTGTTATGTGTTTACAGCGCCCTCTGTGGTTGCTCCAAGTAATGCGCTTTAGAAACGGCTTTATTTTGAAACAACTTTATTGAACAGGAAGTCAGCGCAAGAAAGGCAAAAAGAAGGGAAACATATCGGCACAGTTTATGGTGGCCTGTTGGAAAAAATACTGTTTACATCTTCGGTTTATGGTTGTATCGCCGGTATGTACTTAAAGTATAAGTTGCAACTTTGTTTTTTGTACAATATGTTGCCCGCTAATGCAGTATTTGGCTGTAAAGCTAGTCCTTTTGTTAAGCTAGCTACCCGCGATTTTGGAGGTCGTCTGGGATAGCATCAGTAGTAGTTTAAAAAGTTTACATAATTAGACATATGCTATGTAGTAGCATTGTGGTATATAAATGTATATTATGCTGCACATATGTATGTCATGACTGTATTTTTTGTCTTGTTTTTAGTTTTACCCTTTTGAATATCAGTAAACCTGTTGACGACGCTCATCGGTCTTCAGAGTGGTGATATAAGAAAGGTGTTAACGCCCCTGCATCAGACATGCACCCATAACGGCACACTGAGACGTGCACCGTCTATAATTCAGCCACTAACTTGTTTTATTGCTCCGTCCGTGGAGGTTTTAGTTTGACGTCTCAAAGCTTAATGCACAACAACACAGGCTGAAATGAAAACAGATAATAACGGAGCTCACGCTGCAGCGTCTGCTGCTGCTGATACCAAATGAAGCTCTGAGGATAATATAAAGCTCACCCAGACAACCCAACAAAGACTTTGGATATTGCTTGTGTGAAGCTCCCCTCATACAGCAGATATTCAGATTCTTAATAACGTTTAATAAACTCTCCCAACTTAATAAAGTGTCTCGCTGAGTGGAAGCTATATTGCTCTGAGCCCTTCACCTCATTGCTGAGCGTGGAGTCTCTGTGGACGAGCCGCAGGACGTGGCTGTCGATGCTGCTGCCCGAGGAGAGCTTGGCAAAGATGGCCGACTGCATCTCCTTCTCCCGCTGCTTGACGATCACCTCGCAGGCCTTCCACTCCCGCATCACCTGCTGGTACCGCTCGCTGATCTTTGCATCGATCTTCACACAGAGTTTTACTAAGTTCAGGGCAAATTCAAAGACTGTGTGTGTGTGTGTGTGTGTGTGTGTGTGTGTGTGCGTGCACTGTACCTTAGTCATCTCCTTTTTGCTCATGCCAAACTTGTAGTGTCCCAGAAGGAAAGGCCACACCTCCTTTCTGATTTCATGCTGCACTCCACCGTAATAAACCAGCCGGAGCATCTCCAGCTCCTTGTAGTTCTGCACACACACACACACACACACACACACAGGAAGTGCATCAATAATGGAAGCAGTGAAGAGTGATGGAGCTCCGTACGGGAGCAGACGTGGATTAGAGCGGAAGATAAACGACACAGATATGAATAGAGTGCAAATGAGTAACGATGACTTCGTTGGAGCTGATGAATGATTACGGCGGCGGCTTTAATAGCTGCAATGGTATCACACGGAGACTTCGTTTCACTGAAACTCATTAACTTTTCATTAGAGCGAAGGAGAGAGTGGAGACAGCAGGAGCAGTGCACCATCCTCCACTTTCAATTAATATGCTCCATCAGCAGGTGGATGATAGATGAAAGCGAGGCTCACAAAGTTCAGCTTTGCTATACTTTGTGTTAATAACTGACTTTACAAACACAACAGGTAATAATGCTGGTTTATAGCACCGTGCAGGAACACGCTGGTGGATACTCACACCGAGCATGGACACAGTCACACACCGGGGTCTGCAAACGTCAGCTTCAGACCGCTCTGACTGCTCTACTCAGTGTCAGAGCTTTCTCCTCCTCCTGGCTCAGGAGACTCATGCAGCTGCACACATACAGCTGGCTTAAGCAGAGCTAACATCAGATTTGAACTTAAATACAATAAGTGACAGACTTTTGCTTAGAAGAGCCTCACGTCTGTCCACACAGTGAACGACTTTCAGCTGATTAAAGGATGTCGCTGGGATCGTTACAGTCAGCCTTTTGTCCTCGTCTCAGACTTCATAGCTTCTCGACCATGTTTCAGAACAGCTTAATATTTCATTCATTCATTTAAAAAATTAAATCAATTTCCAGCTGTTAACAGTTTAATGACATAATTTGTTTGGGCTCTATTTTCAGTTCTGCGTTTGATGCTCTAGTAGCTGTTATGCAGCAGGACAATGCGGGCGTGTCGATGTGCACAAACACACTTATGTTCACTGCATACAGCTGTCATGTGTAACGGGGTGCATTCAGAAAAGCGCTGACTGTTCATCATATTGTTCCAGCTGTTTGTTTCCTTTCCTGTTGTCTTCATAGCTTTTTAGCTTCTTATCTGTTACTTGTTATTTGCACCTCTGAAGCTCACTGGGAGGTAAATAAAGCAAACCGTGCCTGAAACTCTGGATGTGTTACTGAGATCACGGTGGGAGGAATTATTTCCATCGCTCAGGAGGTCGACCGGGTCAGCGGTTGAATCCCAAACTAACCCGTCTGCATGTCTGAGTATCCTTGGGAAGGAGGCTAAAGCCCATCAGTTGCATTAAACCGAGGAATTAGTGGTTCCTGGTTTCCACAGAGCCCAACGCTCAGATTCAACAAAATGTATATTGTAGGCAAGAAGTTTCATTAATTAGTAATTTGCAAATAAGAGCAACAAAGGTTTTATGATAGTTTACACAGTTATTCAGCTTCTTCATGCTTTATGTATCCGACTTGATGAGGAAGTACAGCCCACTGCGCCTGATGAGACACGATTTCCTTCCGTTCACACCCACAGGCGCTCCAGAATCACCAGTTAACCCCACTAACTGCGTGTGTTTGGACTGTGGGAGGAAGACACGAGCAGAACATGCAAACTCAGAAAGCCCCGCCCACGTGGCGGATTCAAACCTAGGACCTTCTTCTTCCTGACGGCACTTTTTAAACCAATCAAGGGGCTGGTGTCAGGAACTATATGCACATGATAAATAAATTCCTAGTTAAGCCTGAGTGCAGCTCCTCCCACGCAGTAACCCAGCTGTGGACAGCAGATATGTGCTGTGCTAATTCTCCATCATCATCATCATCGCTCCTCATGATTCTCTGCAGAGCGTTTCTCACAGTGCGGATCAGATAAAGACGACTCGCAGAGTCCCTGCACAGCACAAAACAGCCGTAACTTACTGTGTCTTTGAGTGCTGATCAATATCCCTGACAAGATGATGACTTGGCAATTTGTGTGGTGTCTGGGTTTTAAATTTGCCATTGTGTGTGAGAGCTGGGGGGGTGTCAGACTGAGGGGGGACGGGCAGTCTCGTTATGTTGCAGGGCCTGCAGGATTAACGGCTGCACCCACCTTGCAGTCTTTCTGGTACTTGCTCCACACCTCTTTGCTGAGGCCCCCGGATGCCTCGCAGGGTCTGTCCGGGGGGACGATGTTGTGGTTGACCAGAGCTGACAGGTGAGTCCGCACCGTGGACAGGTGTCGACAGTACGCCAGCCCTGAAGGGCACATGTGCACAACAGTAGGTCAGGATGAGACTACGTGTAGCTCCAATCAGTCTTTGAAACACAGATTTCATCGTTTTTTTTCATATTTGCCACACGTGCATGTTTTATATCATCAAGCTAAGTTTTAAGATTAGACAGTAATAACCAGAGAAAATACACAATGCAGGTTGGAAATGATCGTTTCATTCATTAAGGGAAAAGTTATCCAAACTGTCCTGTGAGAAAAACCATCGATAGAGACTGTTTTTCATTTGGTGTTATATAAATAGAAGTGAACTGAGTTACACCCACGAACTGATTGTGCCGCACTTAGCGCACAATCATGTGTTTGAAAACTTAATGAATCATTTAAAACTGTGACTGAATTGTTTAATGTAACATTGATGATCTGAAACAAAACCCTCGAAGAATATGTAGAAAAATATGTAAAAGAATATGTAACCACATCAGATTTATCACATATGAGATGCAGATGGTGCACAAGGACAAAAAGCAAGAATTAGTTCAGGTAACTTGAAGGGTCGCACAGGTCAGCAGGTTCTCAATAACTTATTATGTGTGACACAAAACCTAATCTATTATTTATGAATTCTTCATTACATCACAAACATATTGAATATATGAAACTGTAATTTCATTGAAATCAAACCAACACTGAACATCTCCGTCCAGGTGGAACATTCGATACGAGGCTCCACAGATGACACTCGAAACAAAGCGCGTGAATAAAGTGTGCTTACATCCATAGAAGGCTCTGGAGACGATCTGCCGCTTCATGTTCTGGCAGAGCATCTTCAGAGGAATACTGGAGAAAGCAAAAGAAATCATTTGTTATCGTCACGTTTCCAGAAAATGGATCCGTCTCATTGATCTGTGCCTGTGGTTTCTCAGTGCACAGATAACCGTCAGTACAATCTCTCCCTGTATTACAGCCACGGTCGTCTCAGATCGCTGATACTTCTCTGTGTGATTGTTTCCACAGACAGTGAAGCTGCTCTCGGCCCGTTCGTCCTAACTCATATACACTGTGTCTATCTTCAGTGTGTCATCACATCAACGCTAAATAAATAAAACATCTCTTTTACTCTTGATGTGCACTGGTTTCACATGGCTCTTAAACACAACAATATTTAACTATAGAAATAGAAACTTTGGTTAAATTCCGTGTTTTCTTACATTTACGAGATGTGATTACTTTTATTTTCTCAGATCTATACCATGAGTCCCACGACCGCAGCTCCTGTAAGCTAATGCAACGCTGCAGGTCGCTGAAACGAATCGTGTGCAGTTTAATGCATACGTGTGAATATCTGATGGGTCGTGTATGCAGGTACAGCCAGACGCGTAGTCAAAGTTGCTGCCAGCGGTGGAGCAGGACTGGCACAGGGACTCGTGAGTGGCGACTTCAGCCTGTTGCCACAACGACGGGCTGCCTCCGAAGCCCTGCGTGTCCATCATGTCCCCGTGGTCTAAGCCAGAGAAGGAAAACGAGAAGACAGAGAGGTTTCAGTGCTCGGAGACACTTTTCTCCTCCTCTCCTCCTGTGACAGGCTAAGCCTTACATATTATGACATCAGTCCCTCAGCTCAACCATAAGTACATCATCACAATATTAAGAAATGAGGAGATGGAGAGTTTTAGACTCGTGTTAAATATGAGAGCTCGGAAAACAAAGGAAACCAAAAGTGGAAGGGGATGGTTTTGGGAAGCGGGAACAGTGCCGTGGGACAAACAGGCTGAGAGGATGCCGGTTCAGTTCATTCAGAGAGGAGGCAAGAGAGACAGCGGAGCTCGGGACGACGCTCCGGATGAACGGGAGAGCAGAAGACAGGAGGAACTGACAGTAGAGAGGACGAGGCTCGCGCTCAGGCCGTGCAGGATGCATAAAACCAGAACAAGACAAGAGACATCAAAAGAAATCCTCTCGAAACAACCAAAACAAATGGACATGAACAGGGCACACACAGGGGAGGGAAGAAATCAGAAAACATTAACAAATGCTCTTCACCTTAATTCTTCAGGTTGGAGCTGATGACCTGTCATGAATATGAAGCTGTGCTTTGGTCGTTCGATAACCCCCCCCCCATAAAAAAGTCAGTTTCAGAACCGAAAAAAGCAAAAAAGCAAAGAGAAATTGTGCCGGAGCAAGACCGACATCGGCCCCTCCTCATTTACTTTGGGACTAGACGTGACCGACAACTGGTTTTGGGCTCAGTAACGCAACCCCGCTCACACCAGGACTCCACGTCTCAACTACTGCGGAACCCCACAGGACCATAATGAGAGGGGTGGAGGACGGGGCGAGGGGAGGGTGGGGTGGTGGGGTTAGTGAAGAATTACAGTGAACAGCATTGCAGCGAATGACTGCACGGACAGAGAAGAAGAAACTGGAGAGGAGAGAGAAATCAAAAACAAACAGAGGAGACTGTGAGGAAGTCCGTCACAGATATGCAGAAACACAGTCGTTCTCTGAAAACAGGCGCAGACATGCAAACACTGCCAAGCATGTCGCAAGTGACAAAAGAAGGAGCCAAAAGAAACAGAGTGCAAAAATAAAGACAGTCACGGGCATGCTTCAACAGATAAACCCTTTTTTGAACTCTAAGGAGCATCCCAGAATGCAAAGCAGCCCGTAGGGCTAGGCGAGGACACCTGGGAACGTTTGTGTTGAAACCTGCTGAAAGACATCTGCAGTGACTATAAAACAAGCCTGCTCATCAGCGTGTTTCCTGTCTTTCACAGGTTTGTGTAAGAAGTGGATTTATCTGTGTTACTGAGCGCTGGAAAGATGGAGAGAAAACAGAAAGAGTGAAATCAGGAACAGACGGCGGCGGGGGGAGTGCGTTATCGGCCGCTGCAGTATTAACCAGACGTGTGACCGCAGCGCGTTCTTAACGTCCAACTTCCTGTTAGAGCAGAAACTACTTTCACTAATATTATTTAGGAGTGAAAGCTGTGGTTTGAACAGATAACCTGAGATAAGCTGAGATGCGACTCTACCAAGTATCCTAAAAAAGCCCTGAGCTGCTCGCTGTGCGGAGCCCCGCGGTGCTCCCCAGAAACCGTGTTGTCATAGCAATGCAACCATTTTTTAAATGACTCTTTTATTCTAATTTTGCTTACACAAAGTTAAAAAAAGTCTGTTTAACTGAAAAATCCTTCATGTGTTACCTCACCAGGGCAGCCATATCTGAACGTTTACTGGGGAAAATGGTTTGACCACAACAAAAATCACTGAAACAATGTAGCATTTTTAAACCTTTTAACAAAAGGTTCCGCGGAGGCTACAAAGAAGCGTGTCAGAGCACTTGTAACATAGTTACATTACGAACATTAGCTGCTTCACATTTTGATGAATACCTACAACTTAGCAGTGCTTCATAACCCTGCTGACGGCTCAGCTGCTGAGTTCGAGCTGTCACTCTGAGGACGTTAGCGAGCTTTTATTGGGTTGTGTAGTGGATAATGGATGTGTCATGAGGCAGTCACTACGGTCAGTCAGCTACACAAACTCTGGACCAAATAACCAACAGGCTAACAGGCTAACTGCAAACAGGTGCACATTTTTGGAAGGTACTTTTCTTCTTTTTCTGACCCAGTGCCCTAAAAACTCCCAGAAGCTACAAACTCATGTGGTGCAGCTGGACACAAAGTCAACGAATGAAGAATTTAGTGTTTCTTACAAGAGCAAACAACAACAAAAGCCTGAAGAGTTCTGATCATGGTTCTAATGTGGGGATAATTTTCTGTAGGCTGGAAATGATAAGGACACCTTTCACTTTAATTCAATTCAATTCAATTTTATTTATATAGCGCCAAATCACAACAAAAGTCGCCTCAAGGCGCTTCATAGATACAGAGAAAAACCCAACAATCATATGACCCCCTATGAGCAGCACTTTGGCGACAGTGGGAAGGAAAAACTCCCTTTTAACAGGAAGAAACCTCCAGCAGAACCAGGCTCAGGGAGGGGCGGGGCCATCTGCTGTGATTGGTTGGGGTGAGAGAAGGAAGACAGGATATGATGCATATGAAATATTGATTAGTGCACTCAACCAGAACCTCGATGGAGGCAGCAGAAGACCTTTAGCTTGTTTGAGACGATGTTGCGTCCTAAAATTAAAATCATATTTAAGTCTGCAGCTTCCACCAACCAGAACTCATTATCAACACAGGACAAACAACCAAAAGATTCTTCCATCTATTTGTTCATCTGTGGCGATTTTCATTAAGAAACTCCCTCGTCCACGTCTACGGTGCAGTATACTGCTGACGATCCTACTGTGATCTCACATAAACATGTTAATGCTCGAAGCGCTGCTCGTTGGTTTTGTTTAGTTGCTAACACAACCATCCCTAGCCCATGCTACACTGTTGGGCTCGGAGTCGGGGAGAACAAACACAGGCAGACGAAGCTGGAACGGGTGGGGTTGGGAGGTGGAGGGGGCCTGAGACAACATAATGGGAGGCAAGAAAGAGCAGGAGAAGCGGAGGTGAGGTCTCGGGTGGGGCAGCAGGGTTTGGTGAGGGTGGGGCAGCAGGGTCGGGTAGGTGTGTTAAGGTGATAAAAACCTTTCATGACATTAGGGTCTGTGAGGTTCCGCGAGCAGATCATTGAGATCATAGCATGGAGCCTATCTTCCTCTTCCTCGTCATCATCCAGCGATGGAGCGCGGCTGCCCGTGGTGTGGTGGTAGTTTATAGTGACTGTTAGCACCGGTGGGACAACAGAGAACAAAGTTAGAAAAGCGGTGCCCTGCACGGCTCTGCAAGAGTATTGTGGGAAAGAAACCAGGGTGCTTTACAAACACATTCATGTAGCCGTTAATCAGACTAGTGTTCGCCACAAAACAAGATTCGTTCTGGTTACGAGCAGCTACGTCTGCCTCGTGGGAGCCTGCGCTGTTACTTACTGGCTTCGTATCGATATCCAGGGTAGACGATGCGAAACACGTAGTCGGCGGCCGACTGCTCCTCGCCGTTGGCTTCCTGGTCGATAAGCCTGGCGGCACTACTCCTCTTCCTCAGTTTAGGGAATACTTTTCCCTGTAGGGCAGGTTTAGCATGTGATGCAGATCAAAGACACAACTTAAACAGGTTTAATTGGACGCTCTTAAATGAGCTTTGTGGGATTCTCCAACACTTGGTTAAGACCTTTGGTTCATCTGTTGTCTAAAACAGCTGTTTTAACTGACTATGCCACCATTCTTCTGATTGGCTGGTTTTACAAACGTGTCATCTGACTTGCAGGGTTAGGGGGGTTGTGCTCTTATTATAGATATCACTGATGTAAAAGAGCCACGAGTAGACAGAAAAATCTAATCTGGAGCAGTCTAAATCCTGGACTTCTTGCACGTTTGTCCCACCGTTTCAACCCGAGTAAATACAACATGTAGTGATTTCATTTATTAAGGAATAAAAGTCCAAACCTGCTCTTCTTTGTGAAACAGTAAAGTTCTGTCATACACTTGATTGCAGTTGTTGCTGCTAAAGGTGGAGAACCAGTTATTGGGTTTGAGGGGGGACTACTTTTTGACGCAGGGCAGCTGAGTTTTTATGTTGATGGTGACAAACTTTAGTTAAATATAAAATTTTGAAATTCCTTCACAGTTTAGAGGTTTCGGTTCGACACATATCTGCTGTATTGGGCTTTATGTATTGATACCATTTCATGACATCAGCAGTCTAAGGAGCCTCAAAATATAAGTGCTCGATGGAAAAACGGTTTATTGGTCACAGCATCATCTCATCACCTGCAGAAAGTTTAAACTTTTTGGTCTTGTGTTCAGATTGTCTCAAAGTTAGATTTACTCTGTAGGTTGCAGGTCCTATAACTACAGTCTGACAGTCTGGTGTTGGTTTAATTATACAGTGCCCGCGCTTCACTGTGCTTTATTTTATTTTAGTGTTTTACGATCTTCATTTGTAACCTGAATCATGCTATTACCTTTCCTTTTTGGGACCAGAGAGGCGGCTCCAACTGGCCCCGTGGTAACAGGCCCGTTTCCAGACAGGAGAGAAAGGCCAGCAGGTGACCACCAGGGGGGAAGTGCAGGGGTGGCCGCTGGATCCCATCCTGACTGACCAGAACCAGTGTCCCCCCACAGTCAGCTGGGATATGAACCGGCAAAGAAAAGAACAAAGTGGATCAAATACTGTCTTTTAATAGTGGACAAGACATGAACTGTGATACTGTAAAAAGAAACTGAAGGTTTGTGCATGTAAGATGTAAAATGATCAGTGATATCATGAAACACAGATTCTTCATGACATGATCTAAATTTGACATGACAGACTGTGTGTGTGTAGGACTGAATGCAGCAGGATACTCACAGCGTTGGTGACAGTGGATGCATACTATCTGGCGCAGAGGAACAGTGAGTGCGTAATCCCAGTAGATACTAAAAGAGAAGCACGTGTGTTGGATTAGTAACATAAGAGTGACGGGAGTACAACGATCTGAACAATGCATAAACCCAGGAACACACATATAGTCAGTGTATGACCCAATCATAGCAAATGCAGTCCAAAAAAAAAAGAGAGCAGACATTATTAGGTTAATCTGTTAATACATAGATATATACATAGATAGATGATGCACAACTATATATATCTATATCTACCTATCTAGTATTTCTCCCTGAAAGTAGAAAGATCATTTAGATCAGCGAGACACGAATCAGTCATGAGGTTTCCTCTGAAACTGATCTCTGGACAGGTCTCCCACAGAGAGCAGCATTTATCCAGAGAAGGATTTACTAAAACAATGCTGTCGTGTCAACACGAGACATCATTTACCAACTTATCTCGACCAACGTGTTTGTAAATGCATACCGCAGGTATTTATCAAAGCCAACAACAACAGCACAACCTCCTGAAATACTTTCTGTGACACCTGAATATTGTAGATTCAGGTGTGTCTGTTACAACAGGGTCTGATACCGTATTAAAAATCATGACACAATCCGTCTGCGATGTGTCAAACGTGTGTGTGCACACATCTGCATTTCTTTACTACATTTGTTTTTGTATCAAGCAGACTTTATCTGATGCATTCAAACGGTTCATTTCTGAGACGCTAGCTCATGTGTTCATACACTCGGGCTACCTTTTCTCCAGGTCGCAGTCTCCCAGTGTGCCATTGATGAGCTGATTGGGTGTCCACTTCAGCGTGAGATTATCCCCCGCTTGATGGAGAGACAAGTAACCCCGTAAAACCTCCATGTCCTTCTTCTGCCACGTAAAACGGAGAGGAGGAGATGGAACATTGTTAGCACCAAGATGAAGAAAGCGCTTTTACTCAAACATGTGACATGAGATGCTTTTCCTCAGCACTACTTTGTCTTATTCTACTGTGGAGGTCACAGCACTGCTGATGCTGTGACGCTTTGTGGGGTGCAGAGAGAAATCATAATGTGTCTGCGCTGTACACACATTATGATTTCTCTCTGCACCCCACAAAGCGTCACAGCACTGCTGATGCTGTTACGCTTTGTGGGGTGCAGAGAGAAATCCTAATGTGTCTGCGCTGTACACACTGATGTCGACAACATAAAAACTTAATTCTGCAGTTAAGAGGATATTTTTTGCAACGTAGCTTTTTCACACAGCACTGAAACTGCTTTGAGCTCTGTGTGCTCTATGATCCCAGCATTTATTTAACACACCCTGATAATCTGGTGTTTTAGTAAGATGAGCTCATCAGCCACTGATTCATGTTTCTGATTTATAAAACTAAGGAAACTGTTTATTGCCCAACTCTGACATTTATTCCCACAGACTTTCTCTAGCTTTTATTTTCTTATTGTCATCTACTCATCACACTTTTCTGAATCTAATTTGTTAGAAGTGTGATGATGTCACACGGTCCAGGTTTAAAAATTATATTTAAAGCCTGAATTTATCCTCGTGATCTCTGTGAAGTACTTGTGTGCCTTCAAGTATCTCCTAGACCAACAAACTGCACTAATGTTCAGCTGATTCCTAGATCCCTTTGCTAACATATTTTCAGTCCTGTTTGCAGTTCAGTAGAATTTCAATCATCAGAAATGTGGACGATACCAGGCTGAGTTCATGTGGGTGTCACATGTCAGAGTAACATCCACATCCCTCACATTGTAACAAGGTCGCTTCACTTGTTATGGTTTTCACGTCATTGCCGATCGGTAGCTCACGATGAGAGAGTGCTGCTCTTGCACACCAGTGCAGCGAGTGCTGTACTTATCTGCATGTCTGTTAGCGGGGCTCGGAGAAAGGCATCTTGGGAGGCATACGTGTGCCCGTTGTACATGCCCAGGGCCAAACGTGCTGGAGCTGCGTGGCAACGCAAAGATCTCACACACACTACTGTGCAGCACAGTTCTAACTTACTACTTGTGCTTTTAGCAGCTCGGTGATGGACCCTCGGGGTTTCAACACCAGTTTTGGGTCTTCTTTGGGATTCTTGTGATTTGAGTTTTTCTTATAACAGCTGTTTCCTGTTTGGTTTCTTTATGGTTTTAATTTGAAATGTAGTTTCTTCCTCCCCTCTATCCCCGGTCTTCTCGTTTGTCCCATTTCTCTTGGATTCAGCTTTACCTCCCTCGATTGCATGTGTGTGTACGACTTATTCCTCCCTCTGTCCTGTGGCTTCCCGGTGCGCTCGCTGTCAGTTGAAGGATTAGTTTGCCGTTTCTTTTTATGGATACTGACTTTCTGGACTTTGCCTAAATAAAGGTTTGCTTTTGTTTATCCCGGGGTCCTCTCTGCCTGCATGACAAGCTGAGTGGGCGCTGCATGTACAGTGTGTAGGCTTCCAAGGATTACTGCTGCTATTCTAAAAAAGCAGCAGCTTCGGGGCCTACACGGCCCTGCAACCTTTGACAGCTACACAAAGTTTCAACCTTTATCAAAGTTTATGCCAAGATTTTTTCAGAAAGCTAAGCTCTAAGCTGTCGCATTATATCTCACACACACACTATAGATGTAGTTCATTTTGTTCTGCTCCAAGACTGTCTGTGTTTGCACGATTTAATGTATGAAACACAGCTTTGTCTAACAAATAAAAAGCAGTATGGGGGACTGAAACTGCTCAGCATGTCTTGAAACATTGTAACTGTGATTTACAAAGAATCAAAGAGTATTTTTCATTATCGTTCCTCAACTGTTACGATTGATTTCTCGTGGGACATTAAAGTTACATCCTTACATTTGCGTTTTCCCTCCTCTTGCTGATATTCGTCAGGTGCATACTAATGTAATGAAGTGCATCTGATACAGACAGCTCGCTGTCACGACTGGAAATACCCGTGGATCATCCAGAGCTGCTGTTTCTTTTTGATTTCTTCCGTCACTGCTTTGTTCTTCACTCAGCCAACATGAGCTGAATCATCTGATTTTATATTAGAGCAGAACAGACGGACTTTAAAACTTGATGAAACATCCTGAAATGAGCACATCCTGTGCCATATTTATTTCTTTATCTCTTTTCACCTGTTTCATCAGCACCTTCGTCTAATTAAGCTGCTGATATGTGTTCTTGCGTGTTTTCAAGGCTCCATGTGAGCGTGGAGCGTAAAGTCTAGCTGTCGTGCTGTGTTAGCAGATATTATTTTGCTGATAACGTTGCAATATTTGACATAGTGTCTTCTTGTGTTGCTGCTGTGTGACAGAATTAGCTGTGCAACACAAAATCAGTCCTGCAGAAAGTCCATAACGCAGCAGACTTTCTCGCTCACACAGCCGGCCAATCACTGCGAGCATCAATGTTGGATGACGTGGCCGCGAGTCCTAAGTGAACACGTGTCCTAGTAACAGAAAGGAATATATCCAAACTTTCTGCTTGGATAAATCAAAAGAAAACATAACAAATCAAGTTGTTTTTTTGATGGATTAAAGTTTGGTCAAAGTGAAGACACACTCTCAGCGGCTTGTTTGGAAAACTGTACGATCCAATATCAGACTGGACTGAGATATGAGCCTTTACCAAAGTACAAGTATTGTCACTATATGTCTGGGCTGTGAGACTGTGGAGGATCTGAAACCACTCCAGAGGATGATGGGGCAAAAACAGCAAAGTGTCAGTGAGATGTACCGGTTGCACAAGGACATTATTTTTGCCATAGAGCAGGTGCGTTCTGGAGTTTTGGTGAAGAGACTCCACATACTCCCTCGCTGACGCAGCAAACCTGTCCTCTGACATGCTGCCGCTCGACTGCCTTTTGCGGATCTAGAAAAGAAACGAACAGCCAGTTTATACAACGAACGACTCCTACGAGAAAACCAATCCTACACACGCCGATGATCTATCCTTAGAACAACACCGCCACAGAACAACACCTCCAGAGGACGCCCCGTACTGACCCCCAGAGCAGGCCGGTGGCCGGCTAAGACGTCCTGGCCCCGGTGGGCCCCGTGAATACGATGGCGCTGAACCAGCTCATTGGCTGAGGGGTCTGTCCAGAAATGATCCGAAGTCTTCAGCTTTGTGTACTCCAGAGCACACGGCCCCACTAAAAAGACAGCACACACATACACAGATGTTGCTCATTTCTGCATATGTGATGGAAAACCTGCAGCGTATCTACGACATGCTCCTGTGTGCACGTATTTCGAAGTCTTGATTGAATTTTGATCAAATAACACTATTAGAGAGGATTCTTCATCGCTAACAATATTGTATAATCCTGTCCAAAGTAAATCAGGGCTGGCATGTAGTGAGAGATGGGCTCGAGCCTGCATATTTCACCAGGTCATCACAATGGTTCACTAGTAGATAAAACAGTGTGGCACAAATGTACCGTATTTTTCGGACCATAAGGCTCATTAAGCGAAACAAAACAGTCAGATAAGTCAAACTTTATCAACTCATTCTTCTTGCTTCCTCCACTTCTGTACCATTGATTCATTAATGCTGTATTCTATCACAGCTGCTCTATTCCCATGTTGTTGCAGTATATTAATGACTAACCTCGTATTGTGGATGGATTATCTCAGTTGTTCTCCTGACTGAAGTTTGGTCCGTTTACAGCATCCTGCCATGCTATTGTATATGTCTCTAACCATCGGGAACCCTCACGTTAACGAGTGGAAAAAAGTTGGTGTTCATCGTCCTGCTTCACTGTATTTATGTTATGCTAACATAGCTGTGCCGCTAGCGATCACGTAGCACATCATTATAAACCAGCTAGCCCAACTTCAGTAATCCTACAAACGTCACTGCTGTTTAATTTTCTGTCTTCATTTATGTTGGAAGTGATAGCAGAGCTGTATGTTTGAATTGTTTCAGAAATCTCTCAGTCAGAACATGCTATATCATGCTTAGCTGGAAGCTAGCGAGCTAACTTCCTGCTAACTTCATCTTCGTTAAATTTAATAAATTCTGTTTTCATGGATGCCTGGATGTTAAACTTAATTGTTACACCTGGTAAAGCAGCAACGCTGATCGTTTTATTAAAGATGAAAGAATTTAGACAGTTTTTAACTCTCAGTGATGCTGCAGTGTTCGTTTGACTTTGGGACCTGAAGCTGACGGAGTTTAGGACCCAGATTACTCTGCGAGGCTCCTAACTACCGTAGCTGTAATGGTCCAAGCTGTGCGGCTTCATAGCTACCAAAGTCCTACTAAAACATTTTTGACAGATTTTTGAGCACCGTGTACCACATAAAATCAATTAGAGGTCAGTAAGCACAACCAGAATTCATACATAAGATGCACCGGATTATAAGGCGCACTGTCGATTTTTGAGAAAATTAAAGGATTTTAAGTGCGCCTTATAGTACGGAAAATACTGTAAGTTTCCAAATGCACCTGTGCTGCATTCCCAAGTAAAGCCTGTGTGGACAAACAGTATTTATACCTGTGTATGGGACTTTTTTTTTTCTTTTTTACATATCAGTAATCTAATAATATCAATGGTACAATAACACCAAAAATATGGCTTGCAGCAGTCTAAAGAACTTTAAATGGTCAGACTAGGAAAGTGCCATATGAATGCATATACATTACATTATAAATGGTTTCTTTCTTTCTGTCAGCACGGAGCAAATACGCAGCAGGTGTTCATGACTATGCTCCGCCCCTCATCAGCACTCATTATCTGCCTCATCAGTGTCCCGAACTCCCTCTTTAGTCAGAGATGATAACGTGTTTATTTTCTCTTCACCAGTCTGTCTCGCAGTTAACTTTGTCTAGTTTGCTCAAGCTGGCAAAGCTGTTTGCTTCCTGTTCCTGTCTGACTGCCCGGCGTCTCTGATTCCGAGTCTCTGCCTGCTGTCCAACTCCAAACAGTTATGAAAATGCGGTCTTGTGTATTTGTTTGCAAATGTAAATGAATATATGAACAATCACCTGGATGATCAGCTGTACATGCTTTTTTACTGGCCTCTGGTGATTAAATACATTAACACACTCACCTAGTAGGGCTGCCAAGATGGGCCCAAAGACTGAGTCATGCATCAGAGCTTCCCTCTCATAGTATTTACTGCCGTCAGAAACACAGAGAAGAAAGAAACACGTCACTAGATATGATCAGTTTGGAGGTGATGAGTGCAGGTTAAAGGTTCAAGTATGATCTGTCAACTATCCAAGAACAGGCAAAGATTCAGCAACGCATGATAGAAACTCAGATGACACACCTGCCGGATTACATCACCACCCCTCACTCATATCTAGTGGCTGCATTACATCACAGATCCATCACATGGGTTAGGAAGATGTGGTTTTTGGCTGGCTCCAGTGTAAATCACCGTGGTAACTCATGCTGAATAGCTACAATGTGACCTTGTATTTGAATAACACCAAACTTCCACAGAAATGATTTTGCCACAGATCCAATCTGAGCTCACCACCTTCATTAAAAATTAAGACTACATTTAAGGATAACCATTTCAACATCAGGTTAGAGCCACTGCCTAATGCACAGGTAGACGTACAAGGGGCGTAACAGATCGCAGGATGTGGCAGGGAGCAGGTCAGAGGAAAGTCTGGCAAACCCAAGATAATATCAAACAGCATAAATGAACAAAGCACCAACTGTTTGCTCAGTTCATCTTTAAAAGTGATCAAATACTCCAAGTGTAGGAGATCACACCCATTATCCCTTCACTTGACTCAACAGTGTGATTGCTGTAAGTGTATAGAAGCTGCAGTGACACTTTATGCACATGATGAACGCAGCAGCAGCACCCAGAGGACCGAGTGAGTCGAAGAATCACCGATGGGCTCATTTCTGTGTATTAGCGCTGGCCGGGTGCTTCACCGTGACGGTTAAGGCTGGACGGCTGATTCACGCGCACATTATTTCCAAGTGCTGTGATTTCTCAAAGGTTGAAGATATGCCTGTGCATTAAGGATGCATCCCCGATAAAATAAATATACCCTGGCTTCAGGCACCTGTCAATACTGAGAGCTGATCCAACACCAGCGTTAAATTAAAAAGCTACTTCCCTCCCAATAAGGATGAGGAAGGATAATAAGTTCACGCATCAGCAGCTAGGATGTCCTATACAGCTAAACCCCCGACACTCATCACGTCTGTTTCCCAGTATCTGTGATGTTAGGCCCAGTGAAACCTGTAAACACAGTGAGAAGAGCACTGAGGTCTGCAGGCTTCACAACAAAGGCCAGAATAAAGGTTTACTAAGGTTGCTGTTTGATGCTCTTTACTTCTGAGGGACGTCTGAGGCCTTGACATTCACCGTGGGCGTCTTACATCAGATTAACCCTCCGCTGCAGCTGTCTGAACACAACGCCGACTTTACAATATTTGCCCAGCTTTTAACAGGAACTATACAACAGCAAAACCGCACAAGTCTTGTTTAGGGTTGTCTAATAACCGTTGCCATGTTTGTGAACCCCATCAGTGCTCTTCATGTCTGAAGCTTTGATCGGTGAATTGCAGTGTGTGGATAGCTTGTCGAAACACACAGTGGTTGTTAGCCAGACAGAACGCAGAACAAAGCAAACACAGGAGAAGAATGGGCCGCATAAATAGATCATTTATTCAGGTACAACAAAGCCTGGAGTAGGTTGCTGTGAGTCACCGCAGTGCAACACCAGACAATAAAACAAACTCACCTGCAGTTGTCCACAATGTACTGCACAATCTTGTCCAGAACTTTCTCGAAGAGAGCCGTGCGGACCCAGATGTGTTTGATGGCCTGGGCGGAGAGGGGCTGAGGGGGCCGGCTGGTGGTGGAAGAGCCTTGTCTCCTCAGGGGTTCGTGGCCCATGCTCTGGGTTCTCCTGCACAACAAAGCACCAGTTACTGTAATTAACCAGCCTGCAGGAGCGCTCGTGACACACAGGATTTCTAAGGCTGATGCTGACCTACACTTATATAAATTTCAACCTGCAAAAGAACCTTAACTTTAACCCTTTAAAACCTACCATAGAACCAAGTCCGCCAGAGCTTATATTATATTTTTACATGCTGTGGAGCCATTTTTGGGAGCATTTCAAGTTGATATACATCAATACAACCATTACAGCCTAAATTCTAATAATATGTCTGCATTAAGTGCATAATAATTACATAAATTGCAAAAAAGTGCAATAAACTACAAAAAAATTTAAAATCGTTTTTGTTTTATAACATATATTTCTAGTTAGAGAAATTTAAGAGGCTTATCCCTCAAAACTGTAAATACAAAAAAGTTGCACAAAATAGTTTCCCACCACAGGAAATTTATTTTGAGTGTCTTCATAGTTTTATTTTTTGAAATACACCAATTTTTATACACTGCAGGAAAAATGAAAATAAATATTACAATGCAAATTTGCAAAAAAACAGCATATGCATCAAAATAAACTATTTCCAGCAGTGCAATATGAGTCCTAAGCATCCCAGAAACTACACAGAAAGTCATAAAGTCAAACATAACTTTTAAAAACACCAGTATAGGCTCATGAGGCCCCGATGGTAAAAAACTACATTTCTGTGAAAATGACGTCACTTCCGGTTTCGGGCAGGTCATGGCGGACATGCGATAGTTCGCGCTGATGGACGTAGGAAGTGTTACAAACAGCTGATTGGATCAGCAAAGCGTGTTTCTGGAATATTATGTTTTTGTTGCTGCAAGTGCTTTTTATGCAGTTTTTGCAAAGCTGTAAGGAAACTGTGACCGAGGACAAGCTGATGGCATAAGATGTAAGTACAACTCCTCCGGTTTCATATGCAAAAAAAATTATTGTGCTAGCTCATGTGGTTGCAGAGCTACCGGGATTTAAAAATAGTTACGCAAAACAGAGCGTGCCAGCTCCGACCGGCTTTAAAGGGTTAATAGAATAAATAAACATCATGGATAAGGATAAAAGACACGTTACAATGTTACAATGAGTCTATGTGAGATTTGAAAAATGGGCAAAACAGTTCCATTTTTACTCTTCGCTGCCTTCAAACGGCTCTGCAGAAGATACGTTATAACAATGACTAACTTACTGTATCTATTTCAATACCTCTCAACCTCTCCCCAACCTTTGAGAGCATTTGCTCTCTCCCCAACCAATCACAGCAGATGGCCCCGCCCCTCCCTGAGCCTGGTTCTGCTGGAGGTTTCTTCCTGTTAAAAGGGAGTTTTTCCTTCCCACTGTCGCCAAAGTGCTGCTCATAGGGGCTCATATGATTGTTGGGTTTTTCTCTGTATGTATTATTGTAGGGTCTACCTTACAATATAAAGCGCCTTGCGGTGACTGTTGTTGTGATTTGGCGCTGTGTAAATAAAACTGAATTGAATACCTGTAAATCTTAAATGCACAAACATGACCAGAGTGTCTAAGCTGGACCTTCTGATTGTGTTTGTGTGGTTGGACCATTCTTTTACATTTACCTGACAAATATTATGACTATCGATTTTCCTTTGCACTTCCAGCTAACACACAGACTTGTATCTGTTTTTCAGCTCAGTGAAAATTAAATAATTATGCAAAGAACAGGTGTGGAGCATGAAACAGCTCATGCTCAGCTACACTGCATTTGATAGTTATTTTTTTCCTGCCTCTTTAAAAGCATTTAATATTTGATAATTACAATAAAAAAAACTTTTTTTCCCTGACAAACATTATTGGATGCATGTAGATTTTGCTTCAAGACCTCATAAAGTATCTGAAAATGTCATTAATGGTCTACAGTAACACAAGCAAACAAGGAATGAATTTGTTTTATACGCTGTGCAAAGGCTGACTGAAAATTGCCCCTTTGACCATGAGGAGGCAGCATTTAACAGCATAAGAGGGCGTCGCTTACTATAGCCCATTATAACTTATTAATATTTATAATAGCTAAACACCGGCTGCTTTATTAGTAAATCTGTTCAACGTCAAGTAAAATGTGTCCTTTTATTCTGGACCTGAGCTGTGAGAAGCATTTCATGAATCTGGATACAGATGACTAACATCAGGCTGAGAGACGAGCACTTTCATCTCTGACTGAGTTTGATCTTTGGTGTTTCAACAGCAATCAAACAAAGCCACTCACACACGCACACACACACGCACTCACACACACACACACACACACACACACACACACACACACTCACACACACTTCTACAAGCTAACGAGGATGCGTTTGTGTGTCTGTGCTGAATGTGGCTCGGCTGCCACAGTCACGATCATAGCAATCCCCCAGTGTGTGTGTGTGTGTGTGTGCGTGTGTGTGCGTGTGTGTGTGTGCGTGTGTGTGTGCGTGAGTGTGTGTGTGTACATGAGACCAAGAGAATAGCGTTCTTCTTTCAGCTGTTCTCTTCTCGCCACAGAGGATCATCAGCCTCACTCTATCGTCACACCAGACGTCTGCTTCACTACATCCATGAATCTTCTCTCAGCTTCCTCTTTTCCTCCTGCCTGGCATCCTTTGTCCAGTATTTCCAGTGTCCTTCCATCTCCAAACCATTTCCACCTTGTCTCTCTAACTTTGCCTCCAAACTGCCTAACTCAGAGGTTCCCAAAGTGTGGGGCCCGCCCCCTAGGGGGCGCAGAGCCATTGCGGGGGGGGGGGGGGGGGGGGGGGGTGTGTGTGTGTGTGTGTGAAAAAAACCCAAAAAACTTACAAACGCTTGGACACTGCTAGCGTCATGGACAGGCTTTTGGCGGGGCTCCCACACAAACGAAAAGCAGGAGATGTGCCAAGGTAGGTCTTTGTGACAGAATTAGTTTTGATCCCTGTCTGTGTGCCAAATATCCTTGGGCAAGGTACGAACTCCAAGTTGCTCCCCGATGCATCCATCAGAGTATAAATGTTAGATAGAAAATAATTCAATTCAACTTTAACACGTTTTAATACTTTGTATCTTGTTCTATTTAATCTCAACAAGCCCCTAAAAACAGTCAGTGATCGCTGCCAGCGCCTCTCGGTTTTTATTACTGCTAATCATTTTAAAGCTCAGTTTTTAAACCCTTACGATGTAACTACATCCTGCCATGCAACTGTATTTGTCTCTAACCATCAGGAACCTTCATGTTAACTTTTATCGAGTGGAAAAAAGTTAGCGTTCATCCTCCAGCTTCACTGTTTATGTTATGCTAACATAACTTTGTCGCGCTAGCGATCACGTAGCACATGATCATTATATAACAGCTAGCCCAACTTCAGTAACCCTACAAACGTCACTGCTGTTTAGTTTTCTGTCTTCATTTATGTTGGAAGTGACAGCAGAGCTGTAAGTTTGAATTATTTCAGAAATCTCTCAGTCAGAACATGCTATATCATGCTTAGCTGGAAACTAGCGAGCTAACTTCCTGCTAACTTCATCTCCGTTAAATATCATAAATTCCGTTTTCATGTATGCCTGGATGTTAAACTTAATTGTTACACCTGGTAAAGCAGCAACGCTGATCATTTTATTACAGATGAAAGAATTTAGGCAGTTTTTCAACTCTCAGTGATGCTGCAGTGTTCGTGTGACTCAGGGACCTGCAGCAGACTTTGGGCCCAGACACGGCTAATAACGTCAGACTCAAAGACCGCATAGGAGTGAGATCTGGACTGATGACCTTAATGTTCATACTTTGGCAGCACGTTTTGGTTAAGTATTATTCCCATTCATGGTCTGGCTTCAGATTTCTGGCAGAGGGAAGGAAGTTCTTGTCCAGGATTTTACAGAATATGGCCCCATCCATTGGCCTCATAATGCAGTGGTCATCCTGTTTCCGTAGCAGATGCACAAAGGAGCTTAAGTTAATTCCAAAGAGTTCGGTTTTGGTTCCATCTAACCACAGCACTTTGCTTCAAGCCTTCTCTGAGTCGATGAGATGTTCACTGGCAAACTTCAGACATGTTCTTGATGCTCTCAGATCATTAACAAGCTCCTCACGTGTAGTTCTGAGTTGATCCACCAGCTTTCTCATCATCATCCTCACAGCAACCATCAGGCTAACTCATAGTTATGCACTGGTCAGTGAAATCTTACACATGCTATTAATGTGCAGGAGCAATTAGTGGCAACTTATTACTCCACCTTCTTGTCTAAAGATGTACATTTAGGCTCCGCAAGTCAAAATACCAAACTCGAGAATGAAAACCATGTGTGACAAACCATGTCTATCCAAAGACGAACGGTGTTGCTGACTGAATGCGAGTATAACATCACCCCACTGTGTAGGGATGGGTACCGGTATCGTTTTGACATAAACGGTAGTAACCAGACCGAAAAGCAGCGCACATTTCGGTGCTTTATTTTGGTGCTTTTTTTTCCTGAGATGTGATACACTTTGAATTCTAGCCAATCATTTTACGTTTCCGAGGATAGTAGGCAGGTCCAGGTACGTACGTTCTTTTAGAGCAGAGCTACAGTTTAAAAATGTCCAAGGCGAAGCGGTCAAAAGTCTGGCTGTACTTTGCAGCAAAAGATGCAAACTCAGCAGCTGCAACAAGTGCTTTAAGCTGATACTGTGATACTGTCAAAGGAGGTAACACCTCGAATCTGATGAAACACCTGGCGACGCATAGCGTTTTTTAAAAGCCGAGAAATGCGCCGTATTTGATAGCTTGCTGCGAGACCTCACACCGAGCACATCTACTGCGGGTGTGGTGGTGACGGATGATGATGCAGCAGCAGCCGTTCTTCTCTGCGTGAGTAGCTTAATGTTGTTCGTGTGTAATTTACGTTGAGTAGGCTAACCACGTTATTACATTAATGCATGTAAGGTGAACTAGCAAACACCATCATAGCTACATGCGGCTGTCTTCCTGTTTGATGGCAGATACTCCCTTCACCCTGGACAAAAAGGCTAAAATGACCAAAGAAAAAGTGGAAAACAGTTAAACATGAGAGGTTTTTGGACAAAGTTTGTGTTTTTTCCATTGTTTAAGCTGCTTCCAGCCAAGAGTGATACCATATATGCCCCATAGCTGCAGAAAAGGCTAACATTGTTATCTTTTTACAAAAAAACAGCTGAACATGAGGTTTTTGGACCAATTTTGTGTTCTCCATTCTTTAAGCACCGGTTTGAGCACCGTTTAAGCACCGGCACCGTTTCAAAAGTACCGGTTTGGCACCGGTATCGGATAAAACCTAAACGATACCCATCCCTACCACTGTGCATGCATTATTCATAAGCCATCAGGCTATTATGCATTTAATGTGGATGTGTTGCCTCAAAGCATCTTCTCTCATAAGTGTAATCTATTTGTAGTTTCAGGAGGTTTGATTTGATAAATATCCTTTCTGAAAACATGGCTGCCCACGCAGTGCTGTGTCTCCTTCGTCTCTAGTCTTTACACGTTCTAAAATGTCAACAAATAACTGATTTGATTACAGTGATCACAAACGGGCTGCACTGGGACAAACGCATGTGAAAAGAAACGTCGTGGGCTGGTTTAGAAGCCACTGGATTTGCATGATGCAAATTTGGGGCTTGATGACGTGATGTGTTCAAATGACATTTTCTACGGTTCAAGCAGCTGTGATGACAGAGTTTGAGATACTTAAAGTACATCATGATGCATTGGAGACTCTGTGTGTGTGTGTGTGTGTGTGTGTGTGTGTGTGTGTGTGTGTGTGTGTGTGTTTTAAAGGATTTTCAAGAATGCTTAAATGTAAGGTGCTTTTAGTCAGGGAGGGTAAAATTCTGGAAATACACAGAGAGAAGAGATACCACCAATCTGACAAAGCAATATTTTAGCTTAGCCTAATACTGACATACAGAACAAGTTAACAGTAGCTCTCACCTGTTTACCTGCTTCAGACTTGGCATTTTTACTGACATTGATTTATTATGTTTTTTGTATCCCTGTGGTGACTTCCATTTCATGTGTAGGATAAAAGCTACAAATAAAGAGAGACATCATTGTTTTCTCTCCTTTTGAGTACAATCACTAACATATTCCTAAATCACTCATCCCAGATTTTAACCATCAAAACTCTTAATTGTTAATCCAAAACTAAACAGACTGTGAAAAAGTAGGACTCACACACACACACACACACACACACACACACACACACTCACACACAGACACACACACACACACACACACACAGTGAGTGTATCCATACAGCTGTCTAGTTGTCATAGCACAAACTTTATGTGCATGTGATGTATTTAGGAGAATCTATAATAACATGGCTTACACTCTAACCCAGGGGTGTCAAACTCAAATACTCAGTGGGCCAAAGTTCAAAACTGGAACAAAGTTGCGAGCTAACATTAATATTTATTGAAAAAAAATCTTCCTTTAGATTTAAGAATGAATCTTTTCTTATGGACTCAAACAAGTTTTGCTGAAAAACTGAATGTGGAACAAGCAAAGCTTAATACTAAACAATATATATATTAGCTGTATAATACCAGTAGGCCAGCTCTAATAGTAATTTGGTATGGCTTCGCGGGCCAAATGTAATTAGGCTGCGGGCCAAATTTGGCCCACGGGCCAGAGTTTGACACCTATGCTCTAACCCATCAGGCACTCGATTAGCCGACTTAGAATTCAAATAGTTCCCAAGCGTCTTTGAACCAAGCAGTGACTGCTGAAGCTGAAAAATGAAGTCAGGGGAGAAGTTCCTAAAACTGCAGAATCCCATGGAATGAGCATTAACAACATTATTAAAAAGCATGTTTACAGCCTGGTTCAGAATCTGCTTCGGACACTTCTTTTCATCTGTTCCTGCACTAATAACTGCATGTGTGAGTTGCACCCGTAGAGTTTATGAATAACAAAGCTGATAGCTTATCACAGTAGTGACAGAAGGTTATAAAACAATAAATCATAAAGAGGAAGCATCGAGGCAGGCTGTCCACTGTAGACTGTGACACACAGAAGTCAACCCCCTCATGCTCTGCTGTAATTACTACTCACTTCACCTCCATAACTCTTTAGTCCACTGTTGATCTCTGCTCATATTCTTTCACTGGCCTCTCGTTTCCCATCATGCTCAGCGATTCATTCACCGCCAGTGGGCCAAACCATGTTGCCATGGCAAACAGGGTAAATGAGAGATGGAGCCCTGAGGTAGGATGACAGAGAGCATTGTCTGGGAGTGTGTGTGTGTGTTCGTTCTGAGTGTGCTTGACTGGATGTATGGATTCTAGCACAGCGATGTGATTTGTGCAAACCACATTTACACACAACAATAGGCTTTAATGCTGTGTGCCGTCTCTCGGGAGGGAAACGGCCAACCAGATGTGACAGATGAATGACAGACACTACGCTGATATGAAGACGCAGCGCTGAGCACCCAGTGTACCCAAACACATTTAACTCAGCTTTACATCAAATAACGCAGCCATGTCGCAATGATGCTGTGGTTCACATTCTGCCTGCACATAGTTTATGCAGATATGGAGGTGTGTGTGTGTCCGTGTGGTACAATTAATGACCAAGCAAACAGCTCAGCTAGTACTTCTGCGCCTGTAGATGAAGCAGTTTATCATAGTCTGTATCTGCAGGGGGGGCCCCAGCGCATGCACCAACCCAAAACCTCAGCGATGCGCCAACCACGGGGTTGGCGCATCGCTGAGGTTTTGGGCTTCAGATTCCCAAACCCCCCAGGCCCAACCAGAACCCCAACTCGAAGGTGTAGTGCCCCCAGAATCTCAAGTCTCCAAGGCCACCCTGGACCCGTCCAGTAGCGGAGCGGTGACCAGGCCTGTAACCCCAGAAAAACACCACCCAAGAGTCACCAAAGCCCCATGCATAGCAGCCCCTGCACAGAACCCCCCAAGAAACCCACCCCTAGGCAACCGCCAGACCCCCCAAGCCCGTACGCCCCCCTAACCCCACTAGGTGATGGAGCGATTAAAGGAACCCAGAGAGATTGATCTGATGTGGCGACAAGACTAATATGGTCCAACAAAAGAGCTCTATATCGGTTAATACTAAGATTTTTGTTTTTCCACTTCATGAGGACAGTCTTCTTAGCAATGTGGTGGTGAGAGCCATGGGTACTGTGTTCATTGCCATAGTGACATCATGTAGTTTGGCCAAACTGAAGGGGAGGCTGGAACGTTACATTTGAGTCTTCACATATCTGGCACCAAAACAGGTGCACAGGTGAACAAGCAGACAGAACTATTGAGCATGGATAGCATTATCTTGTTGCAGGATGACCTGACCAACTAGGTCCATACCCACATTGCAAGCATGTCTGGCATGATCTGGTATCAAGCCGGCACTGCTGGCTGACTTCTGGCATGATAAGACGTATGTCATCCAGATATGGACCAGGCCTGGCAATGATGCCACTTTCTATGTGATGGCCCAGGCCCATAGAAAACAGGTCTGGCCCAGATCCAGCATCAAGCTGGCACTTCTGACTGACTGTTGTCATGGCAGGGTGTATGTCAACCAGATGTGGGCCAGGTCTGGCAATGATGGCACTATTTATGTTCCTATTTTCCTATTTTAGTTAGAAGAGCCAACGTTTCGAATGCAGGTTTGACAGGTTTGTGAGTGTACACTTTATCCAAAACCTAGTGACGGTTTACCACCAGGTGGCTGAAGCTCAGGCGGTAGAGCAGGTCACCTACTGATCGGAAGGTTAGTGGTTCGATCCCCGCGTGTCAAGAGTGTGAATGTGTATGAATGTGGTTAGGAAACACTCATTTTAGAGAAAGTGTGTGATTGGGTGAGTGTAGCGTGTTGTATAGAGCACTTTGAGTAATCTGGGAGACTAGAAAAGCGCTATATAAGAATCAGTCCATTCACTCTCTGAACAGAGTTTTGTCATGTTACTTTTGCATTATTACATTCTGGCACATGTTGTTATTACATGGCTTGATTAAGGCACACATTAGGCTGACATCTGGGGCCAGAGCTGAAACTGTTCTGGGCCAGCACAGGGCCACCAGTGCATCTGCAACTGGCCTTGTGCTGGCCCATGTGTGGGCCACCTCTGGCAAACCAGGTCTGGGCCACCAAAGGGCCGTCATTCTTTGCGGTATGTGGGCCTTGTGTAGGCACATTGTGTAGGCACATTGTGTAGGCCAGATCCGGGCCATACCAATTTTGCTATGTGGGTACCAGAGGGTGCTGCATGGTGCTGCAGAATGCTGTGGTAGTCCTTTTGCTTCAGGGTGCCTCTCACTCTGTACAAGTCACCGACCCTGGATCCAGCAAAACAGCCCCAGACCATCACACTTCTTCTTCCATGTTTGACAGTTGATGCCACACACTGTGCAACCATCCTTTCACCTACTTGACGGCCTACAAAGATCCTACAAAAATCCATATTTTGATTCATCAGTCCATAATACGTTCTTCCATTCTTCAGTAGTCCAATGGTGGTGTTTCATGGCCCAGGCAAGCCTCTTTGTCTTATTCTGATGTCCTAGCGATGGCTTTCTTGCTGCAACTCATCCTGCCCATAGTTTGTGGGTGTGTGTAGTTAATGTTGAACGCTGCATTTGATGCTCAAGTGAATGAGAAAAAGAAGGTTGTAGAGGTTATAAGAAAGTGTGGCAGTACGTAGACCCGAGTAGGAAAACAGCTGATCTGTAGAGTGAGGGAAGAGAAAAGGAAGAAGAACATGCAAAGGGCCAAGAGGCAGGGATGAAAGGGAAACTCGAAGGAAAACAAGAACATTGTAACCGTCACGTTTACTGACTGAGGGAGATTTATCTGTTATGACGTCACGTTGCATTAACAAATTGACATGAATAAGCTAGACAGATAAGGGAAGAGGAGGAGAGAAAAAGTGCATTCTCATCTGGAGTGGCGTTAATACAACGAGGGAGTGGTGCTGGGGTCGCGACTCTTTACCGTCTCCTCATGAAATCTTTGAATTTGGCCACAACAGGTCGCGGTCTCCTGGCTCCCGGCGATGAACATGGTGGAAGGTGATGTTCTTTACAGTGTCTTCCCGAAGCTTCAGGTGGGTCTTGATGAAGGTTTTAATGGTTTTTAATGATTACCTGAAGGTAATCTCTCATGCTACAGGCCTGGAGATCGATGACACTCTCTTTTATTTTTTTATTTTCTTCAGCTGGGTCACATTCTCAGTTAGACAAGTGACAAAGTCCCACAGCAGAAACCTGAAAGCTGGACAGTCGCTTATCGATTGAGTCCAGTATTTGTTTAACTCTGAGCCACCATTCGCTTTTTCCCGCCAGGTCTCCAGGTGTCTGACATCACCTAGACCTTTGCCATGGAAGATTATCTGGTTTCACCTGATTAGTACTCTAAGCCAGCGGTCCCCAACCCCCGGGCCTTGGACCGGTACCGGTCCGTGAGTCGTTTGGTACCGGGCCTCGAGAGTTGAGGCTCAGGTGTGAAATGTATAGTTTTCAGGGTTTTTATCGGTTTTCAGCGTTATTTTGTTATCGTTTTTATCGTTTACTCGGTTTTCCTGGATCTTTTCACGTGTGTTATGAATAAATCTTCTTTTTTTCGGTACCGGTACGAGTTTTATTTTGTTGTATTTATGCACGACACCTTAAAGGCCGGTCCGTGAAAATATTGTCGGGCATAAACCGGTCCGTGGAGCAAAAAAGGTTGGGGACCGCTGCTCTAAGCTATCAGGGCAGAGCAATTACATTCTCTTCCACTAGAGGGCAGTACAACTACCTGCTCTATTTAAATATGTTGCCAACTGCCAGTAAAACAGGAGAAGATGAAGAAGAATTGATGTAATAGTCATTTGAAAAGGAAAAAGTCAGTCTGACCTTGGTCCTGGACCGAGAGGAAGGCCGAGCATGAATAGTGATCATAAGAAAGCAAAAAAGGTAAACTGGGACAATCGGAGTTAACTCCGCTATGCCCGGTGTGCTTTGTGATTTTTCTAATGTGAAACATGCTGTGGCTCCAAAAGGTTGGGAAATACTGACGTAGAGCATTTTCATGGACTGTGTCTGAGATTAGAGACGTTTTTTATACCCAAATTAGAGCCTGGTGGACGCTGAGAAGTCAGAAATGAAACAAGCATATTCATTCATTCGTTTTTTTCTGTACAGGAAAGCGAGTCAGTAATTATAATTTGCCATCTTAATCAAAACATAATAATTTGCTTGGATGGATGACATTATATAATAAAAATTATTTTATTTTATCATTAAAATATCATTCCAGTTAAAGAACATGCAAATACTGGTGCATTAGGCATCACAGAAGCATTAATGTTAATTTAGAGCAGCTGTTGCAATAACTTGTATGATTTTTGTGTGATTTCTTTCTCGCTATCATAACTTCCTCACATTTCTGTAATCTTCAGAGCAACAGCATCAACTGTGGGGAGACCTCGTTTGAATATAGTGTCTGTTATTCTGTCCACCCTGTCATAAAACTGTCTCTGCTACCACATTTATTGTCCCTTAATTATTTAAAGTTCAGGTGAATAATTAGGGCTGCACTAACAGTCTTCTTATCCTCTGTGGCGGGGCGTGGCCTGCGGTGCCGTGCAGAGGAGGCGGACGCACCGGCATGGCATCCGCAATCACGCCCCGCCGAAATAAATATTGTACTGGGTCTCCTCCACTCCAGCGCCATTGGGGAGCGCCGGTGGGGGTGGCGGTGGTGTCGGGCAGGACCGAATCAGTGCCGCCAGATACTCCATCCTCTGCAGGTGGCGTTCAGTCTGGTCCTGCAGCTCTTCCCGCCTGCGGCACCACACCGCCGCCTGCTCCTGCTGCATGGCCGCCAGCTCGGCCACCATTCTCGCCAGCTCCTCCCTCTGCTGGCCCACTCCTGGATCTGCCGTGGTGACCCAGTGGCATTTTAACCATTTTTTATTAATACTGGACGGTTGCTGTCCACTGCAGCTCTCCCGCTGCCCGCTCAACATCACCACAACAACAACGGCAACCACAAGACCCAGTACAATATTTAATTCGGCGGGGCGTGATTGCAGATGCCGTGCAGTTGCGTCCGCCTCCTCTGCACAGCACCGCAGGCCACGCCCCACCACATCCTCCTTCATAAATTGGGCTGAAATGGGGGACAGAGTCTCTCCCTTTCTAATTAAGACGACAGATTCACTCAGTTTGCACTAATGGTGGCGGCGTCAGGTACGGTCCTGCTGCTCTCGTCATAAAGTGATGAACTGAAACCTTAATGTGGAATCATAACAGGGGTTCGAAAAGCATTTAGTAAGCGATGCGTCACGGCTGCCTCGGGACAGATTTGGGTGAATTCAGCACAGCAGACAGCAAAAGCAAAGCAACAGGAGGGGTCGGCGACATCTGCGTGACCAACCTGGTAAGATCAGCCTGCTGCTGCAGCTGCTCCTGCACTTTACGGCAAACCTCGCCGGCGGTGTCGCAGACTTTGCCGACCTTGGTGAAGAGGGCTGCGATCTTGTCGCTGCGGAGAAACCCAGCAGCTCGTCTCTTCAGCAGGTGACCCAGGCAGGCCTCGATGGCAGCTGCAGGGACAGGAGGCAGCTGAGTTAATACTGACAACCAGAGGAAAGTATACACAAAGTGGAGGAGAAGAGATAACAGCTCAATTTTGAATGAAGATGGAGACCGACATAATTATCACATTAAAAGCTTGTGGTCAGCACAACCAAACACGCCAAATGGCTGAGACGATACCATTTTCATCAGCTGAACACTGTTACAGTCTGTTCTAGTGTTTGTATCTCTACGCTAGCCACTGAGCGCTGACGTGGCAGCACAGAGGAAGATTGTGCTCTTCCAACAATAAATAAAGTGTTTTAACTTTATGTACTTGATAAATCTTTATTGATTCATAAAACGAAAAAAAGCAGGACTGCAACAGCGACCAGGCTATCAAGGCAGCGGGTAGAGAGGACATTAGGGAGGTGGCTTGCTGTTAGCAGTGCCTGTGACTACACTGATTGTCTAATTACTGCTGACTCAAAGTTATTTGAACAGAGACAAACTTGTTTTTGAAAGAAACGGCAGACAAAACCTCATTTTCACATTTCCGTGTGATGCCATATCTGGCATATTTTCCTCTGAACTGGAAAGTGGTAACTCTGCTAATTATATATATATATATATATATATATATATATATATATATATATATATATATATATATATATAAAACTACATGTGTCATTTCTCTGCAAGTGAGCTGCACAGCAGTGTTTATGTGCACATGGCTGCTGCTGCAGCTGACCTCTGATCTCCACCTGCAGGCTTTTAAAGATAAGGTTATTAGTGAAACACCCTGACATATTTAGAGGGTTGCCGGCGGTAACCTCAGCGTACAGCTGCAAGATGACTATGTGGAAGAACAAATGCATTACGAGCAGGACATCAGTGTATGAGCTGAGGCAGAAGTACAGAAGGGCACTGACTCATATGCAGAAAATGAGGGAGAAATTGAGGTAAACAGTCTCTTCCTAGCTGTGACCCATCCATTAGCCGCCTCCCCCCCTCCCTCTGTAATTGCTGCATTAGTGCTCAGCCGTAATGAGCTTTAGGGCTGATGTTGAAAGCAAGATTGTGACACAATTATTTCAGCCAAAGCAAACAGAGAATTTAGCTCGTACTTACTCGGAGACTTTTAATACGCAGCATGTTTTATTAATGCACCGTCATTTCAAATAAAGGTGTCTGCAGATCCAAATGAGCTTCAGTGTAAATATACAGAATGTCAGGTTTGAGCACTTGTGGTTCTCTGCTTGCTTTTGCTCTGTGAGGTGAATCTACCAGATAATATTACAGACAGACAACAATGTTATTCTCTGGGAAAAACCTGCTTTATGGGTGCAATCGTCTGCTTTTATTGCTACTCTAGGCACCGTAGAGGGTTGCTCAGAGGCTTGGAGACTTTCACTCACAAAGCTGTCTGTGCAGTACATTCACAGCAGCTTCAGTCTGGCAGATTAATACATTAGCCTCTGGGGACGTCTTGCTGGTAATACTTTCTCGTGTAAAACTGTCCTTTATCCTATTAGAAGAGGATCGGCAGGATTAGCAGCAGAAGAAGAAGTGAAGGTTTGCAGGGAGGGGATATTGATGCGCGGTTGTTTCTGTGGAAACACAAGAATTGAGGAGAGGATGCAAGCAGCTCTCCCACGGGAGGAACCGCACCCAGCATCAGCTCATCCTGCTGCCTCTCCTTACAACTGGCCTGCTAATTCATGTTCTGGGTGTCTGTGGCTCTGATGAATCATCAAATCCAAGCGATTACGCCAATAATTAGCATCATTCTAGTGCTGTGGAAGAAAACACCGTGAAATAAGTGCTGCTGGGACCACAGAGCAGCGGGAAACATGCTCGCCATGCAAAATGTTTTCATTTTGGTTTCAAACATTCGCCTAATCCTTCGAGTCGCCCCTTCGATGCCTCTGCTGATAACTCAGGATTTATGACAAGCAGAGCTGTGTGTGGTTTTTCAACGCCAGTTTAAAGATCCGGCTGTCCACGTTGGTCATTCAGAAATCCACCCTCCCACATTATTAGAATATTTCCTAAAATCAATGAAAAAGTATTTTAAAATACAGAAATGAACATACACTTAGTATGTTGAGTCCATGAATTACTGGATCAGGGTGGCGTAACATGGAGGCGATGAGCTTGCAGCACTGTGTTGGTCTGAGGAATGTATATTGAATGTATTGTGCTGCTGTCTCTTGTTTTCCTGCTTGCTGGTGTGTGTGTGTGTGTGTGTGTGTGGGGGGGGGGGGGGGGTGCAGGTGTATCTGGTAGGCCAGTTTACAGGCACCATCAACCCTGGTGGGTGAGTTACTTTAGAGCACAGGTGTTGAACCCAGGCCTCTAGGGCCGATGTCCTGCAGGGTTTAGATGTGTCCTTGATCCAACACAGCTGATTCAAATTGCTAAATGTTCTTCTCTTAGGCTGTATCCCAATTCAGGGTCTGCAGCCTTAAAGGCCGCATTTTAAGGCCGATTACGTCACAGCGACGCGACGAAGGCTGTCCCAATTCAAAGGCTGCTCGAAATGCGGCCCTCAAATGCTCCTTCATTTCCCTGAATTTTAAGGACGTGGCGGTGTAGACTTCGTGGCCCAACATATCCCAGAATGCATAGCGCGGCGGTGGGTGTGGATAATTTTGCCGAAAAAAACGGCGGATGAGGGGCGGCCGAAGAGTAAACTTTAAGTAAGTACTGAATATTATGTCACTTATTTATGTGCAAATGTTTAATAACAAAGAACATTAAAACATTCCTGTTGGCCACATGTCGGCAAAGTCATGTGACATTAGTGACGTTTGTACTAACTTGGTTTTAAAGCCTTTACTTTAAAATATACGCCGTTCAATAGCTGAGCTTAATCAGAGAATGATCAAAGCTCATGTAGAAACAAACAAATGAACAAAAGATTTTCTCCTTCATTTCTGTCAAACAAAGCTGTATGAAACGTTTCCAGCTGTTAGTATCATGGTTGCTAGGCAACCTGGGCAGCGCGACGGAGGCTAGACCGTCCCATTTCACAAGCCTCGCACTTCCGGCCTTAGCGATCTTTGAGTACGCGGCCCTTGAGGATCGTTGAGGCTGCAGACCCTGAATTGGGAAACAGCCAACATGTCCTGAAGTTCTCCAGAGGCCTGCTAATGACCGAATCATGTGATTCAGGCGTGTTGACCCAGGGTGAGATCTAAAACCTGCAGGACACCGGCCCTCGAGGCCTGGAGTTCCCCGCCCCTGCTTTAGAGAGTGGCTGAGCTCCCATCAACGTGGGATCGTTGCGTGAGGCTAGCCGTCAATTTCTCTGCTAGATGTCCGTTTTGACACGTGTACTAACGGCTCCTCCGTGTTTTTTCTCTGGACGGCTGTGGGAATGAGGAGGCAGTGAGCACGTTGTATAAAGGAAGCGGACACACAAAGCCACGGGCAAGGGGAGAAGACACTGGACGGGAGTCGGGGAGCACACGGGGATTTATTATTGGATTGTATTTTCTTCACTGTGAATAAACGCACCGTTTGCATTGCAAGAGTCCAGCGTTCGGGTCCTCCTTCCCCACATCCCCACGGTCTGCCAGCGCAGCCGTGACAAGTTGTTACTGAAGCCTGATAGAAGTTGCCTTTAAGTTTGTCTATATTTTTGGATAGCGTGTTTCTGGTCTTCCACAGATTATCCACGGGGTTCAGCCAAGTTGGCTAATTGATCAGTCTGACCAATAACAGTCTTGGTACCGTCGGTAGGTGACCAGTCCCACTGGACAAGGAAATAAAGGTAAAGGAGAAAGTGTCTCCACAAAGCTTTTCATGGAAGTATCTCCTGGTAACGGGCTGCACTGACTTTGGACTGAACAAAACACAGCTGACCAAACACCATCGATACCAACCAAAGACAAAGCACACCAACTGTTCACACACTGTGGAAACTTCTCACTGGTCTTCAAACACTTTGAACTCTGTGCCTCTGCTTCAGACCCCTGGAACTTAATTTACAAATAAAATGCATCTAAAAAGAGACGTTTTCTATTTATTCCACTGCTTTTGACATCGTCCCTGGCTCGGGAGTGGTTTCATATTGGGAAAGCAACAGCTGTCAGTCACGATGCACACCACCAGTCTCACATCGCTGTGAACTTCTTCTAACTTCATTCACTTTTCTTGATAATCTTCTCAAGGCTTTAGTATTTTATTTTCTGAATGTTTGATACGACACTCTGTAAACAGCCGGCCCTTCAGCAATGACTGCGTGTGCTGAACTAGACCGACGGACACGTGGCCCCCTTCCTGATTTCAGTTTTTTGCATATTTGTCACACTTAAATGTTTTAGATGATCAAACAAAATGTAATATTAGACAAAGATAACCTGAGTAAACTAGCCATACCTACAGCTGATAGCTCCCAGACAGATGTGTGTGTACATGTTTAGACATCTTTGTGAGGACAGATGGCGTGATGCTATAGTTGTGGAGACTGACAGTCACTTATGGGGACAAATTGACCGTCCCCATGAGTTTGAAGACATTTTTGAGGCTCAAAATGTGATTTTAGCATCAGGGTTACAGTTAGGTTTTGGTTAGGTTTAGGCATTCATTTTTGTTTAGGGTTAGGGGCATAATGTCAATGAGATGTCCTCACCAAGATATGAAAACAAGTGTGTGTGTGTGTGTGTGTGTGTCCACCGTGTCCATTTCACGCTATTCCTCTCCAAAGTGTGAAATGTTCACGCATGCATCACCAGCAGGAGGAGATAATATGTTTAAAGCCAAGAAGTTAAAATAAATAAATAAATAAAAGCCAGTAGTGATCAAAAAAAGTATGAAATACATTCAAGGGTCATTAATCACCAAAAACATTGAAGCTGTGCAGCTAATATGTATTTACATGTAACTGTGCTAATGTCTGTTTAAATGTTTTTCCATCACGTTGTAAGTGAACACCTGAATCTCACACATTATCTTGTTTCTGAGGTCCAGAAAGAGTGTAAACATCAGATGTCTCTGCCCAAACATTAGGAACAGCTGTGACATTAAATCTTAAGTCCGTTTAACAGAAACAGCCAAAGTCGTCAAGCACCATCTCCAGGTACCAAGCAACCAGGAAACACACAACAGATCTACAGGGATGGTTAGCAAGCACATGGAGCTGAAATACAATTAATATAAACACGATGAAACATTGAGAGGAAAATGAGTTCACAGAAAGCCTGTGTGAACTGAGTGCAGAAGCAGCAGCGCTTCGAACACCACGACTCATCTGCAGGTCAAGAAGGACGTGACTTCCTGAGGAGCACCGTGACACGCTGCTGTTCCAGCACTAAATCAGGAAGTTTAAGCTACAGTAATGATCTCTTATTCTCCTCTGCATATACAGTACGCCTACTTTGATTTGATTCTTTTGCTCGTGCTGCAGGCAGCCCTGCACACTGTTACACTTTAGTTCAGTTTGACCCAAACTACATCCCATCAATTTGATCTCGTTGTTTTGTCCCTCACGATGAAAGCACTTCATCTCAATCAGTTAGATCAGTATCTTTGGTTTTAGATGTGAGCAGTACATTTACACAAAGTTTACTTTCTGTTTATTTATATTTGTGTTCTTTAACAAAGACAATATACTGAGTGTCTTCAGGGGAGTGTCAGGCAGCTCTGGAGCTGTCTCCACTGAATTCATTAGAAGATCTAATGAAGGCAAAAGTTAATTAGTGCCACTTGTCTCCCATCAGGTCTGTCACTGTCTGATGAACTCAGATCTCCTCTGTCTGCTCTCACACTGTCTCACCTTCACTCTGTACGTTTAACATCATTGTCTGTTTGAAGCACCGCTGCAGACAAATTTGCTGCATGAGCGTCACATTTACCTCAAAGAAACAGGAGCTGAATCTAAACTAATCCATTAAAAGTTACACGAAACAAAACAACTAATGTATAAGGTGGTACTAAAAACTTGTATTAGAGCACTTCGCTCTCGGTCTGCAGGCCTACTTGTTGTTCCTAGAGTATTTAAAAGTAGAATGGGAGGCAGAGCCTTCAGTTTTCAGGCTCCTCTTCTGTGGAACCAGCTTCCAGTTTGGATTCAGGAGACAGACACTATCTCTACTTTCAAGATTAGGCTTCAAACTTTCCTTTTTGCTAAAGCATATAGTTAGGGCTGGACCAGGTGACCCTGAATCCTCCCTTAGTTATGCTGCAATAGATGTAGGCTGCCGGGGGATTCCCATGATGCATTGAGTTTTTCCTTTCCAGTCACCTTTCTCACTCACTATGTATTAACAGACCTCTCTGTATTGAATCATATCTGTTATTAATCTCTGTCTCTCTTCCACAGCATGTCTTTATCCTGTCTTCCTTCTCTCACCCCAACCAATCACAGCAGATGGCCCCGCCCCTCCCTGAGCCTGGTTCTGCTGGAGGTTTCTTCCTGTTAAAAGGGAGTTTTTCCTTCCCACTGTCGCCAAAGTGCTGCTCATAGGGGGTCATATGATTGTTGGGTTTTTCTCTGTATCTATGAAGCGCCTTGAGGCGACTTTTGTTGTGATTTGGCGCTATATAAATAAAATTGAATTGAATTGAATGTAAAATGAGTCTTTGTCAGTGGAGGCTGGTCGGTCTGATGCCCAAGGTTGAGCCCCCTCAACCTTGGGCATCACTTTCCATCATGCCCAGGCCTCTGACCCAGCATTTCACTTATGGGATTTAATATTTTGGCATCTGAGTTATTTACAGATTTTGGTTATGATTTGAGTTTTGCTCAGAGATGCCTCACTGTGTAGTCTTTATGTAGTTCTTGATGTCTTGGCTTTCTGTTTGTTTTTTAGTCTTAGTTTCTGGTTCTGCTCTCGGTTATTGTTTATATGCAACTCAGTGTCTCTGTGTCTGGTGTTTAGTAACTTCCTGTTTTATTTTCCAAGTCTCTTGTCTTGTGTTTAGTTTCGTCTCTTTAGTTTGACTCTGATCACCTGTTTTCCTCCAGCTGACTTTTGTTTCCCCAGTTAGTCTCCTGTGTATGTACGGCCTGAGTTTACATGTGTTCTTGGTTCTGGCATCATTTGTCTTCCCAGTTGGTGTAGCTGTTCTGCCTGAGGGTATCCCTGTGTCTGTCTTCAGTCTGAATTACGGACTTTCTGTTGGAATCTTGTGAAATCATGATGGAAACACCCAGAGGCTACAATTAATATGAAGTCTGTAATTTTTCTAAAGCACTGTGGGACTGTGCTGAAATTCAGGTTCATTAAGTGATTTCTTCAGGAGAAATCCGACTTCCTGTTATAACTCTCAAACAGGAAATGGTTTCACTAATTTAACAGATCTTCATTTTTCCTGGAGAACTTGTTACTCTATAAAACTCCATAAACCTGGAACATCGTACTGTTTGTCACTGATCCAGGAAAACGGGAATAAAGCCAACAGAAAGCTCTGTTGAGCCAAATATTCCTTTAACCTTCAAGAGCAACGATTTGAAGACTGTCGCCACAGATAAAGTTTTAACCATCAGAGAAAAATAATCACAGTCGTGCCAGTAAGTACAGATCTCTGCCCAATAATTAACGCTTACATTTGAAATGATTAATCTTTCTAAACAGGATACATACTACAGGCTTGATCCAGCTGTCTCAGCTAATTATACATCAAACCCTCTTTTATTTTGAAAAACTGGTGAACGAATAGTTGTCAAACAGTTAACTGATCATTTACAAAGGATGTTTTATCTGAGGAGTTTCAGTCAGGATTCACAGATAAACTCGTCGCTGTGCTTGTCCTGTCAGACCTCAGAGCAGCGTTAGCACTGACACAGAGATCACACCGTTGGCATTAAAGGTCCTGAGTAGTGATGGGATTTCCGGCTCTTTTTAGAGATCCGGCTCTTTCGGTTCGGCTCACTAAAAAGAGCCGGCTCTTTCGGCTCCGAACCGGCTCTTCAGGTTGTTTTGTTGCTTTAATTAATTTATTATTAACAATAATATAAAATTATGCACAAAAGGAATTACTAACGTAAAAAAAGTGGTTTTATTTATATATGTTTATATATAGATATATGCGGTGGCCCCTAGAGACAAAACACGTACAAACTCCAAAACACATTTCTAGCATGAACTGAACTTCCAAAACAGAGCTACTAGATCACTTAAATTACACAATTGAAAGCATGTGTGTATTGTTTGTGTATTTATACACAGGCATTCATATATATTCAAATAATTAAAAAAAAAAAGTTAATTTACCTGTTACTACCACAAACCAGATCTGGTCGTTGGTACTTGCTGGCTTGTGTAGCCACTAGGTAACAAAAGCTCAACACTGCGCCCTAGCATCCTGGAGAACTTCTGTTGTCTTTTGTACGTGTTTTGAGTTTTTACGTGCTTCGGAGTTTTTACGTGCTTCGGAGTTTGTACGTGTTTTTACGTGCTTCGGAGTTTGTACGTGTTTTTACGTGCTTCGGAGTTTGTACGTGATTTGAAGTTTGTATGTGCTTTGTCTCGAGGGGCCACCGTAAATATACTTTTATTTATTCACTCCACATAAAATGAAATAAATAAATCATATAATACAAAAATCAACTATTCACATTTCAAATTTTAACTATTTAAATTTTCAGCTTTTTCCTTTTACAAATTTAAAGTGAAACAACACAAAACACTGCAAACCACAACACAATTAAATATAAATTAAAATATGAAAACAAAAAGAACATGCATATTCTCTGTCATATGGGCCTGCATGAATAAACTTTCTGAATCCTTTATCATCTGCAACCGAAAATAGTTGTGGATGATTACTATACCTTTCTAATGTGACGTTGTTGTCCCTGACTCTCTTTCTCTCTCTCTCCCTCTGTCTCTGTTCCTGTGCTACTGAGTGTAACTACCGCCCCTCCCCCCTCTTCCCAGCGTAAAGCACAAGGCTCGCGTGTGGAGTGAAGCGGAAAAAAGTGCGAGAGAGAGGGTGAGAGAAAGAAAAAAAAAAAAAACCCACGTGACGGCTCGCGATAAGGAGCCGGCTCGCGTCGTTCACGTCAAAGAACCGGCTCTAAGAGCCATTTCGTTCGCGAACGACCCATCACTAGTCCTGAGCTGTAGTGTCTGAATCACATCTGACACATTTGAAGAGTGTGTCTCACACAAACATTAGTTACAGAATATCACAGGCTTAGCTTCTTTTTTCATTGACTCCATGAATTTAAATTCTTTCTCTTCACATACAAAATCTCAAATAATCCACATCCAATCTTAAAGATTTCCTTTTAAAAGTCTTACTTACTCAATAGTTTATTTAAAAGTTCTTTAATGGGACCAGCTCCTAGTTTGGATTGGAGAGACAGACGCTCTACCTTTAAAATTAGACTTAAAACTTTTCTTTTGGATTAAGCTCAGGTGACCCTGATCTTAGCTGTGCTGCTGCTACATCATTTCTCTCCCTGTGAGCTTATACAGCACTACTGTATAGAGCTGGGCGATTAAGTAGCTACAAATTAAGTAGCGCAGAGCCGAACCAATCACAGCCACAGCGTCACGTGACTTGTTACGTACAGCTGTGGAGCCCAAACATTTGTTTGGGAAGCAGCCAACCGCCGTACCGCCCGGGTAATGGAGGAAATGAGTGTGCCGACCAGAGAAAAATCAACCGTGCGTGAGCGAAGGTTAGCGAAGAGAAAACAGATGATGGTTCCAACGCCGGAGAGATTGTCGAACGGAAGAGCCACAGAAGTTCTGTAGTGTGACGGTATTTCTGCTATTTCAAGTCTGACAAAAACACTGTAAATGTGCCGAAAGCAAGTCTGGAAATACAATAAAGCGGTGCATGCTCAGTCTCTGACTGGAAGCGCTAATTCGTCATTCGGCTTTTGTCGACTAAAGTAACTGTTAAACTGTTTGAAAAGCTAAACTATACAACAAGGAGAGATCGAGAATTTCCTTTTAGTTCTCAGTTTATTTGATGGTGACAAAAGTTAGTCAATTTTGTTCTTCTGTAAAACAAACTAAGATTTATTTTTAGAATTAATATTTTGTTTCTAAGTGGAATTGACAATTTAGTAGTTTTGTTTGTTCTGTTTTGAAACTTAAACGCTTTAGCGGCTGCCTTTTGTGTAGTTTGCAATATTTGCCTTTATTTATCTGAAAAAGTCTCATGTTAAGTACATCTACCCTGTTGAACTTATTATGGGAAATAAATATTTAAATCAAAACAAGCTGCTGATTATTTCACATTTTACTTGTGAGCAACGGCACATTTAAATCTTACATATATAGTTATTTGGCTCATATCGTGATATATATCGTGATATTTCAATTCAATTCAATTCAATTTTATTTATATAGCGCCAAATCACAACAAATGTCGCCTCAAGGCGCTTCATAGATACAGAGAAAAGCCCAACAATCATATGACCCCCTATGAGCAAGCACTTTGGCGACAGTGGGAAGGAAAAACTCCCTTTTAACAGGAAGAAACCTCCGGCAGAACCAGGCTCAGGGAGGGGCGGCCATCTGCTGCGACCGGTTGGGGTGAGAGAAGGAAGACAGGATAAAGACATGCTGTGGAAGAGAGACAGAGATTAATAACAGATACGATTCAATACAGAGAGGTCTGATAACACATAGTGAGTGAGAAAGGTGACTGGAAAGGAAAAACTCAATGCATCATGGGAATCCCCGGCAGCCTACATCTATTGCAGCATAACTAAGGGAGGATTCAGGGTCACCTGGTCCAGCCCTAACTATATGCTTTAGCAAAAAGGAAAGTTTGAAGCCTAATCTTGAAAGTAGAGATAGCGTCTGTCTCCTGAATCCAAACTGGAAGCTGGTTCCACAGAAGAGGGGCCTGAAAACTGAAGGCTCTCCCTCCCATTCTACTTTTAAATACTCTAGGAACAACAAGTAGGCCTGCAGAGCGAGAGCGAAGTGCTCTAATAGGGTGATATGGTACTACAAGGTCATTAAGATAAGATGGGGCCTGATTATTTAAGACCTTGTATGTGAGGAGCAGGATTTGAATTCAATTCTGGATTTAACAGGAAGCCAATGAAGGGAAGCCAAAACAGGAGAAATATGCTCTCTCTTTCTAGTCCCTGTCAGTACTCTTGCTGCAGCATTTTGGATTAACTGAAGGCTTTTCAGTGAGTTTTTTGGACATCCTGATAATAATGAATTGCAGTAGTCTAGCCTGGAAGTAATAAATGCATGAACTAGTTTTTCAGCGTCACTCTGAGACAGGATATTTCTAATTTTAGAGATGTTGCGCAAATGGAAGAACGCAGTCTTACATATTTGTTTAATATGTGCGTTGAAGGACATATCCTGGTCAAAAATGACTCCAAGGTTCCTCACAGTGTTACTGGAGGCCAAGGTAATGCCATCCAGAGTAAGAATCTGCTTAGATACCATATTTCTAAGCTTTTCAGCGCCGAGTACAATGACCTCAGTTTTATCTGAGTTAAGAAGCAGAAAGTTAGTGGCCATCCAAGTCGTTATGTCTTTAAGACATTCCTGCAGTTTAACTAATTGGTGTGTGTTATCTGGCTTCATGGACAGATAGAGCTGGGTGTCATCTGCATAGCAGTGTAAATGTATGCTATGTCTTCTAATGATGCTGCCTAGGGGAAGCATGTATAATGTAAACAGAATTGGTCCTAGCACTGAACCCTGTGGAACTCCATAATTAACCTCAGTGTGTGAAGAGGACTCTCCATTTACATGCACAAATTGGAGTCTATTAGATAGATATGATACAAACCACTGCAGTGCAATACCTGTAATACCTACAGCATGTTCTAATCGCTCTAATAGGATATTATGGTCAACAGTATCGAATGCTGCACTAAGGTCAAGAAGGACAAGCACAGAGATGAGTCCACTGTCAGAGGCCATAAGAAGATCATTTGTAACCTTCACTAAAGCTGTTTCTGTGCTGTGATGAACTCTGAAACCTGACTGAAACTCTTCAAATAAACCATTCCTCTGCAGATGATCTGTTAGCTGTTTGACAACTACTCTTTCAAGGATTTTTGATATGAAAGGAAGGTTGGAGATTGGCCTATAATTAGCTAAGACTGCTGGGTCTAGAGATGGCTTTTTGAGTAAAGGTTTAACTGCAGCCACCTTGAAGGCCTGTGGTACATAGCCGATTATTAGAGATACAATATAGGACGATATATATCACGATATATATCGTGATATATATCGTGATATATATCGTTATCGCCTGAAATGAAAAAAACATATCGTGATATGAAAAAATCTTATATCACCCAGCTCTTACTGTATGTAATCATTAGTAATGATTAAACTCTGCTTTCTGCTTTCCTAACAGCCCGACTGGTCCAGGCTGTCAGCTGCCCCTCTTTGAGACTGGTTCTGCTGGTTTCTTCCTGTTAAAAAGGACGTTTTCATTCCTGCTGTCACAGTGCATCATGTGATTGTTGGGGCTTCTGTCTAATATTGCAGGGTCTCCACCTCACAATACAAAGCACCTTGAGGTTGTTGTTTAATTGCATTGAACTAAACTGAATAGGGGACTCGGGTCACCTGGTTGGCAGCTACGTGTATTCTGGTTATAAAACAATATAAAAGCAAGATTGCCGTTGCAGTGGTTGCTGTGTGCAGATTGCTCATTTTGTAATTAAATTGCCCTCCTGCAGCAACCGTGTCACTGTTTGTGGGGGAACTAATGTACGTGTGTAATGTAATGTGCTTCAGGCTGGACAGGATAATGTAATTGACACGTGACGCATTCACACATGACCTGTAGCTGAAGCTGTTTGTCGCCATCTTGGTGCACCAATGTTGTTTGAACGTATCAGCTGATTGCTCCTCTTATTCAAAGCAATCGTTTAAAGGCAACGACAGTTCATTGCACACAGCTGGGATCATGTTGGTTGTGCTACAGTAACACTGTTTTCCACAGTGTTACTGTAGCACCACACACCGACTGTGGGTGAGGATCTCATACGACACAGCTTCAAAGGACTGTAACTCTTCAACTCCTCCATACAGCTGATGCTGCTTTCATAGCCAAACTGTCAAATACATCTTGGACGTCCTGTAAAAATACAGAGTTGTGATTTTTGGTCCATGTTGCTCAGCCCTGAACCTGAACGTGAACCATGTGAAGCCAACTCTCTCTAAACCAGCGTTTTTCAAATCAGCTGCAACTACAACAGGTTGCTGCTCATTTCACAGGAGGCGCGCAAGCATCTGACGGTGTTTGCTGTGTGGGATGTGTACACAATAATATTATATATTTGCATGAACGTGTAAACTCTGATCGATGACTTTAATAATGCTGGTAGCCTCAGGCCTGACAGATGACACACAGGTTAGATGTCACTACTGTGCATCTGTCATAATTATAGATCATGTTTAAGTATGTGTGCTGGGCAGACCAGTTATTACTGGAGCTCAGCAATAACTGGTGCTGGATTGTCTCAGATGCCATAAAACCATCTCTGCTGATGAAAACAGCTTATAGTCAAGTGTTTGAGCTCATCCAACAATCCCAGGTGATTTCAATACTAACCTACATCAGCTGATGGATGAGGTGCCTCCAACTGGCCAACTGCATACACTATGTTTGCTTTCTACTTAAACTGCTTTAGCTTAAAGCAGCAGTTATACTCTGCAGACAGCTGGAGGCACCGTGGCCCCACGTAGTCATACGTTTATATTATTGTTTATAGTCTGCCTGACTGACGCTGGTGGAGGCAATCGTCTGCTCACAACCTCGCACTCACCAATGACAATCCAGTGTCCTGTGATTGCGTCACAGCACTGGTTACAGCACGGGGAGCAGGTACATTTAACAGCCCGCGTGACGTGCAAACCGGTGAACACGCGCCCTGCACAACGAAGCCAGTTCCACGTACAGAAAGTATCTTCCATCTTTGGATTCTTATAGTCTGGTTTTCAGCTCGCTATGCTAACTCAGGGTTTCCTCTGAAAGACGTGCTGCTGGCTGCCTCGGACCAATCACAGTTACAGAACAGAGCAGCTGATTTGATGAAGGAAGATAAAACTGTAGTGTGGAAAATATGAAGAGGTTAAACACATAATGAAAGCAATACTGCTGCTGCAGACAGAGCAGGAAAAACACTGTGCACTAGTTTATGATGGTGTGATCACTTTAAGGGCTACTATGTTAGTAAAGCTATTTGAACCCGATTTTTGCCGTCACTCTGCGCTCCATCTCATCCCAAACCATCTCCACTGGGTGTAGGTCAGGTGGCTGTGGAGGCCTCCATCATTCTCCTTCTTGGTCACAGAGGCCTCACACAGCCTGGAGGTGTGTTTGGGGTCATTGTGCTGTTGGAGAATAAATGATGGGATGTGGCTGCAGGATGCTGTGGTGGCCATGCTGGGTCAGTGCGCCTTCAGTTTGGAATAAATCACCAATAAATCACCAACCAATAAATCTCCAACTGTGAAACCAGCAAAGCCCCCCCACACCATCACACCTCCTCCATGCTTCACAGTGGGAACCATGCATGTAGAGACCATCGTTCACCTTTTCTGCACAAAGACACGGCAGGTGGAGCCAAAGATCTCCGATGTGGACCCATCAGACCAAAGCACAGATGGTCTAACGTCCACTCCTCGTGTTTCGTAGTCCAATCAAATCTCGAAATCTCTTGATTTTCCTCAGTCGTGGTTTCTCAGCAGCTGTTTGACCATAAAGGCCTGATTCACACAGTCTCCTCTGAACATGTAGAGATGTGTCTGGAGCTCTGTGCAGCATCTATCTGAGCTCTGATCTGAGCTGCTGTTAACGATTTCTGAGGCTGGTGGGTGAACGTATCCTCAGCAGCAGAGGGACTCTTTCCTTTCCTGGGCGTCCTCATGTGAGACAGTTTCATCGCAGTGCTTGATGGTTTTGCGACTGCACTCAGGGACACATTCAACGTTTTAGCAATTTTCTGACTGACTGACCTTCAGTTAGTGATGATGGGCTGTTGTTTCTCTTTATTTAGCTGTTTGGTTCTTGCTCTAATATGAATTCTAACAGTTGTCAAACGAGGCTGTCAGCTGATGGTCCCAACCCCATTAACACATAACTCCATATATCTTCATAGATTTGATGTCTTCAGTTTGTAGAGTAGTAAAAATAAAGAAAAATGATTAAATGAGAAGTTGTGTCCAAACGTTTGGCTGGTAGTGTACTACATGATCTTACTACCAAGCACTGACTGTTTCTTTTACACAGCCAGTGCCATATATAGGTAAAGTTAATGATGCCACTGTTACCTTATGCACAAATACAGATATGATATTTCCAGCCTGACGCCTGATAGAAACGTAACACCAGCTATTTTAATCCACTTCTAAGGCTCTATACCTGTGTGCCTTTATGAGTCACGCTGCTGCTGATGAAGCAGGTGCAGTCAGAAAGTAAAAGCAAGATAGTGGCGGACAGTGATGAAACAACACAGACAGATGGAGGAGACTGAGAGGCAGAAATAGCACAGAGAGATGATAAATGGCAAAGACGAGAATGACTTCACCACAGAAGATGGGAAGCACTTGCTCGTTCCTCCCACTCACTCCTCGTAGTGCCCAGTTCTCACAAGGAAATCACGTCTGCTGCCAAACAGGTGACGAAGCAGCAATTATGCAGCAATTTCTGCCGCTCTTCTGGACAGTGTTTGTGGCAGCAAATGATCTCAAAGAAAAGTCGTGATCAGACGTGGAGGAAAGAAAACGTCATTGTTTACCTTAAGAGTTTATACAGATATTGTTGTGTGATTTAAATCATGTAAATATTTAGTATTTCAGTTCAAAATAAAAGAAAGATGGTGCCATAATCACACCTACACTGGCTGCTGGTTTATACCACAGCTCAGTGCTGCGTCACAGCAGGTTTTTGCCACTTTGCACTATTTACGTGTTCTGGAAATCCTTAAGCTGTTATCAGTGCCCGTGTATATGTATGTATACGTATATATATTTATTAGGGGTGCAACGATACACAAAATTCACGGTTCGGTTCGATACTTTGGTGTCACGGTTCGATGTTTTTTCGATACAAAAAAAATGTTCATGCTTTTTTAATTTGTCATTTATTAAAATTATAAATATATATTTTAACTCAAAAGTACAGTTTTTAAATTTAATGTTGCTGAAACAACAAAGTAATAAAAAATAAATCTATCTGATCGAGGAATCACTCATCTTTGGAAAAGAGAGTTTATTACAGAGAAATGTCTCTTTCCAAAATAAAAGCTATACTATACGCTTCTTCTGGGCTATATTCTCAGCAGCATATTAAACATATCAGGTCCCCATAAGGAGAATCATGTGCTAACGGCTGTCTAAATGACTCGGCTAAAGTTTGTAGCATGCGTGCTTGTTGTTTTTGTCTGCTTCCACTTGTCTTTGCACGAGGATGATGTCGGAGTAAATGTGCAGTCATATTCGTTGTGTTCCCACTAGTGCTGTCAGCGTTAATCTGAAATGACGTTAACGCCACAACACGGCAAATCTCCGTTAACGAGCTACCTCGGATCGCCCCGTGCGTGGGGCTGGACGGCCAACACGTTAGCGAGCTAACTGCGCTAACGCACTAGTTCCCACCAATGTAATTGAGCATTGTGTGGCACATCCAACATACTGTTTTACTTTTGTCCATGACGCGCTTACCTTCAGGGTCATACGTCACATGAAAACCAAAATAGTTCCAAACGCCAGATCTGAATGAGGGTGGGGGAGGTTCAATTTGCCATGTTGCAACGAGCTTAGCTTCTGTCTTGCTAGCTTGCGCTGTGCTCAGTGGATCTGCGCTCGACAGTGCAGCCTAGGCTGAGTAGTCGAACGCAGATCCACTGAGCTCTCAACACAGACAGCACCGTCAGAAGGAAAGTTGATAAAATAAATTAAAAATGTTGTATTGTTCATACATATGTGTACCGAACCGAAAGCACTGTATCGAACGGTTCAATATCAATACGAGTATCGTTGAACCCGTAATATATATGTGTGTGTATATATGGTGAGATTTTCAGTGTGAGCTATTGTAATTATTAACAGATTGATTATTTTAAAAAATGATACAAAAGGTTTAGAAACTATAAGAGTCACATTTAAAATCTGAATTTGTGAGCACAGCAAAGTGATGCATGTTGGTGTGAAACGAGGAATCTTGTCCCTTTCTTGTCTGATAAAGGATTTTAGTTGCTCATGAGTCTTTGCCTTCTTTTCCCTTCATGATGCAGATGATGAGATTTTCCACTGAGGAACATTATTCTCACAATTTTGTGAACCTCTGCTCATTTTCAAATCTGGGAAATACTAAATTTCTCAGGTTTCTGTGTTTAAAAAAAAAAACGGTTTATGAAATCTGCAAATCATCATTTTTATTAACATCACACAGCGTCACAACATTTTTAGAATTGGGTTTAATAGTCTCAACATTAAGGAAAAGCACTGTGAGCCAGGACAGCAGCAGTGAAATGATGCTGCTGTGAGCTGGTATTATTCGCCATGAAGATGAATGTGTCCTGGAAAGACAACAAAAGAAACAGAGTTGCAGTGAGTCTCTGCAGTATCTGCTTCCTGCAGGTGTGGATGCTCCTAAAACTGTGAAGAGGATCGGGGGCTCTAAATCGGCTCAAACAGATTTGGTGTAATTCGACTCGCTTCTCCGTGGCTACTGCTTCCTAGTCTTCTGTGTAAGGTGTGAGGAGGTTGGGAGAAAGCGGGGAAAGGGAGAGCCTGCTAGGGTCACGGGGTCAGGCGGGTTGGCATGGAGACCAACCTGCATCTGTTTCTAACTGTGTTTTTAAAATGAACCGTTGCAGGGATAGCTGTGTGCAGAGCTACAGACATAGCAGGCCTGACTCCGTGCCTTTTCTGCACTAGCTGAGCTGCAGCCTTGGCTTTTTCAAGCTGTGATCAAAGCTTTTCAAATAAAGAGATGCAGCGTCTGTTAAGACTGCAGCCCAAGTTACATGATGCAGCAGATGTAGAAGGGACAGGAAGGTTCAGGGCAGGGCTTCAAATGTAACTGCAACAGGTGAGTTGAATGCAGGCAAAAAAAACAAAAACCCTGAAGTTGAGCAGGATGCAAAATAGAAGAAAAGCCGAGGGCACAAATAGCCACAAGTATGAAAGTCTTTCTACGTTGATACTTTCCAGCTCAAATTCCCGTCTCTTGCTCGCTGCTTCCCACCTTTAGCATTAGAAATGTAAAGTACCCGCACTTGAGTAAATATTTTTCTGACAGCGTTTCAGTTTTACACTTATCTCAACACAAATCTTCAAATCAGGCTCATTACTTTAGGTTTAAACACTTCTTCAAACATCAAACCGAGCTAAGCCTCGATGAAGGTAACAACAACACAAAGACCAGTTCTGTTGGTGCCTCCATCACTGGTATCCCACACGAAGAGTAATCTATGTCTCGTTTTTTTAGCTCTATGCTCTGGGGTTAAAGGGGGTCCGCATGATCTGAAACAGCATCTTTGCTCATGTCCATAAGCTCCATCTGACCTCGTGCTACAGAAAAGACATGAGGATAAAGCGGGTGACGTTTCAAGGGCAGCAGGTCATTTCAAAAGCAATGTTTCCGATGGTTAGGCTACATCGAGATGACCTTGAATTTAAGGCGATGATGCTTAGATTCTTTCAGTGAATTCAGCCTTTATATTAACTGTATTCAGTCTAATATGCAGGCAGTGTAAACAGTATACTGTCAGTGTAGTGAGTGGAGATCAGACAGATGGTGAAATACAGGGTTACATGTCGTTGTGTAAATCCACAGAGCTGTAAACCTCAGCTGGAGGTCAGCTGATCTCAGCCTGTACACGAAACTCATTTTTCTGTTTGGGTGTGGAAGTTTAAAAAAAGAGTTTTTATTCCCATGTCCATTATTATTTTAATATTAAGTTAATATAGCACGAGGTTGAATTAGCTCTGCAGAAAAACAGCTGGTAGAAACGTCCTTCAAAGAGCTACTTTTTACATTCTTACTCTGAGTACATGTCAGAGCCTGTACCTTTTCACTTTTACTACTTAGATTACTTTTTACTACTTAAATTAGTATTTCACTTTTTACATGAGTATTTTCTTTAACTTGGTAAATGGCCTGTATTTGTATAGCGCTTTACTAGTCCCTAAGGACTCCAAAGCACTTTACACTACATTCAGTCATTCACACACTGGTGATGGCAGCTACATTGTAGCTGCAGCCACCCTGGGGCGCACTGACAGAGGTGAGGCTGCCGGACACTGGCGCCACCGGGCCCTCTGACCACCACCAGTAGGCAACAGGTGAAGTGTCTTGCCCAAGGACACAACGACCGAGACTCGAACCAGCAACCTTCCAATTACAAGACAAACTCCCAACTCTTGAGCCACGATCGCCAACTTTACATGTTAATGGTTTTCAAGCTCACACATTGATTATATGGAAATCTTCGGTTTCATTGACACCATAAAAACTCATCTTAAAGCCTTTAATCTCTCACAGACACACTAACAGTGTTATGTGTGCGTGTTTCACCATTATCTTCTTGAGATTCACACTTCCTTCTCCACGCTTTCTCTGTTGTGCTGTCCAACACCTCCTCTCTTTGTTCGTGCAGTCACACAGTGAGTTTTAATCAACTTTATTAAGGAAACAACAGTCCAACTTCAGATTCAATGGACAGTATGCACGAGGTTTAGGCTGCAAGACAAGAGAAACTTATAGGCTACTTTCAGTGTTGGGGAGTAACGGAATACATGTACCGCCGTTACGTATTTAAAATACAAAATATGAGTAACTGTATTCCGTTACAGTTACCGTTTAAAAAGGTGGTATTTAGAATACAGTTACTTTGTTGAAATAAATGGATTACACGGCGGTACTTCCCTGTTTCATATTGTGGCGGGTCAGGACTGTTTGGGTTTTGTTTGACAGCTACGTTCTGTTGTTCCAGGCGGCAGCGTTACGGTTGCCATGGTTACAGGGTGACGCTCTCTCTCTGCGTGTTTCCTGGGTGAGAGAGCGCCTTGTTGTTGTTGTGCTAAGCTAACAGGCAGAATGCTACAGGTATAGCTCTAAAGAATGTAGCATCATGGGCAGTGTAGTCCGTGCTGCAGGGAGGATGGACTGCCATACACGTTATGTGTCTGTGAGCGAGGGAGGGAGAAAAAGGAAAAGTACGAGCTGTCATCGAGCAGAAACGGGAGCTGGAAGCATGTAAATATAATAATAACCACTGCAGCCAAGAAGAGTGCCTGACGAGCCCAGTTGTAAGTAAGCTATTAAGACTCGACTGTACACCGTGTTCGTGTTTTCCTCTGAAACAATAAGTTCTGTTGGAGCAGCCTTTCAACGCCTCTCTCTGTCTCTGCTAGCAAAGTTGACCCAGACAACAAAGTAAAGCTAGTTTTCAGCTACGAGCCGACACAGAACCCACCGTATTAGCCAGAGGTCCCTTTACTACGGTTCGGAGCCGCGGACCTTCAGTAACAGTAATAAATCACAGCAATAGTACATTCATGTAGTTGTAAACAGCATGATAATATATTAAGTAATCCAAAGTATTCAGAATATGTTACTCTCATTGAGTAACGTAACGGAATACGTTACAGAATACATTTTGGGGCATGTAATCTGTAATCTGTAATGGAATACATTTTAAAAGTAACCTTCCCAACACTGCTTATTTTTGGTTTGTATATATGCACACATATATATCAGCATATGACCTGATGACCTGCCCAGCCTCCTGACCTACAGCCATTCTAATTATTCATCCCCACAGTAATTAAATTATTCTCGATTATATACACCCTATGATCTGCTCATATCACCCCAAAAATATACCTCGTCTGTAATGCGATGTAATTCGCCGATTTCCACCATGAAAAACTTCCTGCGGTGTCGTAGCAGCAGGCTGGCATTTTTTCAGAGCAGTTCTTCTCAGTTTCATGTCACATTGCACAGATGTGCTCATTATGTGTGGAGTGAAGCACCAATCATGGTGATTGTCAGACAGAGTTGGAACTGATTAAGCACTGAAATAATACGAAGGCTGCTCCGTCTGTGTGCACACCGGGGAGTGCAGCCTAACAAAAAGACCAACCATACGAGAGTATCAGGTGTCTGCTGAGGGCACTTGATACTCAGCTGTAGCTGCTACCACGCTCCATCCTGAGCAGACTGTTTTGGAGGCTGTGGAAGGAGCTTGACATCACGTGGCTGTTGATAGAAGCAGTTATTTGCACAGATACTGTATCATTGTTACCTCGGTGGGATTATTTCTCCAGAAAACAAACAAATCAGCTTGCAAATGATGCTGAAAACAAGCCCTCAGATCATTAACTTACATGCATACTACATGCAAAGTGTGAAGTACTGCAAAAGTAAACAAAAGTAAACTACACTGATACAAATCTGCAAGTATAACGAGCAAAATGCGATTAAAGCAAAAGAAGTGCAGAAATCTATTATTAGTTATCATGTTGCTAGTTTTTCTGTAATATGCTCCTCTGGAAAACGCTCATTACACTTCCTCTTCCTGTTGCAGTTTATTTTTGTGAATAACATTTTAGTTTGAGTGTGTCACTGGTAGGACTGGCAGCAGAATGGCTGCTTCACGAGTAAGGAGCAAGCTGCACTGTATCATCTTGCATAAGCAACACTGTGAGCTTTCAGACGCCGTGCACGCTGCTGATATGAGATATAATGTAACAGGAAGTTTGTGAATGGCAGGCCTGCCACAAGCACATGTGCAGTTTGCTGAGCATCTGTCAGTCAGTGACGCCCAGCGCTGCTCTTTCTTAAAACGTGCTGTCAGGATTCCTGAAGTTATGAATCATCTGAATTTGTGAGGCTGTCAAAATGAGTTAATTTGCTAATGTTACTTTTAAACCTCACATTCAATGTTCTAGTCCTTTCTTGTGTGGTGTTTCCACCCACTGTGGAAGGTAGAGAGTCCGTGTTGTTCGCGTGGGAGTGAGAGAGGTTGCAACCGGCTGCCAGCAGAGAGGAGGAAAAACACGGAGGGATTAAAACCAGCAAGGCAGAGGTGAGAGGGGGTGCTGGTTCTCACAACCTCAGGCCTCCCCCGGTGCTTACTGCATCTCAACACACGGTCAGGATTCCTGATGCCAGTTTGCCCAGACAAGCTTTATTCATGCCTCTGAATAAAGTCAGAGTAGGAGACACGGGATCTCCATCACAAGGGACAAATCAGGAGAGCTGACGAATGTTTAAGAACGAAGAGTCGTCAGTTACACTAACACGTGAAGGGAGCTGGGTCTTCTGAGATGTTCTGGTCAAAACTCTGAAATGTTGTCTGTGCTCAGTCGGTGCTGCGCAGAGAGGAGACTGAGAAACCAGTGCAGAAGGTGCTGAACTGAACATCCCATCACCATTAAAACCATATCTGATGTTGGTCAGAGTCTAATAGAAGTGCACACACACACACACACACACACGTTATTACACTTGTTCATCCATGACCCAAAACTCAGAAACAACAGAACGGAAACATGTTGTCGTTCTGGAACTTTGAAATGTCTCAAAATAGTTTAGCCATCAGTCCCACTGTGCTCTCTGTATATTATGTGCAGTGTTGGGCAAGTTACTTTGAATAAGTAATTAATTATAGTTAGCAGTTACTTCTTCAAAAAAGTAAGAGTAAGAGTTACACGATTCTAAAAGTAATTAATTACTTGAAAAGTAACCATTGCGTTACTTTAAAAAAAACATTTAACCCTCTGGGGTCCAGGGTATAATCGGCCATTTTTAACTACTTTTGATGTTTCCTCCACATTTCACCTTTAAAAACGATTTATTTGTCTTGTTTGGTATCATTGTTTTCAGCACAACCTCACGTGTCTGAATTTACAGTCATGTTTTCATTTTGACAAACTGTATTATCACAATTGATCTAAAATCAGACAAAAAACATAAAATCCGAGTAGAAAAAATTATTTTTTACTGTAACAACCACAAACATGTTTAATGATCATATTTCATAACTTTAAATGCAAATATAAATTGTCAATTTGAAAATTATATGGACAAGTTTTGCAAACAGCAAAGTTATTTGGATCCATTTACCTTTAACCTTGATTTTTTAAATAACCATTTCAAACTGTTTACAGAACAATCAGCTGTTCTTCAATAAGACGCCACAAATTATTTGTGCCACTCCAAAAAAATAATTTCTGTCCACTATAAAGGAAACATCACAGCCTGATACCTGCAGGTCTGATAGCAGCAGGTGCGTCACTGCTGTTTCTACCTGGAGACAGCAGTCGCCTCATTGTTCTGACACACAACACAAAACTATCCACAACACTACACACTAACTACACAAGACAACACATTAACTACACCAAACACGCTAAACGTCACAAATCTCTCACATCTCAAAACTCACTCTCTCTCTCTCTCTCTCTCTCTCTCCGTCACCTCTTCCTAAACAACCAAATGTCATGTTGCCATATTATTTTTTGATTGGTTGACATGGTGCATTTTCCCACCAACAGGAACGGGCTGATTTTTGTTTGGTTTTGTATATTTTAGTCATAAGCAGAGAGCGCTCGCTGCTGTCCTGAGACAGTAAACGTGACGAAACTATTGAGGAAAAACATGCGTATATATTATTTATCATGACTCTGGTTTTACGTGGCCTATCAACACAATTTAAAATCTGGCACCTTGTTGCTTTGTCATCTTTAAGTGGTCATGTGATTGGCTTACCACGACTACTTTATTCAGCCAAACAGCAGCACTCATGCGATTGTTTTGCCCCCTTAGCAACAGGTGTTGTGCTAGACAGTGATCGTGATTACCATCCGCGGGAGCGCGCACAACTGCTTAAAGCTGTAGCGTCCAGATTACTTACAGCTAATTCCGTGCAGCTGATATAAGATGCTGTAAGCTGAACACAACTTCAACCGTCTGTTTGTTGAAAAATAGTAACGCACCGCATTTTCCTGTTAGTAACTGTAACGGCGTTGTAACGATAGGACTAGTAATTAGTTAGATTACTCGTTACTGAAAAAAGTAACGCCATTGGTAACGCCGTTACTTGTAACGCCGTTATTCCCATCACTGCTTATGTGTTTACAGTGAAGCACAGTGGTGGTAGCATTATACTACCGAATTTTCCGTACTATAAGGTGCACGTAAAATCCTTTCATTTTCTCAAAAATCGACAGTGCGCCTTATGTATGAATTCTGGTTGTGCTTACTGACCTCGAACCGATTTTATGTGGTACACGGCGCTCAAAACCTGTCAAAACACGTTTTAGTACGACTTTGGTAGCTATGAAGCCGCACGGCTTGATGGATTGTCGGAGCATTACGGCTACTGTAGTCAGGAGCTTCATGGAGGAATCTGGGTCCTAAACTCTGTCTTTTCAGGTCCCAAAGTCAAACGAACACTGCAGCATCACTGAGAGTAAAAAACTGTCTAAATTCTTTCACCTTTAATAAAACGATCAGCGTTGCTGCTTTAGTAGGTGTAACAATTAAGTTTAACATCCAGGCATCCATGAAAACAGAATTTATTACATTTCACGGAGATGAAGTTAGCAGGAAGTTAGCTCGCTAGTTTCCAGCTAAGCATGATATAGCATGTTCTGACTGAGAGATTTCTGAAAATATTAAAACGTACAGCTCTGCTATCACTTCCAACATAAATGAAGACAGAAAACTAAACAGCAGTGATGTTTGTAAGGTTACTGAAGTTGGGCTAGCTGCTATGTAATGATGTGCTACGTGGTTGCTAGCGACACCGCTATGTAGCATAACACAAACACAGTGAAGCTGGAGGATGAACGCTAACTTTTTCCCACTCGTTAACGTGAAGCTTCCTGATGGTTAGAGAAAAATGCAGTCGCATGGCAGGATGCTGTAAACGGACCAAACTTCAGTCAGGAGAACAACTGAGATAATCCATCCACAATACGAGGTTAGTCATTAATATACTGCAACAACATGGGAATAGAGCAGCTGTGATAGAATACAGCATTAATGAATCAATGGTACAGAAAAGGAGGAAGCAAGAAGAATGAGTTGAATAAAGCTTGACTTTTGTCTTGTGTGAAACTTATATTTTACTATTTCTTTTCCATATGGGTTACTGCGCCTTATTCGGGATGGGTATCGAAACCCGGTTCTTGTTGAGAACCGGTTCCCACTGTTTCAATTCCTTGGAATCGTTTGCCATTTTTGCAAACGATTCCCTTATCGATTCCAGTCGCCCTGAATGACGTCACCACGTTGCGGAGCGTCATTTACCTGGCAGGAAACATGGCGGCTCAAACGCTCAAAAGTTTGGTTACACTTTACGAGAACGGATGACAACAGGACAACTTGCAATACTTGCAAAGTAGATATTTCATTTAAGGGAGGAAACACTACAAATATGCAAAAGCATTTGCTCACAAAACACGCGATGACCTTAAATGAATGTCGTGTTTTTAATTCCGCTCCGGACTCGTGAATCTCAATCCAGCAGCAGCGGTAACGTTTGCACGTCCTCTCCCGTTAATGCGGCAGGTAAATAATCAACTAACAGTGCAGATTATGTTAGTGCGATCTGCCTTATTACAAAACCTGCCATTACTGTGCGTTTAGGTGACCATGATGAGAGAGACAGAGTCTGGCTCAGATGCTGGCAGTTCTCACTGCAGTCTACCGGTAGCGTCTCCTTTCAGGCCAGGATAGACGAATGTCACCGAGCAGTGACTCAGTTTGTGGTCAAAGGCTTGAACCCATTTGCCACAGCAGATGATTTTTGGTAAGTGAATGTGTTTAATTGTAGGCAGGGACATTACTGGATATTCTTGTGTAATTGCTACAGAATAATTTATGTTATACTTTGTTATTGCTACAGAAGAATATTTATTTTATTATTTTACATTTACAATTTTTTTCCCGGGGACCCTGTGACACCCCATTGAAGAGCCGTAGGCTGTGGATCTCTTAAGATCTCACTGTTGGGTTTGTAAGGCCATGTTACTCCTAAATTTCTATCTTGTTCAAAGAGAAGATATAAAACAAAGTTCTAAGCTAATCGACCTTAGTGTTCTCCTTTTTTAAAAAGAATCAATAAAGAATTGAATCGTTAAACAGAATCGAAAATGGAATCGGAATCGTGAAAATCTTATCAATACCCATCCCTACGCCTTATGGTCCAAAAATATGGTATAACTTAGCACCTGAGAGAGGCTGGTCACAACCGGATGGAGGATGAATGCAGCCAAATATGGAGAATCAAATACAAAGACAAAGTCTAAATATCTATAACAAATCTATCTTTACCTTCCTGTATATGTCAGAGATGGGCAGTAACGCGTTACTGTAATCCGATTACTTTTTTCAAGTAACGAGTAAAGTAAGGGATTACTATTGCAAAAACGGTAATTAGATTACCGTTACTTTCCCGTAGGAACGCTGCGTTACTGAGTTACTAAAACTGTGATTTTTTTGCGAGAATGTCTCATGACAGACGTTGGTGACAACAGCTGTGTGCAGATCAACAATGGATCATATATCGAGTGCAGAGAGAGTATGAGCGTGCAGCGTTTAAAGCGTGGAAGTACTGACCTTACTTTGAGTTTGATTCCATAAAAAGTGACAAAAACATTAGTGTCCGTTGTGCGTGGGAAGAAAACTTCTTTTTACAGCGAAAAAACCCCTAAACTTCCAAACAAGCACCGAGTAGCTACGACGTAATGGGAAACTCACAGAGAAACTCGCGGATTCTTCCACTGACCGCTGCACACCTGCACCAGGGTAACCCTCCGCCTACCGCACTCCTGCTTTACAGGTGAAAATAGAGCAACAGGACCGCTAGTCTTTGACTTTATTTATTTTCTGCTGTGTTTTACTTGCATCTATTTGAAATACTGAGTGTAAACACACAAAATATTTTATTTTATGTGCTGGAATGTGCAGAAAATGGGTTTAAATATTAAACAAATTTCCTCCAGTCAGAGAATGTTGCAAATAATTAAATTTTTGCTTGATGCATAAAGTTAAAAGATTAAAACTAATAAAACAAATTTTAAAAAGAGACTTTTCCATTTGATTACATTTTGTATGATGATTATGTAGAAAAAGTAGAATTGGGCTGAAAGATCTATCGCTTTATCACCTATTCAGGTTGTAAATCGTGTTTTTAAAAAGTAACTAAGTAACTAAGTAACTGAGTAATTAATTACTTTTGAAAATAAGTAATCAGTAAAGTAACGGGATTACTTTTTGGGGGAAGTAATCAGTAATTAGTTACTGATTACTTTTTTCAAGTAACTTGACCAACACTGTATATGTATCTTGGACACACAGTGGACTAAATTTCCTCTTAATTAAGTGTGAAAAACGTGAATTGGTCTAAATATAATTCTTTGACCAATCAGCATGATTGAGCAAACCGTGACAGCTAGCATTTGAAATCTAATTATTCTTTTGTTTTTACATTGTTATTTCGATTGTTAGTTTAACGGGAATAAAAAAATTAAATATAATTTTAGCAGCCACTAAAATGTAAAGGCCAGCCGCTTTGTTTCCCACCAACAAAAAACCATAACACTGCACTATATGTGTCCAACAGCTGTCTTTAAAAAGGGACGTTTATGTTAAGAAAGGCAGTGTGGTCCCAGTTTGTAGTTAATGGGCCAAACGATGTTAAACCAGTCTGACTGCCCTTACACGTTCATGGTTTATCACCTCAGATCTAATGTGCCTCCTCAGGAGCTGTGCAGTCACATGTGCATGCCCATGCATGTGTGCGAGTGTGTAACAGTCTGTGAAAGACGTCCTCCTATATGATCTGCAGACCTTAAATTGATTTCCAGCAGGACTTAAATTAGTAAATGCTGTTTGGGCCCCTGAGGTCCCATCAGTGACAGGAAATAAACCTCAACAATGTTTTTTTTTCACCGCACACTTTTCCCTTACATATAACGTGACGAGCAGCAGAGGAGGCTGATGAATCAATATTGATGAATCAATATTTCATCAGCCTGTGCTGTCCTGTGCTCAGAGTGTATGATGGAGTAACACTGTGTTTCAGCGTGTTGTTCTGTGAATACTCATGGGACAGAAAAAGCATCGCAACATCTTCCCCCTGAATTTGCATTCAGTTGGTCGTCTCGCAAACCGTTTCCAGCTGTGAAAACAACAAAGTGCACACTGAGACTTTAACACGTGAAACGTGGTCGAATTGTTTCTGCAGCACGATTATTTCACTACAATACATGAGCCTGATTAAATGTGCTGGAAAGGCCGCAGATCAATAAAGTGCAGACGAGCACTAAGATCATGAACGCCGTTTTATTTGCACTGCAGTAAAAACGAGTCACCTGTGGTGCAAACCTTATAATTTACAGTTACATTCAAAAGGCGATAATGTTAATATTTCCTTTTGCTTATTCGAGACTTTCTGAACGTACTAATCAGCCAAAACATTAAAACCACCGACAGCTGCAGTAATCATCTTGCTTTTCCCCTCCCCCTGCAGTAACAGCAGTTTCCCCAGCAGGACAAAAGCTTTGTGATAGAAGTAAAGAGATAAAACCTGTCTGTGTTTCAGCAGAATCACAACACTGCACGACATCATTTTCTTTATAAAATATCAAATTGCAACAGCAGAGCAAAATAAATGTTTGCTAATGTATTCTTTCCTTTGTTCAACTGTAATCTGGAGCCTTTCAACACTTCCCACTGCTCCACAGATAACATTAAACATTAAAACACGTCTAAGAAAACCAGAAACTGACCTTTTTCACTCAGTAACATCAGAATACAGGCAGAAAGCTTTTTTCTGTCATTTATCCCACATTTAAAACAGAATGAATTTGTTTTTATGTTTTTATCTGGGTGTATTTGTGCTTTATATCAACTTGTACTCTAATAAAGTATAATCTGAGAAAAAAAATAATAAATAAAAAAATAAATAAAAAAATAAAAAGAATAATGAATTGGCTCGATCATATGACAACAACATCTAACCATGTAGGCCCTGTTTGCCTGCATGGTAGATGTCTGACTTTGCCAAACCGTAACAGGTAAATGAGTAAAGTCAGAGGTTAAAGTGAGATTGAGCTGGTGGGGAAACGCGACGGTTGTTTGTGGCGGCGCAGCGTCGTGACACTGGAGTCATTGCTGTTGTGAGCTAACATGGCTGAGCTGCTACAGAGATCTAATCATCATTAACACCTGAATGTGAACTGACGTCTGGTACACTGTTACACTGATGATGCACATCACAGCGACGCTGCACTACTGGAAAGTAATCAGAGTACTGTTTCATGTGCTGAAGTGACACTAATTAAAAACTGATTGACTAATTAAAGTATAATTTCATACATTTTTATTTTATTAATCTTTGTCCAGTTTTCTTACTCTACTAATTCAATAGATTATTAGACATATTTATTTGTTATATTTAACTTTACAAAGTGTGGACTGTGTTGTTTAAGTTGGGCCTGATATTAGCTTCCATATAACGATTAATTCCCAGTCATTTCCACAGAGTGAAACACAGAGCTTCATTAACCAGTCAGTGACCGACAGCAGCACATATACAAATGTATCCAAAGCCAAAATATTAGTTTAATATTTTCAGTGAAAAAGCTTGCATCACTGAGCCGCTACACACCAGCAGATATCTGTCATACAGGAAACAGCGGCAGCTTTCTAAACAAGCGAGTTCGCCTCAGCTAGTGAACCGCTCTTTGGTCTAAATCACTTCTGGCTCTTAATAAAAGAAAAAGCACAGGCAGTGACCACAATAGTAACCTTTAGACTATTATATGCTGAGTCCACAAATGACACATGTAATGACATATACAGTCTGGGTCAAAAGTTCAAGACCACCAAAACGGCCCAAAATCATATTTTGCATTGTTGGATCTTAATAAGGTTCAAAGTAGAGCTTCAACATGCAGCAAGAAGACAAGTTTTCTTTGCCTTTGCCATCAGAGCATCATGACAGAAAATGACAGTGACTAAACATTTGTGCACAGATTTGGCCTTTTAAAGGCACGTGGTCCTAAACTTTTGATCAGCTGTAAAACAGCCTGTTTCGGTTTAAGTGTTGTTTTCAATAACATTTCCACAGTTACCAGGTTGTTTGTTGCTGTGCACCATGTAGAGACACACAGGATCTCATGTTCACTCAGATATCTGCTTAAAAGATTTCTTTGGAAAACGCTAATAAAGAAAATAAACGAAATGATTCAGACCCTACCCCGACGACAGCATGCGTGCAACATTCAGTGTCTTTCAAGCATCTGCAGTCGTATTTGATACTTGCTGGTCTCTTCATACAGAACACTTTCACATATTTTTAAACATACTCTCAACGGGATCTTTTAGAAATCAGATTACTCTGCTCCAGCAGCGCTGTCACCACTATGAGACTCATGCCTGAGCTCTCCAAAACACTGGAGGCTACACACTCCACCCAGCTGAGCAGAAGTACTTGTAGGCAGCATCGAGACCTTAAATAAAGACGGCGAGACGTTGATGAGCTCAGTTAGACCTGAATGAGCTGCTTTTACCCAGCATTCTCCTCACAAAGGATGCCATTACAGCCAGAGAGGCTGAGCTGTGTGAGCCAAGCTTGGTGCATGAACTTTCATCACTGAGAGACATCACGCTGCTAACCTGGAGTTCCTCATGGTTCAGTGCAAACCTTTTTATATGCTCAGCTAATATCAGCTGCATTCATTTCAACAGATGCTAATGCTAAGCTTACAATAAAAGAACTACGTGCAGCCATGGCTGCCTTCATGCCTCTCAGTCTACCTATGACACAGATGGACATTGATGAGTACAGCTCCTCTGTAACAGCAGTGCTACACCCAGAAACAGATCACCACATGAATGAAGGGAGGTTCACCTCGAACCCGAGCCTCTTCCTCTGCTCTGTTTCTCTCTCTCTCTCCCTATGAGTGTGTATTGAGTCAACTTATAGCCATGCAGATCGAGCTATAGTTATTTATTCCACATATTAATTTCACATATATACATATATGTACAGTGGGGCAAAAAAGTATTTAGTCAGCCACCGATTGTGCAAGTTCCCCCACTTAAAATGATGACAGAGGTCAGTAATTTGCACCAGAGGTACACTTCAACTGTGAGAGACAGAATGTGAAAAAAAATCCATGAATTCACATGGTAGGATTTGTAAAGAATTTATTCGTAAATCAGGGTGGAAAATAAGTATTTGGTCACCTCAAACAAGGAAAATCCCTGGCTCTCACAGACCTGTAACGTCTTCTGTAAGAAGCTTTTCTGTCCCCCACTCGTTACCTGTATGAATGGCACCTGTTTGACCTCATCATCTGTTTAAAAGACACCTGTCCACAGCCTCAACCAGTCAGACTCCAAACTCCGCCATGGCCAAGACCAAAGAGCTTTCGAAGGACACCAGGAAAAGAATTGTAGACCTGCACCAGACTGGGAAGAGTGAATCTACAATAGGCAAGCAGCTTGGTGTGAAAAAATCAACTGTGGGAGCAATCATCAGAAAATGGAAGACATACAAGACCACTGATAATCTCCCTCGATCTGGGGCTCCACGCAAGATCTCATCCCGTGGGGTCAAAATGATCATGAGAACGGTGAGCAAAGATCCCAGAACCACACGGGGGGAGCTGGTGAATGACCTGCAGAGAGCTGGGACCAAAGTAACAAAGGTCACCATCAGTAACACACTACAACGGCAGGGAATCAAATCCTGCAGTGCCAGACGTGTTCCGCTGCTGAAGCCAGTGCATGTCCAGGCCCGTCTGAAGTTTGCCAGAGAGCACATGGATGATACAGCAGAGGATTGGGAGAATGTCATGTGGTCAGATGAAACCAAAGTAGAACTTTTTGGTATAAACTCAACTCGTCGTGTTTGGAGGAAGAAGAATACTGAGTTGCATCCCAAGAACACCATACCTACTGTGAAGCATGGGGGTGGAAACATCATGCTATGGGGCTGTTTTTCTGCCAAGGGGACAGGACGACTGATCCGTGTTAAGGACAGAATGAATGGGGCCAAGTATCGTGAGATTTTGAGCCAAAACCTCCTTCCATCAGTGAGAACTTTGAAGATGAAACGAGGCTGGGTCTTCCAACATGACAATGATCCAAAACACACCGCCCGGGCAACAAAGGAGTGGCTCCGTAAGAAGCATTTGAAAGTCCTGGAGTGGCCTAGCCAGTCTCCAGACCTCAACCCCATAGAAAATCTGTGGCGGGAGTTGAAAGTCCGTGTTGCTCGGTGACAGCCCCAAAACATCACTGCTCTTGAGAAGATCTGCATGGAGGAATGGGCCAAAATACCAGCTACTGTGTGTGCAAACCTGGTAAAGACCTATAGTAAACGTTTGACCTCTGTTATTGCCAACAAAGGTTATGTTACAAAGTATTGAGTTGTATTTTTGTTATTGACCAAATACTTATTTTCCACCCTGATTTACGAATAAATTCTTTACAAATCCTACCATGTGAATTCATGGATTTTTTTTTTCACATTCTGTCTCTCACAGTTGAAGTGTACCTCTGGTGCAAATTACTGACCTCTGTCATCATTTTAAGTGGGGGAACTTGCACAATCGGTGGCTGACTAAATACTTTTTTGCCCCACTGTATATGTATATTTGTATGATCTCATATTTGCTGTGCATGTTCTCTGTGTTCTGCATCTACTGCTCCTGCACTTCTGGTTAGAGGCCAAATGCATTTCATTGCCTTGTGCTTGTGCATTGACAAAGTTATTATGACATTATAATATTATGAATTTAATATGACAGACTTTACATAAATCTACTACATACAGCATTGGGCCCCCTTGAACTTTCCCACATTTTTGTCACATTACAGCCACAAACATGAATCAGTTTTATTGGAATTCCAGGTGAAAGACCAACACAAAGTGGTGAACACGTGAGAAGTGGAACGAAAACCATACATGATTCAAACATTTTGTACAAATAAATAACTGAAAAGTGGGGTGTGCGTAATTATTCAGCCCCCTGAATCAATACTTTGTAGAACCAGCTTTTGCTGCAGTTCCAGCTGCCAGTCTTTTAGGGTATGTCTCTACCAGCTTTGCACATCTACAGACTGAAATCTTTGCCCATTCTTCTTTGAAACAGGTCCAGCTCAGTCAGATTAGATGGACAGCGTTTGTGAACAGCAGTTTTCAGATCTTGCCACAGATTCTCAATTGGATTTAGATCTGGACTTTGGCTGGGCCGTTCTAACACATGGATATGCTTTGTTTTAAACCATTGTTGCCCTGGCTTTATGTTTAGGGTCGTTGTCCTGCTGGAAGCTGAACCTCCGCCCCAGTCTCAAGTCTTTTGCAGACTCCAAGAGGTTTTCTTCCAAGATTGTCCTGTATTTGGCTCCATCCATCTCCCCATCAACTCTGACCAGCTTCCCTGTCCCTGCTGAAGAGAAGCCCCCCCAGAGCATGATGCTGCCACCACCATATCTGACAGTGGGGATGGTGTGTTCAGAGTGATGTGCAGTGTTAGTTTTCCACACATAGCGTTTTGCATTTTGGTCTCATCTGACCAGAGCAGCTTCTTCCACATGTTTGCTGTGTCCCCCACATGTTTGCTGTGTCCCCCACATGTTTGCTGTGTCCCCACATGGCTTGTGGCAAACTGCAAACGGGACTTCTTATGGTTTCCTGTTAACAATGGCTTTCTTCTTGCCACTCTTCCATAAAGGCCAACTTTGTGCAGTGCACGACTAATAGTTGTCCTATGGACAGATTCCCCCACCTGAGCTGTAGATCTCTGCAGCTCGTCCAGAGTCACCATGGGCCTCTTGGCTGCATTTCTGATCAGCGCTCTCCTTGTTCGGCCTGTGAGTTTAGGTGGACGGCCTTGTCTTGGTAGGTTTACAGTTGTGCCATACTCCTTCCATTTCTGAATGATGGCTTGAACAGAGCTCCGTGGATGTTCAAGGCTTGGGAAATCTTTTTGTAGCCTAAGCCTGCTTTAAACGTCTCAATAACTTTATCCCTGACCAGTCTGCTGTGTTCGTTGGACTTCATGGTGTTGTTGCTCCCAATATTCTCTTAGACAACCTCTGAGGCGTCACAGAGCAGCTGTATTTGTACTGACATTAGATTACACACAGGTGCACTCTGTTTAGTCATTAGCACTCATCAGGCAACGTCTATGTGCAACTGACTGCACTCAGACCAAAGGGGCTGAATAATTACCACACCCCACTTTGCAGTTATTTATTTGTAACAAATGTTTGTAATCATGTCTGATTTTCGTTCCACTTCTCACGTGTACACCACTTTGTGTTGGTCTTTCACGTGGAATTCCAATAAAATTGATTCGTGTTTGTGGCTGTAATGTGACAAAATGTGGAAAAGTCCAAGGGGGCCGAATACTTTTGTAAGCCACTGTAAACCTACAAAAAAAAAACAACCATTCCCACACAGTAGGACCTCAGTATTTGTTCAGGGCTCTAAATATCGAGTCGTTAACGCTGCGAGTAAACGACACTGTGACTCACGACACTTTTATCTGCAAACAAAGGAAGCTGCTCACTTCTGTGTTATGTTCACTGACAATAATGACTCTGATTTATACTGAAAACAATCAGAAACATCATGTTTAGTCATGGGATTTACATTCTCTGCCTCATAACACGCAAAACAATCGTACACTGATAAATACAGCTGTGCTCATTTTCAACGGGAATATGCAAAACTGTCAAAAAAGACACACTGCACTTTGACTCCTAATACCAGGGCAGTCCATTATTCCCATTATTCCCAAACAAAACTCCAGTACAGCTGCTTTGCAGTACTGGTCCAGTTACATCACAGCTCCAGCCGCCAGATGAATAAACATCAAATAGCCCACCAGCAGAGACTCAGACATCACACATGCCCCTCTGAATGAGTCTAAATTTGCTCATAGTTCTGAAGGTGCTGTTTAACAAACAGTTATCTAGGGAGGGCAGGGTTGCCATGGACACCCATCCTAATCAACGGTGTACCTGACGCCTCACTACAGTCTCTCGTGAGTTACGATTCCTGTGATTCTCAATTACCTCTGAGGGAGCCAAATAATTGAACATGAGGGAGCGAGAAAGGGAAACAGTCCTGTGCTCTGTTATCTTAAAGCTTTTAATCGGGTCTGACAATTTGAACCATTGGCACAACAATTCAGTGTTTAGTCTGCATTCCATAAGAAACAAAGCATTTGTCCATTGGAAATGCTACAGTTACATGATTAGTTCAACATGTTTCACTATATCACTTATTTTTACAAGATGAGCTACCTCCTGGCTGTAGCTCAGGTCACCTGCTGATCGGAAGGTTGGTGGTTCGATCCCTGGCTCCTCCAGTCTGCATGTCAAGTATCCTTGGGCATGATAGTAAACCCAAGTTGAATGTAGTTAGAATTCACCCAATGCAGCGCCGGGGAGCAGTGTGTAGTGGTTCTTGTACCTTGCTCAGGGGTGCCTCAGGGTAGCCGATCAGGGGAGTTGAACCCCCGACCTTGTGATCATGGGGCAACCACTCTACCTACTGAGCTATCCCTGTCCATCTACTAGGGCTGCATGATTAATCGTTAAATCGCGACCTCAATTCATACTTATGTGCGATCTCATTTCCAAATGACAACGATTTAAAAAAAAAAAAAAAAAAGACGACGACGATTGTACCGCATTTTGATCCGGGACGTAATCTGCATGAAAACAAGCGCTCACTCTTCCTGCTCAACAAATGACGAGGGCGGAGCTTATACCACGTGATACAGAAGCTGGCTGCTAAAATTAGCAGGAAAAAACAACGGAGAGCACGTCAGGGATGACGAGAAAGTGACCGGAGAAAATCCGTCCCGGTCAACCACCCAAACATCAATAACGGGAACCTTATACAGCGCTTCCCTATACCCGTCGAACCGCAGGCACAAAGAAATTACGGAGGCTATTACTTATCACCTGACCAAAGATATGGCTCCATCAACACTGTGCAAAACGAGGGATTTAGGAAAATGATCAACACCCTAGACAAACGCTACACAGTGCCGCAACTATTTTTCTATTGTTGCACTACCTGCTCTATACACGCAGTGTCGAGCAACGGTGGAGACGCAATTTCAAGCAGTACAACATTTTGCTGCAACGACAAAATGTGAGACATTTGTTGTTTTTATGTTTATTTATTGTTTTTTGTTCAGTCTCAACTGTTACGAAGTTGATGTGCAGTTAATAAGTGCAAGAAATATTTATACTGGAAAAGAAAATCGTGATCTCAATTCTAAGCCAAAAAATCGTGATTCTCATTTTATGCAAAATCGTGCAGCCCTACCATTTACCATTTACAAGCCAGAATAAGAATAAAGCTAATAAAAACATTTTTCGCCAGTCAAATAAGAATCACATTTTGATTTATGACATGGGAAAGAAAAATAAAGCTTCACTGTGATGGAAAATCAAGTCACTGTTATAGGAAGTTTGGACATTTTTGTCTGGAATCTCTAATAAGATGAGTAACGGATGTAAAATGCATTGGGAGGAAACCTAACACACCAAACCCAGCTGTCTCTTCTTAGCGTTTCCATGATGGCTGAACACTATCTTTGTGTATGTATTGTGATAGCTAGCATTGGTGCTGACTGAAAATAAATCAGTTTCTTGTTTTCTAAGAAATGTGTGATGTGTAAATGTGAGCTGTGGAGCAGTGGGAGGTTAGACTGCAGTGGGATGTGTTAAAGGGCTCCAAATCGCAATCGAACAAAGAGGAGCATATATCAGCAAACACGTTTGTTTCTCTCTGTTGTCACTTTGATATTTCTGAATCGTGTCTCTTATTAGTCCTTCACTTACTGTGAAAGAATACAAAGGGAGGAGACAAAGGATCTCACTAACAGAATAATGTGGTGCAGCAAGCCTGGTTCTTAATGACTTGGATAAACACTGATCGGCTGCCTGAACACCCGTCAATCAGCATGTCGAACATAATTACTTAGGACACTGGTGTATGTGTATATATATATATATATATATATATATATATATATATATATATATATATATATATATATATATATATATATATATATATATATATATATATTTATTAGGGGTGCAACGATACACAAAATTCATGGTTCAGTTCGATATTTTTTCGATACAAAAAAATGTTCATGCTTTTTTAATTTGTCATTTATTAAAATTATAAATATATATTTTAACTCAAAAGTACAGTTTTTAAATTTAATGTTGCTGAAACAACAAAGTAATAAAATAATAAATAAATCTGATGGAGGAATCCCTCATCTTTGGAAAAGAGAGTTTCTTACAGAGAAAATGTCTCTTTCCAAAATAAAAGCTCTACTATACGCTTCTTCTGGGCTATATTCTTAGCAGCATATTAAACATATCAGGTCCCCATAAGGAGAATCATGTGCTAACGGCTGTCTAAATGACTCGGTTAAAGTTTGTAGCATGCGTGCTTGTTGTTTTTGTCTGCTTCCACTTGTCTTTGCACGAGGATGATGTCGTAGTAAATGTGCAGTCATATTCGTTGTGTTCCCACTAGTGCTGTCAGCGTTAATCTGAAATGACGTTAACGCCACAACACGGCAAATCTCCGTTAACGAGCTACTGCGGATCGCCCCGTAGCTGCGCTAATGCACTATTTCCCACCAATGTAATTGAGCATTGTGTGGCACATCCAACATACTGTTTTACTTTTGTCCATGACGCGCTTACCTTCAGGGTCATACGTCACATGAAACCCAAAATAGTTCCAAAGGCCAGATCTGAATGAGGGTGGGGGAGGTTCAATTTGCCATGTTGCAACGAGCTTAGCTTCTGTCTTGCTAGCTTGCGCTGCGCTCAGTGGATCTGCGCTCGACAGTGCAGCCTAGGCAGAGTAGTCGAACGCAGATCCACTGAGCGCTCAACACAGACAGCATCATCAGAAGAAAAGTTGATAAAATAAATCAAAAATTTTGTATTGTTCGATACATATGCTTACCGAACCGAAAGCACTGTATTGCACGGTTCAATATCGATACGAGTATCGTTGCACCCCTAATATCTATATACAGATATCTCTGCCAAGACGGTGGAAAACTGAGTAAACAGCTTGGTTAGCAGTTATATATGGTAGCAATGCAAACTAACTCTGTGAATTAACACTAACAGTCGGGGTGGGTCATGATGATGTTTATGTGCACAGTATTGTTACATAATAAAATTAAACCTTACAGATGTTGGACCTTGTATCGAGTTTTCTAACCAGGTGCTTGAAGCCATCATTTGCCTGTAACAGCATCAGTAAATTTCTATCCACTGTTTGCTCTCCAGTCATTAGGACTGAAACATGTTTGTCGTTTCCACCTTCAGTTGTAACACTTTTGCAAACTTTAGCTCCCCTCTCAGGCTCTAAACTGTCATTGGAGGATAACTGCTGCTCTTGCTCTCAGACATGCCTCAGCTTGTCTCTTTGTTGTGCGTGTGCTATGGAGCGTAAACCTACAGCTTCACTATATTATTAAACCTGCAAGGGGACATTTTTTTCACAGGAAAATTTATATCATTACAGTGGGCAGCATGATATATGATATATGATTTGGCATAGGCTTACCTACCAGATTAAAACACTCTTTTAAAGTGCTCCAAAATGCAGTGCAAACAGCAGAGCTTCAGCTGAGTGACTCAAACTAGTGAGACATAGCAGACGCTGACCAGCAACAGCTGCCAGTGTCAACAGGTCTTTAAACATAGCAACCATTCCCTAAATTTAAGTCTCATCCGTATCCAGATGGATGAGGGGAAAACCTCAGAGGACACTGCACATACAGAGGCTGCAAACATGATTTCAAATGCTGTGAAGTCGGATATTTTAACAGGAGAATTTATGGGACTGACTCACTTTGGAGCCAATATAGGTAATGCAGCTTTTTTATGCATTCACTTGGTTTCAAATGCTTGCTTAAAGGGTGGTGGTGGTGGTGGTGGTGGTGGTGGTGGTGGTGGGGGGGGGGGGGGGGTCATCTGATTATTGTAGGGTCGTTGCCTTAAATCACGACTGCTGTTGCGATTTGGTTGAACCTCATTTTTCTGCCCAGGAGATTGCTTGTAAAACCAAATATAATATTTTAAAATGATAAAATGATTTTAATGGCTTTCAAAACATTCAGCCTGCATTAATAATTAGCCAGCTGGTTAGCACTGGCACATTTATAGAGGAAAAAATAGAAGCAACAGGCTGTAAAGAGAGAACAGCAACATTTACACTTTGACAAGTCTCCGTGAACGTTCGGATGCACTTCCAAACCCGGCTCTGTTCTCTGTGGGCTTTGTGGGAAGGAGAGAAGTTAAAAAAATAAAGTTTTACAGCTTCCTTTCAGGTCAGCAGGCGGTGGGTGAGAGATACTGAGTGAAGTAACACTGTGAGACTAATGTTGGCTATTTTCTCTTCTCTGGCACTGGCTTCAGTATTTCTCTTCACATTTTTATATACTTACCCATTTATATTTTATTGTCATACAAGCGCAATCACAGGCAAGCCAGTGTTATGTATAATACCCATTTAGATTGCTTGCCTTCTTACATGTGCTAATAATGGCATTTATCTCCTTACAGAGGTGTTTTCCTGCAGCCCATCAGATCGTGATTGACTATTTATGGTCAGTTAATATAGATGATCACATTTACAATGAAAACTCCTGGGCTGTCTGAACAACTGTGCTGAGACTGGTTAATCAGCCCGGCCCTGGCAGTTTGTGCATGTGCACACATACGCTTTCATGTTGCAGCTGCAGCCTGCACACTGTGATGTGAGTGAAGCCAGAAGGATTACGCAGAGTGGTGCGTCTCCAGTCACGACTCTGCTCTGACTCTGATGTGCAGTCTCCAAAGCCCTTATTGCCTTCTGGCCCTCTGCTTTCTCATCGGTCACCACTTACGGTCCTCGCATATGTACGATGTTGCTCTCTTTGGACGCGCGTCAGCTGCTGTGTCGTTACACTCTCTGTCACGATCTGCATTTGGATCGTGATCTTTCATCCCCTCTTCCACAAACTGATCGTGGAAAGCAACATTGGGTTATAGCGAATTAAGATTCCTGGAAGATAGAGTGGAGTAATGAAGTCACCAGCAATACAGTCAATTAAGTCAATTAGAGAGGCATCTGTGGTGGAACAGAGTGAAAATAGCCAACAGTTATTTTCAATTAATATCAGGTATTGTGATTATAAACTGATTAATTGCCTTGTCTATAAAATATGAGGGAAACAGTATAAGTCGGCGTAACGGTCCATAATAGTTCTGGACAGGAAAAGTGTTCAAATCACCAGCTAAGCTCTGTTTTTATTCCAGCCCTCCATCCATTCTCTTAACCCTTTAAAACCGGTCAGAGCAGCACGCTCCGTCATGCGCAACTATTTTTAAATCCCGGTAGCTCTGCAACCACGTGAGCTAGCGCAATAATTGTTTTTGCATATGAAACCTGAGGAGTTGTACTTACATCTTATGCCATCAGCTTGTCCTCGGTCACAGTTTCCTTCCACATATAGCTTTGCAAAAAAGCATAAAAAGCGCTTGCAGCAACAAAAACATAATATTCCAGAAACACGCTTTGCCGATCCGATCAGCTGTTCGTAACACTTCCTACGTCCATCAGCGTGAACTATCGCATGTCCGCCATGACCTGCCCGAAACCGGAAGTGACGTCATTTTCGCAGAAATGTAGTTTTTTACCATCAGGGCCTCATGAGCCTATACTGGTGTTTTTAAAAGTTATGTTTGACTTTATGACTTTCTGTGTGGTTTCTGGGATGCTTAGGACTCATATTGCACTGCTGGAAATAGTTTATTTTGATGCACATGCTGCTTTTTTGCAAATTTGCATCATAATATTTATTTTCGTTTTTCCTGCAGTGTATAAAAATTGGTGTATTTCAAAAATAAAACTATGAAGACACTCAAAATAAATTTCCTGTGGTGGGAAACTATTTTGTGCAACTTTTTTGTATTTACAGTTTTGAGGGATAAGCCTCTTAAATTTCTCTAACTAGAAATATATGTTAAAAAAAACAAAAACGATTTTCAATTTTTTTGTAGTTTATTGCACTTTTTTGCAATTTATGTAATTACTATGCACTTAATGCAGACATATTATTAAAATCTGGGCTGTAATGGTTGTATTGATGTATAGCAACTTGAAATGCTCCCAAAAATGGCTCCACAGCATGTAAAAATATAATATAAGCTCTGGTGGACTTGGTTCTATGGTAGGTCTTAAAGGCTCGACTTAAAGCAGATTAACCACCAGGACCTTAGGGGTCCAGGACTAAGTCATGGCCATAACTGTAGACTCTCACATGTACAGTCATGGCCATTTTCCCAAAAGGTTGATTCAGTTCATCTGGACGTTTTCAGTGGGAGAAACATTTCGTCACTCATCCAGATGAGTCTCAGCTGACTGCAGGTTTCCGACCTTATAAACAGGACATTTCCACTGAAACTAACCCACTGAATGAACAATGGGCACTGAAAACGTCCAGATGAAGAGAATCAACCTTTTACTTACCTGGATGATTGAGCGTGCATCAAGACCTATTAAGTAATCCACCCAAGAACCTGCTTAGACCAAGTGTTTGGTAGTTTTTTAAAATAATTTTCTTTGATGTTAAAAAGAACATTTTATGCAAGCACATTTTCTGAAACAGAAGTATCTACTTTCCAATAAGTGTCAGACATGCAAATCCACAATTCTCCAATTCTCACCGTGAATAAGCAAAAACATTCTTTATGTCACGTCCTTGCGCTGTGGGGAAACTGGAGAGATGTCACGCAGAGAGACATTTTGATCACAGTCCATGTCCAATTAAAATCCTTCTGAAAACCTAATGCTTTCCAAATGCTTCAACTGTCTCTTTCCTAATTGCTTTTTCTATTCCTGTCTGTTCATCCCTCTACAGTGCGTGGAACCCCACATGTCCACTGGGTGACAGGTCATTACATGACCGCGACTTTCCTAATGAGCCCATTAGTCGTTTCTGCCCTCTCCCTCAACATTCCCCAGTTCTTTTGCACCACTCCTTGAAACATTTCCAGTTCATCAAATCGCGTACTCTTTCTAACACCCCCGTCACCCCCTCGTTTTTCACCTCCCTGTATGTCAGCCATAACAAAGTGCACAGCTCCACCCAAAGGCCATGATGGCTGCTGTAGTCTGTAGTTACGTACTTTAACTAATGCGGAAAACTTTATCCGCATTTACAGAAAAAAATAATTTGTTTAAAAGGAATCATTGGTTTCTAATATTATCTAATAAGTACTTGATCCCCTATAACAGCGGTCCCCAACCCCCGGGCCTCGGACCGGTACCGGTCCGTGAGTCGTTTGGTACCGGGCCGCGAGAGTTGAGGCTCAGGTGTGAAATGTATAGTTTTCAGGGTTTTTATCGGTTTTCAGCGTTATTTTGTTATCGTTTTTATCGTTAACTCTGTTTTCCTGGGTCTTTTCACGTGTGTTATGAATAAATCTTCTTTTTTTGGTACCGGTACTAGTTTTATTTTGTTGTATTTATCCGCGACACCTTAAAGGCCGGTCCGTGAAAATATTGTTGGGCCGTGGCGCAAACAAGGTTGGGGACCGCTGCCCTATAACATAGCCAGGATTCAGGTTCCCACAGATTGGTGATTATAATCAGTTAATCAGTCACAAATACTCCTGATCTCAGTGCATAAAGCACATGGGTCCTCAGCCTCAGTGACTCCACCACTGCAAAATCAAAGGGCTGTCAGAGGACATTGGGGACAACATCATTATGCAAATGTCCTGTTTATAAGATTGGGGAAACCTGCAGTCAGCTGAGACTGAAGAAGTCACCTGGATGAGTGATGAAACGTTTCTCCCAGAAAACGCTACGTCCAGATGAGCAGAATCAACTTTTGGAGATTTATTCTCCTGGATGATTGAGAATGCATCAAGACCATTAGTAACACTGCGCTATAATAGATTAAAATCTTACAGTGTCTGCAAGATCAACACAGATGTGCAGACTTGTCTTACGTTTGCCAATGAACATCCAAGCAGCAACCTGAAGACTTTAGAGAGTTTCTGTAAAGAGCAATGGGCCAAAATCCCTCCTGGTGACCAACTACAAGAAAGACCTTACCACTGTGCTTACCAACAAGGGTTTCCCCACCCAATACTGGGTCAGGCTTTGCTTTGGAATCAAATACTTATTTCCTCAATGACATACACATCAAGTTATTTGGTTTTTATGGATTTTCATTCTGTTGCTCTCCATTAAAACCAAACAAATGTAAAAAATTAGTACAAATTGGTAAATTCAGCTACCTGGTCATGAGTATAGCTGAACTGTCTTCAGTTTTGACTGTAGTCAGTCAGACTACCGTCAAAATGATAAAGACTACCGATGTCTTTATCATCATAAGTTTGTGAGGTTTTGTCAGGTTTTTGCACATTTGTTAAACGTTGGTTATTTAATTGGTGCAGAGGATACATGTAGAAGCACATCTGTACACATTTTAAGGCCAGAACAAAGATCCGTCTGTAAGGCTGTCAGAATCAGGTCTATACGATGAAAGACTGATATTCAAAACAGGCCTGCAACTGTGCTCGACACAGACCCACTCACAATCTGTACAGCTTTTAATGGAAGATAACATCATCTATGAGGAGCATGGCAAACAAAGACAACTGTGATAACTGGGAAACATCATTTCCATCATTAACTCTGTCAGGCTTAAGGCATCATCATAATAACCATAAACCCAGGTTATCAGACTGTGTTCTTTTTGGATTTGGACAATTGTTTTTCTCAAGTCTTGGCAATCAAGAGAAAAACAGTTTACGGCTGCGTCCACACGTACACGGCATTTCTGAAAACACAGCTTCTTCTATGCGTTTGGGCCTTTTGTCCACACGTAAACGGCGTTTCGAATCACTGAAAAAAGAGATTTTTAAAAACTCCATCTTTGTGTTTACTAGAGCTGCCACGATTACGTCGACTATCAAAATCGTCAACGACTGATTTAATAGTCGACGCGTCGTTTGAAGCTTTGTAAGATCACAAAAGATGCAGGAATAAGTAGTAGGATTTAAGAGCGTAATAACGGACTGAAACAGAAGATGGCAGCACTGCATGTACAAGGATGCCAGCTGCCGTTAAACCACGAAGAAGAAGAAGCTGTGTCCCAGAATTCATAGCGCAGCCCAGCTCAGTTTCCAACAATGGCGGCAGCTAGTTAGTTTTAATATTACTCTTATTATTCTTTCTGGGTCACAAAATAAACGTTTAACATATTTTCAGGCGAGAATGTAGCTGTGTAAACCTCAAATATCTGCTCAGTTTATCAAGACACCACATATTTTCAAAAGCGCTCCGACGTTTTCGGAGACGTCTGTTACCCACTAGCTCGATAGCTAGCCGGGGGCTAGGCTAACTAGAGCCGTGAGAACACCGGACTCCCGGCTAATCGTTTTCAAACCCACCGCCGTCTTTCGCTACTCAGGTTAAACATGATATATAAGTCCCTTAGATAACTTAAAAATGTTATTGTTTGGCTTTTTTCAGTATTTTATTTGTTCCTGAGTAAATCAGTTTGGCTGAGATTAAAGTTATAGTTTTTACACAGCTGAATAAACGTCAAGCAGACAGCTGATTATCAGAAGTGTGAGATGCTCGAGAATTTACTCCGGTGTCCTGTTATATTTTAGATAGCAAGGAGTTTATTAAACTTCACCGAAACAATCTGCAAATTTCATTAAAGTTTAATAAACTATCATCTTGTCTTTATTTTTAGTTAGCACAGACCTTAAACACTTAAAGCTGTAAGCTAATGATAGTTATATAAGAGCAGATGCTGCTGGTGCAATAAGCTGTACGTTTTACGTCCAATGGATGATGATCTGATTAGTCAACTATCAAAATAATCGTTTGTGGCAGCCCTAGTGTTTACGTGTGGACAGAAAACAGAGATTTAGTCATGCGACGTCAAAGGTGTGCGCCTGTCTTGACGTCACGCTGTGCACCACGTTATTGTACATGAATTTCTCCAATGGTGGACAGACACAAAATACTGTTACTGTCCCTCCATTTAGAAAGACAGAGGTCAAAGTGAACTTCAGACGTGGCTTCAACACAGACACTGTCACAACCCAAATCCTGACGCCAACATTGGTTTTGGACGAGATCAGGTCAGTGGTCTTTCTTTACTCTTTCCCTCTCAGGCTTCCACAGTTCTGATTGGCCAACATTTCTACATGGTTAGGATTACATCGCCACCTGTTGCTTTAGCATGTTGACAGTGTTTAACTTTGTTTTTTGCATTTACATGTTTACATGTTAAACGGCATGTGTGGACAGGATGGTACATGCTTTGCTCTGTGGGCCCCAAATAATCTCGTATGACGAGTCTCTATTCCCACTGCTGATTTCAGTTATGCATTCTTCTGTTGCTCTTTGGTTTTCATCAGTGGATTAGTGGAACGGTGCAATCCTGAATGGTGTTCTAGCACCTTAAATCTGACAGACAGGTTCTAATGCATAACAGATGGCATCCCAGTGAGGGCACGGAGATACTGGATCCTTGCAGTGCAGTCATAGTGCATACCTAAATAAATCCAGTCCCAGTCCTCATATAAAGACTGATAGCTACTGCTGAGTGAACAGAAGAGTAACGTGTTATAAGTGGCAGATAATTAGAATACGTTTCAAACAGCTCAATAAATATCAGCAAACACAAAAAGGTCTCAGTGTGTGAGACAGATAAAACTATCACACCAATATTTAATTATGGAAGATATAGTATGTACTGGAATTACAGCCATAACTATTACACTGTGGGGTCTTTACCTTGCTTTTAAGTTGATTAAGATTTGGCGACATATAAATAAAACTGAATTGAAAACATAAATAAGAAAATATAAAACTAAACCAAAATATCAAATATTTGAAAATGTTTTACTTTTCAGTTCATCAACTGGCAAAATTGAGGCAACAGGTTGCCGGTGTTTTAAGGTCCAGTGCAGCTGCTTTCAGTAATCCGTCGAGTGTTGTCCCCCCCACCCCCCCAGGTTTGATTTATTAGCATGTGTATTTATATTTTAAAGACAGCGTGAAAGCAGTTACATTTTAATATTAAAAACAAAATGTTCTGGTATAATGTCAAGACGATTTCTTAGCCCAGTCCTGGGCACGATTTACTTTTGAGATTCTGTGTGTTGAATGCGCGCACACACACACACACACACACACACACACACACACACACACACACACACACACACACACACACACACACACACACACACACACACACACACACACACACACACACACACACACACGGGCTAATACGTATGACACCATAACAAGTAATGCTTTTCACAAACAGAAATCACACTTTGCACAGCTCGACTGTGGAGGCTAATGAGGCAGAGTTACATTATCGGTCTGAAGGTTGTGGAGACGTTCTGGACTCCTACACATAGAAACGCACAGGATGTTTGTTGGCTAGTCTCACTGTGTGGTTGGAGTTGACTGTTGTATAACTATGTCTATGTATAACTGCAGCAGATACCAGGGGTGCCACCGGCTCCCACTGAAGTTCTTTGGTCAGCCAAGCTGAACGGCTCATTAATATCAATGCGAGGAAAGGAAGAGGAAGTGCACTAAAGAGAAATGTCTTTGCATCAAGTTTGCTTCTCTCTAATGAGCTCTGGGCTGTAGAGGGGATGGAGGAGGACCCAACAAGAGTCCCGACAGGCCACTTAAACACAATGGGTACTTTGTGACTTGTGCATCAACTCTTCAAGTATTTCTGTTTTCATTTGTATCGGAAAGGTCAGTCACACAAGATGGTATCATCTATGAATCTTCTCTATGGTCTTCCTCTTTTTCTCCGGCGTGGCAGCTTCATACTCGATATCCCTCCTCGGTCTAACCCCTCTGATGCACTCATTTCCACTCTTGTCCATCCTGGACTTCCTGTCTTTTTGTCATCAGAGCAGGTCCCACAATCATCCTGCCTATACTCGTCACCTCTCTCGTGCACCGTCCTCTGCCTTTAGCGGCTGACCCAGGTTTTTAAACTCGCCCACCTTCACGGCCTCACCTATTTGCATCTTCACCGGCTCATCTGCCCCCCTCTCGTCCAATTGCATGTATTCTGTCTCGCGTCTTTTATCTGGTGCATAACTCAACCAGAACAGATGCCCGATGTACTTTCACGCCCACCCCTGTATCTTCCCTCAGCATCGTCTTGCTGTGTCCGACCTTCTCTATACTTCATCAACACTCTCACAGTAAACATCACATCTGTAGTGCTCCTTCTCAGAACGACACCATGGTGCTGCTGGTCGTCACCTTTCCTCTTAACCTCGCTTGAACTACTCTTTCCCAGATCTTCATGGCACATCATCTTTATCCCTCTGTAGTTACTGCAACTCTTCACATCAGCCTTGTTGATGAACGTCTCCTTTCTTCTGCCTCATATTCAGCTCACTGTACGTCTTTGCCACCTCTCTCTTTGCTGTCCACGCAGCCTCCCAGTAGCTCTTCTCTACTTTATCTCCCCGACTATCACACTGTTCAGTGCTAACCTCTTCCTTCCCTTCACTTTCCTGTACTTCTTCACTCCACCACCGAGTCTGCTTGTCTTCTTTTCTCCGTCCAAAGGATACATCAAACACCATAAAAATTAAATAATTATGAAATACGTATTCTTTGTTTGGCTAATAGTCCCTCTCCACCAAAATAACAAAGTGCTTCCTGTTGGCTTCTAATAATAAAAACAGTGGCCTTCATCAGTAGATGTTAACAGAGCCTCGTGACTCATTCATTTGCAGAAATCATTACTTATCATTACCACCTGACCTTTCACCTTTCACCTTTCCTGAGAACCCCTGAGCTGTAGAGGTTGACAATCAGCCTGCATTGCGCTGACGTCACTTATTTAGCCTGCGGGCTTTCAGCCCAGGAGTGATGAGATGAACATGACAGGGTCTGACCAGGCTGCTCGACTCTACAGACTCTAACATGTAACATTTGCAGCAGTTTAAGACGTTACAGTGAAGAGGGAGCATCTGCACCGGATTATACTATCTGCTTATACACTGGAATATTTTAGCTGCATGAAGAAAGTGAAATGTCCTCAAATGCATCTCTGTAACAGTGAGGTATAGGTGTGCATATGCAGATCTCAAAGGTAACACTGACACGCCGAATGAAAGTTGCTCCCTGGTTGCTGCTAATGCTTGGGACTGACATACTTACATGTAGCTCCAAGTCAGCCTTTATTTTTTTGCAGTCCATGTGCATGTTTGTGCATCTGTGGGCCAAGCGCACATTAAAGGTGCAACAGGGTCAAATAGGAATTTCCTTGATGGGGTCGTGTGGGCACACAGCAGATTTGTACAAGCAGTAACAGCCAAAAACTTCATGCAAACATCAGAGAGGAAGCTGACGCGTACACTACAGTAGCGGCGCATAGAAAGCAGGTTTTCAGTGCAGTTTGTGGGTCTAAGACATGACGTGAGATATAAGCAGCAAAATCGTGAGGACACTACTGTGGAAAATCTTTAGCCAGCTCTCATTTCTTTAGTTTTCCATTAATTGAATCATTAATTTATTGAAACATGTCCAGGAACAGATGGAAAAGCAAAAGCAGAGTTTGTACGATCCCAACAAGATTGAACATTAACCACCTTTATTCTTCAACATGATCTGAACTGCCGAGCTGAGCTTTCTTGCAATTTCTTTCAAAAATCTTCAGGAAGAGTTCTGTCAGTCACCTCAAGGCGCTTTATATTGTAAGGTAGACCCAACAATCATATGACCCCCTATGAGCAGCACTTTGGCGACAGTGGGAAGGAAAAACTCCCTTTTAACAGGAAGAAACCTCCGGCAGAACCAGGCTCAGGGAGGGGCGGGGTCATCTGCTGTGATTGGTTGGGGTGAGAGAAGGAAGACAGGATAAAGAACAAACCCACTGAATCACAGTTCTTATAGAATTTGGAATACCTCCGCCTTTTCCCTGTTTCTCATCCTTTAGAACGACTTGCTGATGGACACCTTTCCTATGAGACCAACTGTGTCAGATATCACTTTCACATACTGTTCATCTGCTGCAGAGAGTTTGTTTTTTGTTTAGGCCCGACACATCTTTGGTGTTTATTGGTAGATTCAACTAAAGAAACAGCCTGACACTAACAAAGAGCCTAAAGATATCACTTAGAATCAGTTTTTGAGCTCTAACTAACAATGTGGCCACTGGTGTCAAATTAAAGCCAGTTCCATTTATTTTAATGAGTGCTAAACCCCCAAATATGTAAATATGATTACATCACATTACATTTGCACCACTGTTCGGTCTCTTCCAAGGCTGGCTTGAAAACAATCCGGTCTAAGAAAAATAATTACTCTTCCTTAAAGATCTGCTTTATTAAATAAAAGGGAAACCACACAGTTGCACTGTCCAAGCCCATATATCTAATAAGCAACCGTTTCAACCATCAGCAGCTCCAGATAACGTTATGAGATGCTTCGGGCTCTGTCTAAAATCACTTGAGCAGATTTTAGAGACACTGACTGATCACATCATGCATTTGGCTCTAAGAAATTAATTAGAGTAGCATAGTTACTGCTGTGCTTCCCTTTTATTGCCACATTCATAAACGGGAAAAATAGACTCGAACAAAAGTAAAACTTTCCGCTACATTCATAGAAACCACTGCAGTGCAGTTAGCCTAAAACAGGCTTTTAAAGAATAACAGCTTGATATCAATTGTTACTGATGGTAGGGCTGGGCGATATGGCCTAAAATCCATATCGTGATATAATTTGAAGCATGTGCGGTGACGATATATATCACGATATATTCTTTTCTTCTGTATAACGTATTTTCCACACTATAAGGACTTAAAATCCTTTAATTTTCTCAAAAATCGAGAGTGTGTCTTATGTATGAATTCTGGTTGTGCTTACTGACCTCGAACCGATTTGGGCAGAAATCTGTTAAAAAATGTTTTAGTACAACTTTGGTAAGCCGCACTGCTTGATGGATCGTCAGAGCATTACGGCTGCCGTAGTGAGGAGCTTCGCGGAGTAATCTGGGTCCTAAACTTCCTCCGCTTCAGGTCCCAAAGTCAAACGAACACTGAGCGTTAAAAACGGTCTAAATTCTTTCATCTTTAATAAAATCATCAGCGTTGCTGCTTTACCAGGTGTAACAATTAAGTTTAACATCCATGCGTCCATGAAAACAGAATTTATTAAATTTCACGGAGTTAGAAGTTAACAGGAAGTTAGCTCGCTAGTTTCCAGCTAAACATTTCATACCATGTTCTGACTGAGAGATTTTTGAAACTAATTCAAACGTACAGCTCTGCTACCACTTCCAACATAAATGAAGACAGAAAACTAAACAGCAGTGGCGTTTGCAGGGTTACTGAAGTTGGACTAGCTGCTATATAATGTTGTGCTACGTGATCGCTAGCGACACAGCTATGTTAGCATAACATTAGCACAGTGAAGCTGGAGGATGAACGCCAACTTTTTTCCAGTCGATAAAAGTTAACATGAGGGATTCTGGTGGTTTGGGACAAATGCAATTGCATAGCAGGATGCTGTACACGGGCCAAACTTCAGTCAGGAGAACAACTGAGATTATTCATCCACAATACGAGGTTAGTAGAGCAGCTGCAACATTAATGAATCAATGTTACGGAAGTGGAGGAAGCGCAGTTTTTGGCTTTCCCCATATTTCAAAAGTGCTTCATCTCTTTGCTGTGACTGTCGGCATAATTTGCAGATGATAATGGTTGTAGCCGCTGCGATGCTTTCGACCAAAACAGGCGCAGCTTGATGACATCATCAACATGCGCTATTGCGATAGAGCGATATAGTCAAAATCTCTATTGTTGGCCAAATTTATATCGTTTATATCGCCCAGCCCTAACTGATGGGATGTCAAAATCACAAATATACCAGTCATTGAGAAAAGCAGCGCAGAATACAGGTAAGGTTTTTAAAAAGGAAGCTAAAAAACGTTTTTTCCTACCGTCCTACTTCAGATCTATCGATTCACTAAAACTACATACGAGTTATTATGTAACAGGCCACAATGTTTTAAATAAAACCATCTATGTTACTGTATAAAAGTTCCTTTACTTTGAATCTCATCTGCTCGATTAGTCAGGTTCACTTAGCTTTGTTAGCGAGTTAGCAGCGCAGCGCTGCCGAGACTTTAGCGCCCGTTTCAACAACGTCAGTCCAGCCCAGCATTGACAGGTGAGAGACCTCGCCTCTGGCTGCTGTCTTGAAGAGTTATAATTAAAGGCTGACAGTTTAATTTCCACAGCGCCCTCTTCTCACATCAGCAATTAGAAGGACATGCACCTTCACAGCTTGGATGAGGTCAAACATGGTTCTGGCTGTTCTGAAGACAAATGTTGGATCAAGTGAAGACGGTGGATGAGAAACTTGCATGATCCAGTGTGTGTGCACCAACATTAGAGAACAGGCTGCTATTATCTTTAAATGTCAGCATGTCTCAGAGAAATGATCTGGTTTCAGCAGTTCTTCCTCTCCAGCAGCACGCTCTGTGCTGAAGCAGCTCGACCTTGGAAAGGAAGAAGCATGTACGGATGCAGCAGCATCATGTAGTTACTGCCTGGTTTACTTTGGCACAGGAAATGAGGATCATTTAGTGGCTGGAAAAAACTAGAAAGTTTAAAAATCTATCAACACAAAAATTGACCTTCCTTCATTTTAAACATGACAATAGCTGTAAGTCCTCCCTCGCCTTTAAGGTCGGGTCCTTTTGCACCTCTGGACGTGCAAATCTGAGCGCTCGGCCAGACTCGGCGTTCATGTCAAGGATTATTGAGAACGCTGCAGTGGCAATGTTTCACTCAGCAGATTTTCTTAAACTTCCTTCTCTTTGCCAACATGAGAGTAAGGTGGATGTGTCGCTGACGTAAGAATGGACATTGGAAATTTTCAAATGACAAGTGATTAGAGCAGGTTTCATGGAGCACTGACGAGTGCAGCGCTGCTGGTAGGAGATCAGCTAGATTTTAATCAGGTACAATTTTGGATTTTTAAAGTCTGAGCTGCAAAACTCTGATCGCAGGTTGTAAACAGAACATTTTAATGACACATTCTCATACTTCAGGCTGCTTCCCTTCTTTAACCCTTTAAGACCTACAATAGAACCAAGTCCAGCAGAGCTTATATTCAGTGGCGGTCCTAGCCTGTTTGGCGCCCTGGGCGAACACTCCCTCTGACTAATTAATATTAAAATCTGTAACATAATGTATAGTTTGGAGTTTAGTCTGTTACTGTTACTATTTTTACCATTTCTTCTTGGAGCAACTGTAACGCACATCATTTCCTTAGGGATTAATAAAGTATTCTGATTCTGATTGTTTCAGGATGACCTGCCATTATCCAATCACACATCTGCGTACCTGCATCTTTTGCTCGTTTCTCCTCCTCTTCTTTTCTCTTTTTTCTAAACTGAGAACCTGATGGCTTTGAACTTTTCTTGTCCATCTTCCATTGGTTTTAATTTTGCACTCCAGTATGAACACAAATCCCCAACTCGAGGATCACCACAACATAACCTAACAGAACTACACCTTAGTTCACAGATTCACTTTGTTTATTTCTGAGATTTCACACAACCCAGGACTCAAATCATGAATACATGATGGGCTTGGATTTACAACATTATGAATGAAATGTGCTCTCTTTGGAAGCAGCAGGCCCCTCCTCCCCTTTCGACGGGTTGTGTGTGAGACTTTAAATCATCAAACTGTAAATTATACATTTTAAATCGTTATTGATCCTTTACCCCGAGTCCTAAAGTGTACATTTATTTTCTTACTCTTCTTATATTTATTGTTTGTTTACTTGCGCTGCTGTAACTGGAGCCTCGTCGTCTCGTCTCTCTATATACTGGACTGTAGCGGAGATGACAATAAAGTTTACTTTTGCTGTGTTCCATTTCAGGGTCTGCACGCTTGAAGTACGCATTTTAAGTGCGGTTACGTCACCGCCACGCGACGACGGCTGTCCCAATTCGAAGTGTACTTGAAATGCATACTCCAAATGCGCCGTCGATTTCCCCAAATATCAAGTGTGGTCCGGTGCACGCTTCGTGGTCCCATATATCCCACAATTCATAGCGCGGCGGTGGGTGTGGATAATTTTGCCGCAAAATACGGCAGAAGGGAGCGGCCGAAAAGTGAACTGTCAAAAGTAAGTACTGAACATGACGTCACTTATTCATGTGCGAATGTTTAATAATGAAGAACATTAAAACATTGCTGTTGGCCACATGTCGGCAAAGTTATGTGACATTAGTGATGTTTGTACTTTCAGCGTTAACTTGGTTTTAAAGCCTCTACTTCTAAATATACATATAGTCGACCTTAATCTTACAGAGAATCTGATGATTTTATGGATAATTAAAGTCAGTCATATATCCACAAACACAACAAGCTGAAAGTCAGTGATTTTATATATATATATATATATATATATATATATATATATATATATATATATATATATATATATATATATATATATATATATATATATATATATATATATATATATATAATAATCTGACAATACTATAATATTGGCCATATTATATTTACATTACCATAGTGAGATGACTTTAGTCTCATGAACAACATTAACTAATTATTATTTACTAGCTAATCTTAAATGACTGTTCAGTACAGAAATGAAGCCCTTGAATCATGTTTTACAGTCCTGTGGTTTCAGCCTCAGATACTCAACTAATCAAAGTGATGTCATGACAAAAATGATTGACCAACAAAACATTTTTCTCCTTCATTTCTGTCAAACAAAGCTGTATGTAACGTGTCTCGCGGTTAGTATCATGGTTGCTAGGCAACCTGAACAGCGCGACGAAGCATATACCGTCCCATTTCACAAGCCTCTCACTTCCGCACTTCTCGTACTTATAGTACGCACCGTACGTAGTGCGCGTAGTGCGCGTACTTCAAGCGTGCAGACCCTGAAATGGGACACAGCCTTTGACTTCAGCAGCGAGCAGGCGCACCAAGGGTTCTCGCGCTCACTTTTCGTGTACAGAATTTCGAAAATACATCGGTGCAAATTATAAGTCTGTATCATGATGTCTGGTGTTTTCATGTTTGTTGGTTTGTTTTAATTTTGTTTTATTTTGCGAGTTGGTTATTAGATGCCGCTCCAGCCAGCCAGAGACTCCCCCGCCGCCCCGCCCTCTCCTCCCTGTGTCACAAGCAGCAGGCTCACCTCGCAAACGGAGGGCGCCCTTACTCCCAGCAAATGGGCGATAGAAAACCGATCAGTGCCTGTTCCATTCCCAATATGCGCTGGCTGACGTCAGGGAAGCATGAGTACGAGCATTTTTTTTTTTGCCGATGCCCGTGATGCCGCCCCCCACCACAATGCCGCCCCGGGCAACTGCCCGTGTCGCCCGTATCTAAAACCGCTACTGCTTATATTATATTTTTACATGCTGTGGAGCCATTTTTGGGAGCATTTCAAGTTGCTATACATCAATACAACTATTACAGCCCAGATTTTAATAATATGTCTGCATTAAGTGCATAGTAATTACATAAATTGCAAAAAAGTGCAATAAACTACAAAAAAAAATGAAAATCGTTTTTGTTTTTTTAACATATATTTCTAGTTTAGAAATTTAAGAGGCTTATCCCTCAAAACTGTAAATACAAAAAAGTTGCACAAAATAGTTTCCCACCACAGGAAATTTATTTTGAGTGTCTTCATAGTTTTATTTTTGAAATACACCAATTTTTATACACTGCAGGAAAAACTAAAATAAATATTATAATGCAAATTTGCAAAAAAAAAAAGCATATGCATCAAAATAAACTATTTCCAGCAGTGCAATATGAGTCCTAAGCATCCCAGAAACCACACAGAAAGTCATAAAGTCAAACATAACTTTTAAAAACACCAGTATAGGCTCATGAGGCCCTGATGGTAAAAAAAACCCCTACATTTCTGCAAATTACATCACTTCCGGTTTCGGGCAGGTCATGGCGGACATGCGATAGTTCGCACTGATGGACGTAGGAAGTGTTACAAACAGCTGATCGGATCGGCAAAGCGTGTTTCTGGAATATTATGTTTTTGTTGCTGCAAGTGCTTTTTATGCAGTTTTTGCAAAGTTATATGTGGAAGGAAACTGTGACCGAGGACAAGCTGATGGCAGAAGATGTAAGTACAACTCCTCCGGTTTTATATGGAAAAAAAATTATTGCGCTAGCTCACGTGGTTGCAGAGCTACCAGGATTTAAAAATAGTTACGCAAAACAGAGCGTGCTGCTCTAACCGGCTTTAAAGGGTTAACACAGCCACACTCTCTACTTTAAAGCTTTCCCCGCATGTGACTGAAAACTGTCTCAGTGTCAAAAACGACTTTATTGTCGCACTAAAGGTTGAATAATGAGAAGACTTTACACTTTAACATGTGGGCTAAAGGAGTCAGGGATGATCTCCTGAAAATCAGCTGCCCGTGGCTGAGGAACAACACTGCATCATCCATAATGCTGAGGAATTCTAACTGAAACTCTACAGAATAACCCGACTGGATTAACTGGATTGAACAATCCTCCTACGAATCCAAAAGGACGGATTCACAGTTTTATCATGAGGACTTCTGGTCCTCGTCAGTCAGTGATGATCCTGTGGACGTGGAGCTTAACGCAAACTAATAAGAATAAAGAAGAAGAAATCAATAGTGCCAAGGTTACTTAAGGCTGAACAACCAGCATGTGCAGTCTGAGTCACTGCTCTTATACTACAGCGTTCCCCCACTGTGCACCTGACAGCAGTGCCACTCGTGTTATCACTGGTGTCACTGCTTGTGTGGGTGTGGAAAGGATGATCTTATTACTAAATCTTAAGTCAAAGATTCTTTGGTTCGGTCAACGAAGCGGACGAGCAGCTGACACGACCCAGACACCTGGGAAATTTTACCAGCAGGCAGCTTTTAGTCCTCAGGCATCATCTAAGGTCCTGCCAGGCTGAACCGTGGCCATCCATCGACACGCCGACTACTTAGTTTCATTTGAGAAAATTCAATTTTTAATTAAAAAAAAGCCTTTTCTTTTCATTTCAGTCTCTGTAAAGCATTTATAATAATAAAGGTTAAAGTAGCATATATATGAAATATCATTTTTCTGACATATATAGATGCGTGAGGAGTGGACAGGACAAATGGACAGGAGGTGAGAGCAGAGAAGGAGAGAAGGAGATGAGACAGTGTGCAGGTTACAGTTACTGAGGCTGAGAAGACATGAAGAGATGGAAACACGTTCAGGAAGCATCCGTTTAGGGGGAAAGCCAGATGAGGAATAACTGGGTGAATGAACGGCAGCCAGCAAGCTACCAGGTAACACCCAGTGGACGATTTCTGATATGTTTAAAAGAAAGAGTGACGTCCATATACGACTCCTGCTCTTAGAGTTTATCTGCTGTTCATATTCAGGGAGACAGAGAACCGTGGAAACAAGGATTTCTGATAGGACAGACCAGAAACACCTCGCCTGAACATCCCTAAACTACCCCACCTACCCTTGAGATGAAGCTCATTTCCACTGCTTGTGTCTGCAGAATTATTAGCCCCACTATGAACATGGATTTTTTTCATCCATCCATTCGCTTCCGCTTCTCCTTTTCAGGGTTGCGGGGGCGCTGGAGCCTATCCCAGCTGTCATAGGGCGAGAGGCGGGGTACACCCTTGACAGGTCGCCAGTCTGTCGCAGGGCCAACACACAGAGACTGGCTGTGTCCCAATTCAGGGTCTGCAGCCTTAAAGGCCACATTTTAAGGCCGATTACGTCACAGCGACGCGACGAAGGCTGTCCCAATTCGAAGGCTGCTCGAAATGCGGCCCTCAAATGCGTCCTTCATTTCCCTGAATTTTAAGGACGTGGCGGTGTAGACTTCGTGGCCCAACATATCCCAGAATGCATAGCGTGGCGGTGGGTGTGGATAATTTTGCCGGAAAAAAACGGCAGATGAGGGGCGCCGAAGAGTAAACTTTAAGTAAGTACTGAATATTATGTCACTTATTTATGTGCAAATGTTTAATAACGAAGAACATTAAAACATTACTGTTGGCCACATGTCAGCAAAGTCATGTGACATTAGCGACGTTTGTACTAACTTGGTTTTAAAGCCTTTACTTTAAAATATACGCCGTTCAATAGCTGAGCTTAATCAGAGAATGATCAAAGCTCATGTAGAAACAAACAAACAAATGAACAAAAGATGTTCTCCTTCATTTCTGTCAAACAAAGCTGTATGAAACGTTTCCAGCTGGTAGTAGCATGGTTGCTAGGCAACCTCGGCAGCGCAACGGAGGCTAGACCGTCCCATTTCACAAGCCTCGCACTTCCGGCCTTAGCGGTCTTTGAGGATCGCTGAGGCTGCGTACTTTAAGGCTGCAGACCCTGAATTGGGATACAGCCACAGACAACCATTCACACTCACATTCACTCGCACATTCACACCTAGTGGCAGTTTGGATTATCCAGTTAACCTATCCCCACTAACTGCATGTCTTTGGACGGTGGGAGGAAGCCGGAGTACCCGGAGGGAACCCACGCAAACACGGGGAGAACATGCAAACTCCACACAGAAAGACCTGATGGTGGAATTGAACTCAGGACCTTCTTGCTGTGCAGCAACAGTGCTAACCACCGTGCTGCCCTTTTTTAAAAATACATATTTCACAAATGCTCTGAACCACAGCAAATGATTTCTGATCCTTGTCTCACAAGCTCCTCTTCTGGCACAGACCTTCTTCAGTTCACAGGTCGGGTTTTGTGCAGGTCAGTCAGTAAGACTCACTTTGGTCTTCTGATGGTCTTCTTCATCAGGAGTGACGGATGTTTTGGGTCAGAGAATAAAGCAACGACTTATCAGAAGTCTCTACGTTTTCTGTTATATTTGGACATTTAATTAAATAGTCAGAGGCCAAAACCTCTTTGCAGCATTTGTCATACTCAGGTGACTTGGCTGATCTGCAGCTATAGGCGGAGGCAGCTTTGTAACCAGCATGGAAGCTGTGACTCATACAGTACTGCGAGCTCAACGAGCCGGTCAGGAGGGGCAACCCCCCTGTGTCCGGCCACACACACACACACACACAGGCTTAGAAAGGTTTTGTACAGCCTCTCTATGAAATTAGGTTTCCATTATCTCCATTGTGATTACTAACGCTCCACTGAGACAGCAGCACAGTGACGTCAAAGGAAGTCCTTGATGAAGAAGTAGCATTAAGTCACCTGGTAAGGAGTTCAACAAGTTTAAGTGTGTGTGTGTGTGTGTGTGTGTGTGTGTGTGTGTGTGCGCTAAATGATGTTTAGTGAGAACGTTTTACAGAAGGGAATGAAAATTACATTGACGTGAAAATGTGTCATCACCCCAGCAAATCCAGATAATCACTATAAGTCGATGTCACATCCTGTGAAGACACTCAACTGTACGTGTGGTGGAAAACGAGAGAAGAGGAAGAGTACTCACTGCAGAGAGCGATGATGTGGCTGCTGTCTTCGTGGACAAACTTCTTAGTCACTGCTTCCTCCATAATCTGCTTCACCTGCACACAGAAGAGCCGGAGTGACGCTAAGAGTCATCGTCTTTAACCTCAGCTGCATCGGTGCCTCGCTGAATAGAGATGGAAGCCGCAGCCAGTCTCACAGTCAAGCTGCATCAGTTTTACATAAAAGCTACAGGAACTGAACACACCCGCTCCAGATGATGGTACGGTAATGTTTGCAGTGCTTCCTCATCGCCACTCTTTTATGATGACATGTGGAAAGCACTTTGTACAAATAATAAGAAAAGATTTTATTTTAAAAAAACAACCATTGCCCGGTGCACCCGGCTGATGATGATTGGTCAGATTGATGGTGTGTGCTTTAAACAGGCTTCACTCATCCAATCAGATCACTGAGCTTCAGCTGTTGGACTGAGACTAAAGAGCAACTGTGCCGACTGAACAGGTGTGTGGGCAGGTGGGTGTTTGTTTTCTAAACTAACTGAGACATAAATCACATTTGTAACTAAAACTGAACCTTTGTGTAAACTATATGGACCAATAGTGCTTGAGTTTACACACTTGTGGCAATGGGACTGAAATACCAGATTTCATTGAGCTGTGGCCCAAAACTTTAGTCCACAGAGTGTATGATGGTGATAATGATGATGATAAAACAAGACCAACAATTATTAAAGTGATAAGCTTTAAGCATGATTTTCTGAAACGATGCAAAGGTAGGTAACTTATATAGACACAAATTTATATAACACAGTTCTTTGAACTGCAAAAGCTGGTGGGTGTCACACATGACTCCCACACAACACGTTCACACAGACGTGAGATTTGATCCCCTGTAAAAGCATCACGGTGAAGAGTTTTGCACTTTATTTCTTTCCCACCTGTTTTAAATATGAAATTAGAATATTTAGCTTCAGATATTTCGGTGGTATATTAGAATAAATAACACTGGTGCTAAAAAGCTGATTCACTATACTGTAGTTCTGTAAATGATCACAAAGAAAGAAGCAAACACACTTAAATCTGCTGAAAGGGCAAAAACCTTGAACAGGTAATAGACCAGTCAGAGACTGGACTGATACTGACTGAGTATGGGGCGATCGTGGCTCAAGAGTTGGGAGTTTGCCTTGTAATCGGAAGGTTGCCGGTTCGAGCCCCGGCTCCGACAGTCTCGGTCGTTGTGTCCTTGGGCAAGACACTCCACCCGTTGCCTACTGGTGGTGGTCAGAGGGCCCGGTGGCGCCAGTGTCCGGCAGCCTCGCCTCTGTCAGTGCGCCCCAGGGTGGCTGTGGCTACAATGTAGCTTGCCATCACCAGTGTGTGAATGGGTGGATGACTGGATATGTAAAGCGCTTTGGGGTTCTTAGGGACTAGTAAAGCGCTATATAAATACAGGCCATTTACCATTTACCATTTGATACTCTCATACATCAATGCAGTACCAACACTGTGACACGTGCCTGACGGTGTAGTTCTACTTTTCTTTTACTCTGTTAAAATAAAGATCACTGGCTTCATATCACCAAAGAATGTAAAGACGGCTCAGCAGCTGTTCATTGCTGTTTACTGATTGGTTATCGGTATGGAAACCAATGTTTTTCTATGGAACGTCAATTACCCCATTACCAAATATCTATCTATCTATCTATCTATCTATCTATCTATCTATTAGGGGTGCAACGATACTCGTATCGATATTGAACCGTTCGATACAGTGCTTTCGGTTCAGTACGCATATGTATCGAACAATACAAAATTTTTAATTTATTTGATCAACTTTTCTTCTGACGATGCTGTCTGTGTTGAGCGCTCAGTGGATCTGCGTTTGACTACTCCGCCTAGGCTGCACTGTCAAGTGCAGATCCACTGAGCGCAGCGCAAGCTAGCAAGACAGAAGCTAAGCTCGTTGCAACATGGCGAATTGAACCTCCCCCACCCTCATTCAGATCTGGCGTTTGGAACTATTTTGGTTTTCATGTGACGTATGACCCTGAAGGTAAGCGCGTCATGGACTAAAGTAAAACAGTATGTTGGATGTGCCACGCAATGTTCAATTACATTGGTGGGAACTAGTGCGTTAGCGCAGTTAGCTCGTTAACATGTTGGCCGTCCAGCCCCACGCACGGGGCGATCTGCGGTAGCTCGTTAACGGAGATTTGCCGTGTTGTGGCGTTAACGTCATTTCAGATTAACGCTGACAGCACTAGTGGGAACACAACGAATATGACTGCACATTTACTCCGACATCATCCTCGTGGAAAGAGAAGTGGAAGCAGACAAAAACAACAAGCACGCATGCTACAAACTTTACCCGAGTCATTTAGACAGCCGTTAGCACATGATTCTCCTTATGGGGACCTGATATGTTTAATATGCTGCTGAGAATATAGCCCAGAAGAAGCGTATAGTATAGCTTTTATTTTGGAAAGAGACATTTCTCTGTAATAAACTCTCTTTTCCAAAGATGAGGGATTTCTCCATCAGATTAATTTTTTTATTATGTTGTTGTTTCAGCAACATTAAATTTAAAAACTGTACTTTTGAGTTAAAATATATATTTATAATTTTAATAAATGACAAATTAAAAAAGCATGAACATTTTTTTGTATCAAAAAAATATCGAACCGTGACACCAAAGTATCGAACCGAACCGTGAATTTTGTGTATCGTTGCACCCCTAATATCTATCTATCGAGAGAGAACAACATCGGAGATCTTTGTCCAGAAGAGTCCAGGCACAGCTGAGATACTGAGCAGGACCGTCAAGCTCCCAGGCCTCTGGTAGAGGACCCGAGTTTGAAGGATCAACCACCCACAGGGGCGAGAGGGGAATTTTTTTTGAAAATATATATAAATAAGAGTGACGCAGTCTCCCCTTCAAATTGTGACACGTAGGAATAACAGCTCTGACAATCTCACCCAAACATCCGCACTGCTGACTTCCAATTAATATCTTGGCATCCTGGAAACATTCAAATGAGTGTTTCTGCTGCTATCTGTTGTGTCTCTGGGGAGGAGAGCCTGAGCGAGTTCAGCAACACTGACTCAATCTGCCGCTCGCTTGTCCAAGTTCGCTCTCTCCAAAAAATTAATTGCAGTCGGTAATTAATCCAGGATGTGTCTGGCACCTCCGCCTGGTTCGGGTCTAATTGATAAACAGAATGGATTTAATTGCTTGTGTGGTTGTGTTATAATGAATTTCTTACTACAATATCGTTCTTTCGCTCAAAACCTTTTCCCTGTATTGTGGAGGAGTGGGAGGTTAAGATTTTAGTGAGGGGTGGGCTAAATCGCTCGATTTGGAGAGCCAAACAAACAAACAGCTGCTATAGACTTGTTGTTCCTGAAAAGAAGAATAGGAGTTTAAAACAGCTCCAAACTTTCCTGTTTCTTAAAGCGTATAGTTCGGGCTGGATCAGGTGACCCTGAATCCTCCCTTAGTTGTAGGCTGCTGGGGATTCCCATGATGCACTGGGTGTTTCTTCTTCACTCACTATGTGTTAACAGACCTCTCTGCATTGAATCATATCTGTTATTAATCTCTGTCTCTCTTCCACAGCATGTCTTTATCCTGTCTTCCTTCTCTCATCCCAACCAATCACAGCAGATGGCCCCGCCCCTCCCTGAGCCTGGTTCTGCTGGAGGTTTCTTCCTGTTAAAAGGGAGTTTTTCCTTCCCACTGTCGCCAAAGTGCTGCTCATAGGGGGTCATATGATTGTTGGGTTTTTCTCTGTATGTAATATTCTAGGATCTACTGTACAATATAAAGCACCTTGAGGCGACTGTTGTTGTGTGATTGTGATTTGGTGCTGTATAAGGCTGCCACAAACGATTATTTTGATAGTCGACTAGTCACCGATTATTTTTGCGATTAGTCGACTAATCAGATCATCATCCATTGGACGTAAAACTACAGCTTATTGCACCAGCAGCATCTGCTCTTATATAACTATCATTAGCTTACAGCTTGAAGTGTTTAAGGTCTGTGCTAACTAAAAATAAAGACAAGATGATAGTTTATTAAATTTTAATGAAATTTGCAGATTGTTTCGGTGAAGTTTAATAAACTCCTTGCTATCTAAAATATAACAGGACACCGGAGTAAATTCTCGAGCATCTCACACTTCTGATAATCAGCTGTCTGCTTGATGTTTATTCAGCTGTGTAAAAACTATAACTTTAATCTCAGCCAAACCGATTTACTCAGGAACAAATAAAATACTGAAAAAAGCCAAACAACAACATTTTTAAGTTATCTAAGTGACTTATATATCATGTTTAACCTGAGTAGTGAAAGACGGCGGTGGGTTTGAAAACGATTAGCCGGGAGTCCGGTGTTCTCACGGCTCTAGTGAGCCTAGCCCCCGGCTAGCTATCGAGCTAGTGGCTAACAGACGTCTCCGAAAACATCGGAGCGCTTTTGAAAATATGTGGTGTCTTGATAAACTGAGCAGATATTTGAGGTTTACACAGCTACATTCTCGCCTGAAAATATGTTAAACGTTTATTTTGTGACCCAGAAAGAATAATAAGAGTAATATTAAAACTAACTAGCTGCCGCCATTGTTGGAAACTGAGCTGGGCTGCGCTATGAATTCTGGGACACAGCTTCTTCTTCTTCGGGGTTTAACGGCAGCTGGCATCCTTGTACATGCAGTGCTGCCATCTTCTGTTTCAGTCCGTTATTACACTCTTAAATCCTACTATTTATTCCTGCGTCTTTTGGGATCTTACAAAGCTTCAAACGACGCGTCGACTATTAAAGTAGTCGTCGACGATTTTGATAGTCGATGTAATCGTGACTAGTCGACTAATCGTGGCAGCCCTAATGCTATATAAATAACATTGAAATTTGCTGGACAGTCGACAGGTTAAACTGGTCACAAAGAGCTTATACGATGCTGCACTGAAAACCTGCAAATACAAATAGTCACTAAGACGTGTTTAACTCTGACTGAGGGTTAAATTTGTACTTGTTAAATAAAACTTCAGTGTGGTAAAAATAAATTTTTATTAACTGCTGGAAGGCGAAGCAAACAGCAGTTTCTACAGCAGTTTCTGGTGTCATGTGTTTGGTTCACTTAAGCTTTCACCCTGATCAGCTGTGACTTGTTATTTAAGGTCTTTTTTAGTATTACTACTACTAGTCTTATAGTATTATAGTAGTACTGCTGGGCTCTGGGGTCATTCCCTTAAAGGAAAGGAAATAAGCAATAAAAATAAAACTTCCTAATGACGGAGCCTGTTATGTTACCAGATGGACACGTGCCAGTAGCCCACAGATCCAGTCAAACTGGCTCTTTACCATTCCTGTCTCTGCGTAACAGTCAGTCATAGATGCCACAAGGAAAAACAAGGAAATGTCGTGGCATTTGAAGGTCAGAGTGGCAAACACTGAGTCATCTGTTAACACATATTCTAAATATTATATTTCTGCGATTACCTTTAACGAAAACAAAATGCTATTTTCAGTCTACCAACAAATCCCGCTCAGTTATAAAGGCTTCACTATTACCTGCTCCTGTATTTGCAGGTACATTTCCAGTCAGTATGCTCAAAGATCCACGACTCAGACGCTTGAATTAACATGTTCACAGAGACAGGAGCAGACCCATGAGTCAGGTCAGGGGAACTTTCTCCTTCTCATCCACTTTTATAGATGTGCAAGTAGATCCATATATTCACGCAGAGAGCAGCTCCACCCACACCAACAGCTCCACAGAGCGGGATCGATACCTTCACCTGGTGGGACGATGAAACTAACAAGTTTAATTAGTTCTAGTTGTCAGTGATTACACAGACTTACCGTGAGCTCTAGGAGTTTTAATTCCAGCAGATAAAGTAACATCACATTTGCAATAAACATGGTTAAAAATCCAAATTCATAATAAATGTTTCTTAAAAACACACAGATGTTAATAACTGCTCAGATCGGCCCACCTGTTAACGAGCAGGCGTATAAACACTGCAGGTCAAACTCACGTGACTGGAGTACGTTAGATAGGGGTGGGGGAAAAAATGGATACTGTGTAGTATGGTGATATTTGTTTGCTAATAATGTATGGATACAGGGACACCAGAAATCGATATTTTGTTACAAAAAAGGTTTTTGTGCTCTGACTTCAGAGCATGTTGATCCTTTTTCTGAGCAAGAATCCTGACATTCCTTCACTGTCCAAATGTGTTTAATAAACATGACAGTTTACTTATTTTAATTTAAGACATGTTTTATTTTAATTAAGTTTAAAACTTTTTTATTTAATGTAAAATTATATTTTGTTTTAATTTACTTTCAAATTCTTCAGTTGCTGAAGGGGCTGCATAGTTTTCATAAACTGCATAGTTCAGAATAGCTATAATTGTACCAGATGGTTGATTCAGTTAAGTTGGACTAGACTGTAATACAAACCGTTCAGTTTGTCAACAATCAAACTGAAATGAGAGAAAGACTGAGTGTGAGACTTTGATATTAGATAAAATGAATATTGATAAAGTTTACCTTTATGTACAGAATCTGAATATCGCAAAATATTTTTAAAAAATACAATAATATCGTATCGTGGGATGTATGGTGATTCCCACCTCTAACGTTAGAAGCTCGTTTTGTTGGCACAAAGTTCACATGACCTCAGAGATACCTGCATTTATGGACTTTAGCTTAAAGATGACGTTCCTGCATTAATAAGCACGCACTTCCAGGGACAACGTTGAAGACAAATTCACTGTGTTTGGGGTTTTTGTGCCGTTCATGGCTGAGCAGAGCTGGGTGATTCTGACACACTTCTACGAATCCTGAAGCTAATGCTTTCTGGGAGGAGAAAGGAGCTCATTAGCCCCCCTCTGCTACATAAGGAGACGTTTAATTTTCCCTTTATCTCGTGTTCGTGACTGGACAAACAAGCGAACACCAACAGTTTGTTTGTGCTCACCAAGAACCATGCTCCTGATGCAAACGTGCTCCACACAGTGGAAAATACAGTAAGTGACTGTGCAGCAGACAGTTTGCTGTTTATCGTCCACCCAGGGTGGTGCTGAGGTTATGATTAAGGGCTTGTTCACTTCCTGAGGTGGGTCAGTTCATCGGAGCACCAGCCTCTTTGGTTTGTGATAAATAACAATATTAAAGCATTTTTGTGCCACCTTTAAACGTGCTTCACTATTTTTACATGACCGTAAGGTGACAGCTGAGAATTTCATTCATTTGTCACATTTTCAGCTCATCATTTTGTAATTAGCGTGAAGCACGGCGCTCTTCTCTGAAAGGTGAACAACAGCGGCACGGCTGCGCACTGTTAGATACGAGTCGGGCTCATTAACGGCGGCACAGGTGTTTCCACTTCCTGCTGATTAGACATGTGTCTGAGAGTGGAACACGGGCAGCGCTGTGACGGGGATTACTCACGACTTTAACACAAATAATTAGTTTGAATGGATGCTGAAGCCCGAGCGGCTCAGTCGCCATTGTTCGTTTTTATCAATTACAAGTTTGTCCTCCTGTGAAACACACCTACGACCCAGGCGGGACCTTTGCTGCCCCAACAGGTGGAGGAGGCAACGACAGCCTGTGTCTCTATTAGGTGTGTTTGATAAAGGTGCACCATGTGTGGCTTTTAAAACAGCGCACTGCAAACATTAGGATGGTGTTAACTGCTCGCTCTTTTGTCAGCTCTTGCCGCTCGTCTCCGTGTCAGGTGGGAATTTAGAGGAAGCACCTTGCTTTGAGATGATGCAGAAATGACAAATGTCCAAAATAAGTGTGATTATGATTTTTGCAATAATCTCAGAGCCTCACGTGTGTTTTTAGATTCGTTTCCCAGTTGGAAAACCAGCCACACTGACTTTATCTAATCCTGGATGTTCAATTTGATGGCTTATAAAAACTGTAATAATAATGTTCATGTGTTTGTTTGTTTTTAAGACTTTTGGTTTCAAAACTGAGCGTCCCTGTTGTTGAAGAAGCCTCTAACTCAGGGGTGGGGGGGCCTCAGGGCCCGGTGTCCTGCAGGTTTAAATGTGTCCTTGATCCAACACGGCTCATTTAAAAACTTCTCCAGAGGCCTGATAACAAACTAATCATTTGATTCATGTGTGCTGACCCAGGGTGAGATCCTCACCCCTGCTCTAACTACTAAATACTTCTTTGGATCATTAATTAGGTAAAATTACGACAACCGGATTTTTCTGATGCCCGTGTTGTTTCTTCAAATACTGTTCTGAATCTGCTGCTGAATAACTCTGGTCTCTGATGTGGGCCCTCTACCCACATTATCCTCACACATATATGGTTTTAACTACTATCTAAGAAAATTGCGCTCTGGTTTGTTGTACTGCACGCCTTCACTGAAGAGCTGCTGTCAGGCCACAGAGACACCGTCATTACTGAGGTCATGAGCAATGCCCTCGTAACACTGGTGGTGGAAGAGGGAGGCTGAAGGATCAGTTCATTTGTCCTCACTCATAATGCAGTTGTTGACCTGATGCTGCTTTTCACAGATACTATGACCCTGAGATAACTCTCTCCTTAAAGAGACATATCCTGTATAGTGCTGCCACAAACGATTATTTTGATAGTCGACTAGTCACCGATTATTTGTGCGATTAGTCGACTAATCAGATCATCATCCATTGGACGTAAAACTACAGCTTATTGCACCAGCAGCATCTGCTCTTATATAACTATCATTAGCTTACAGCTTTAAGTGTTTAAGGTATGTGCTAACTAAAAATAAAGACAAGATGATAGTTTATTAAAGTTTAATGAAATTTGCAGATTGTTTCGGTGAAGTTTAATAAACTCCTTGCTATCTAAAATATAACAGGACACCGGAGTAAATTCTCGAGCATCTCACACTTCTGATAATCAGCTGTCTGCTTGATGTTTATTCAGCTGTGTAAAAACTATAACTTTAATCTCAGCCAAACCGATTTACTCAGGAACAAATAAAATACTAAAAAAAGCCAAACAATAGAATTTTTAAGTTATCTAAGTGACTTATATATCATGTTTAACCTGAGTAGCGAAAGACGGCGGTGGGTTTGAAAACGATTAGCCGGGAGTCCGGTGTTCTCACGGCTCTAGTGAGCCTAGCCCCCGGCTAGCTATCGAGCTAGTGGCTAACAGACGTCTCCGAAAACGTCGGAGCGCTTTTGAAAATATGTGGTGTCTTGATAAACTGAGCAGATATTTGAGGTTTACACAGCTACATTCTCACCTGAAAATATGTTAAACGTTTATTTTGTGACCCAGAAAGAATAATAAGAGTAATATTAAAACTAACTAGCTGCCGCCATTGTTGGAAACTGAGCTGGGCTGCGCTATGAATTCTGGGACACAGCTTCTTCTTCTTCGGGGTTTAACGGCAGCTGGCATCCTTGTACATGCAGTGCTGCCATCTTCTGTTTCAGTCCGTTATTACACTCTTAAATCCTACTACTTATTCCTGCGTCTTTTGGGATCTTACAAAGCTTCAAACGATGCGTCGACTATTAAATCAGTCGTCGACGATTTTGATAGTCGACGTAATCGTGGCAGCCCTAGTTGTAATGCTAGAATATTTCTTCAGAGAAGAAACTATTTAATGCTGTTACACAGCAGCATCCAAGGCTACCCAGTGTAGTACATAAAGGAAATGAAGGCCAACTTCCAACACTACGGTCACAGTATTGATGTTGGTCATGTGACCGTTTCCTGATCTTGAAGATGATTTTCCATTTCTGTGAGCAGCTGGAGAACTACTCATGAAGAGCTTTTACAACTATACAACTGTTCATGAGTGGAGTGTGTGTGTGTGTGTGTGTGTGTGTGTGCGCGCACATGCATTTCACCCGGCTCTCTGCTTCTTCTAAAGAGAGAGCCTTTATTTCTATCACAGAGCAAACGTGAGGCCAACATGTGGAGAGCTGTTACACTGACACGTGTAAACACTGCAGGATTTAATCCATCATATCAGCATGCATGGCTACAGTTACATGAGGGTAACAGTTCAGTACAGCTACATGCATACACTCGATTCAGCTCAGGTTTGAACAAAGTATCTTTTACTGCAGCAGTAAAACAGAAAAACCCAGGATGCTACATTTTAAGCACATATACTTTGATTTGTTATCTGACTAGTTAAGAAACTGCTAGAATAGCTCTGTGTTTAGGGGGAAATTAATTTCCTCCAAAAATCTTCTATGTTGTGGAGACAGAGAAAATTATGGATCTACAGGACGACTAAGCTGCTTCTGCAACCACCAGAAAACTACTACAGATTTTATAAAGGAGAAGGATGCTTAAGGAAACAGGTGACTACAGAAAAGCACTTTTTAACTCGGTATAAGAGACCACCTGACAGGGCCGCTCACTGCTCACTGCTGAGATATTAATCGCCAACTGATGCAATTTAACTTCTTAGGGAGCTGCACAGGCTTTCAGTTGCCAAGCAATAGTGAGCGAGCAGAGTGCCGCTTAAAGAGACAGAGAGCTTTAACGCAGGAGCCAGTCAGCCCGTTCAAACCAGGCTCTCTCCACACAGCTGGATTTACCATGCTTTAAAACATCCTGAGACAGTGACGGGCGTGCCATGGATGAACTCTGGGATAATCGTGTATACCAAATATATACAGAATGTGAAGAGTTTAGAGCAGATAGAGCAGATGGCAAAAAACAGATAACTGATCCTTTCTTAAGCAACAGCATCTCCTTCACGTGAGGGCACATTAATCCTCGTCTGAAGTTAAAAGATCTGCGTTTAATTGACAGAAAACAGGAAGTGGTGTGTATGAAAAAAAGAACCTGACAATAACCCCTGTGTTTGAGAAGCACTGCGCTGTATGAGGAGAAGCAGATGGTTCAATATTACATGTTGAACAAAGGACCACCTCATCACATGTAGAGAGGATTTTAATACAACTTCAATTATTTCAAAATTCAAACACAAAGACACTCCACCGAGGCGCCGAGGCGTTGTTTAAATGTTAACAGCCAGCATGCATTAACAATTGATGCTACTGCAGCACAAGACGGTGACCGGAGGTGTATTTGAAGATGCAGCTCGGCGTATCAACACCTTTCAGTGGCTCAGTCACCCAAGACTGCAGCAGTCTTTTTCTTTTCCCACGTGGTCTGTGTTTAGTAGACGCAGACCCCACCACCTGCAGTCATCCTGAGAACTGGAGCTATTTTGAGCCGGAGGCGATGCTATGACTCAATTATTTAAGACTCAAACCTGTAGGTGACTATGGAAGAGCTGGAGGAGAACACAAGTGTTTAGCCTGGATATTCAAAATGAGTCTTGCACCTCCGACTGCCAGTATGTGTGACAGGCAGGAGAAACACCCTTCAACCACGTAATTAATGCTGATGTTTCACAGTTTGTCCACCAGAGGGCACTCTGCAACCTCCCTTTGCTGGCAACACAAAGGCAGAGAGTGAAGAAGTATTCAATGACTTCTAACAATAAAAAAGGATATTTTTAAACTGCACTCATATATACAACACATTACAACTGTTAGGAAAATATGTTTATTATTGTGGGTCTGAAAAAAATTAACCAACATATCACATGTTTTAAAATCACTAAATATTAATATTGGCCTTAAAAATCCTGTCAATCAATCTATAATAATGATAAACCTGTATGTTCATGTTTAATGTTACTTGTTTGAAATACAGGTTTATCAGCCCAGAATTCTGCATCCTGACTGGACAGGAAGACAAAAGCTAACACGCTGTTAAGTGGTCAACACAGAATGAAAGAGAAACAACTGCAGGAGTAACGATCATGTTTAGGTCTCACTGCTCGTTCTGTTGATTCATGAATGTGCATGCTGTCAGCAGGCCGTCAGCATTTAGCATCTTTAGTCAGTTGTAAAAGATGAAAAGTGTGGTGAGGTTTGCAAGTCACACAATGGCTCCAAACGTCCAACTCAGCTGCAGCTTTTATCCCCTTAAAGTCAAAGTGTTTCCATTTTCTGCTTTCGTCTTCTTTTAGATGCAGCAGTGATATGAATCCACTAAACCACAATCTTCAGTCGATGTATCTGAATACTGGAGCAAACACGACAACTAAACGATATCAAGTCATTCGCTGCCTGAAGCGAAGCAGTGACGGAGAACTAATGAGGTTCTGTTTGATGAACGGGATACTTGAACTCACAGCACAGAGAACACTGATTAGGTAATCCCCCCACCTCTTCACTCTATCAGATTTTTGGCCTGTTATTTTTAGCCTGACCTTTCTTCTCCACTATAATGGCAGGAGCTTCAAGCTCAGACTGAGGTACAAGCAGTGAGCCACACCTCGCCACATCCAGCCTCCTAAGAGGCTGCTTTTGGTTTTTACTGACATGTCATCTGCAGGGAAATATCTCCAGTTGTAGCTTTCAGCATGAGGATTACGAGAGTGGGTAGAAAGGTTAAAGGGGTAATGATTTATTCCCCACTGGGGAGATGTGAGACATTCATCATGAGGAAGAGAAAAAGCCTGTAGCACAGTGTGCACCGTGGATGTTGGTGCTGCTGGTAGATGCCGCGGCTTATCACTTAAAACATGAGGTTTCTAATGCAATCCTCCTGCAGGGCCAGCTTATGATTGGATGCAAATTACGGACATCATCATGTTGATACAAATAGTTTGTAAATAAGGGGTTCCTCCTCCCCACTTTTGCCAAATGTTTGATGATGTTAGCTGTCAGATCATTAAATACTTGATATCATTTAAACATGATCGGGCTTTTACACACAGTCACATTTTAAAATGCCTTCATGTGCACTAGAAAGTGAATTACTGTGGACAAAATCAGACATGCTGACATATTTGAAATGTAACAGTAATAAACACGAAGCAAAGAAAGCAGGTGTTTTATTACTCACAGAGTGCAGCTGCATGAGCACTGATGCTGCGTTTATTTAACTGTTTGGCAACTTGAACTTGTGACGCTGACAACTGAGCCCCACACAGCACGAACACGCTCCCCTTCCACCCCAAACACCCCCCTCTCTGTGGGCATTTTTGAGTCCAATAAAGTAATAGAGTACTGATGTGCAGCTCGGCAGGCCGTCACGTGTGCGCGCCTACCTCTCGTTTGACGTTCCAGAGTAATTTCTCCTTGTACTCTTCCTCCGTGCAGCCCTCCATGTCCGCGGTGTTCCTCACGACGCGTCTGTATGTCCCCGTCACGCTCCGTGCGCTCTGCTCGGCCTTTCCGAAGCGCTCTCCTTTTATTTCTCGGTTCCTTCTTCCTTGGTTCAGCAGGACTCTGACGCAGCCGAGCAGCTTGACGGCGACGTCAGAGGATCCGCCTTCCTCGCGTTACTGATCAATGGAAGCGCAAGAAAGGAGGAAAACAATCACTGGAGCGCACAGCATCCAGCCCCTCCCCAACCTGCCGCCTGCAGCCACTCAGCATCCAACACACCAACCTGTAGAGCCTCGAGTTATTTATAGCTTATTCTGTGAAAACGTGTGAAAATGCTGCTCTGGCTCAGTCGATGTTTGCAGCTCCACTTTATGTTTGTGTGGAGCAAACGCCTCCTCACAGCTTTGCACCGGGACTCCGGTGCCGTGAGCGTGGAATGAGATGGTTAGGTGCAGTATTCCTTCTGTCTTTATCCACACGCTTACAGGAGGGCGCAGCATCTGATCACAGCACATGTGGACAGTGCAGTCGCCTCTGATGCCAGGTTGGCCTGATGCAAAATGAATGACGTCACGGTAACGTGACGCACAGTAATCTCTTGTGGAGACCCCGTCATGAAACATTGTGTTTGCGCCTCCGTGTGGACTGAGTGTGCACCTGCAGCACGACTTATGTAGTTTCACATGAATGTGACAGTGAAGTCAACTTGACAGCAAACGCATGCTGCATGTAAGTGACGTTAGAGGATGAGAGAAGATCAGTTGGTGCTTTTTACAGCACGGACTGCATCTCTGCATCACTCGGTGATTGGTCCAGAAGTGCCTTTAAACCTTTTCCATGTCGTGTTGACTCATAGGCTGCGTTCACTCTGCAGGTCTTGATGCTCAATTCCGATTTTTTGATCAAATCCGATTTTTTTGTCTGCTCGTTCACACTACAAATAAAATGCGACAGCAAACGCGCTCTAGTGTGACGCTCAAAGCGGCCGCATGCGCAAAAGAAGACGTCACACACAACGCACTCTGTTTAGACCCAGAGCAACAGTATTGTTTGACTGATGGCCTTAATATAAAGACTTCGGACTTTACGTTTCTCAATTTTTGCTTTAAGTTATTTTGTTATTTACATAATAATGTAAATAACCTAATAATGTTCATTATTGCTGTTTTAGAGGAGCACTGCTTCAAAGGATAGTTACAGATTTCTGTCAGAATCTGCAGATTATACAGTACAAATAAAATGTTCACGTTTCTCCAACGTTGTCTTCCCAACAGTTTCACCGGATGGACAGGAAGCGTTCGCGATGTCTTCTCCAGCGCTGATAATTGGCGTCTGTCTTGTGTCAGTGACGTAAAAGACGTTGAGATCAAGAATCTCTCACCCCAACCAATCACAGCAGATGGCCCCGCCCCTCCCTGAGCCTGGTTCTGTCGGAGGTTTCTTCCTGTTAAAAGGGAGTTTTTCCTTCCCACTGTCGCCAAAGTGCTGCTCATAGGGGGTCATATGATTGTTGGGCTTTTCTCTGTATCTATAAAGCGCCTTGAGGCAACTTTTGTTGTGATTTGGCGCTATATAAATAAAATTGAATTGAATTGAATAGAATCATCCTGAAATTGTGCAACAGGTAAAATTGGACCTTTCCCTCATGGAGCAGCTGTCATGCGTGGATCCAGATCCCTGCCAGTGTGAAGTGGAACAACTTTCATCAATGCCTGTTTGACTGCTGTCATCATAATCAGCGCTTCCTTATAAGAGAACTGAGTATAATTTTATATCAGCTGCCAAATGCCCCGTCCTACCTGAGCTCCATGGTGACCTCAGACCTGGTGATGTCAAAATCATTGACTCTGGCCCTGCACGTCCCATGTTTGCAGTGATTCTTGGTGTCTGTGTGCACATGGTTTGGTTCAGGGCACCAATTCAGTTTTATTTACATAGCACCAAATCACAACAACATTTGCCTCAAGGTGTTTTAGATTGTAAGATAAATGCTCAACAATAATACAGCAAAAAACCCAACAATCATATGAACCCCTATGAACAAGCACTTTGGCGACAGTGGGAAGGAAAAACTCCCTTTTAACAGGAAAGTTAAAAGGCAGTTTTTATGAAAATCTTAAAAGTAGAGATAGTGTCTGTCTCCTGAATCCAAACTGGAAGCTGGTTCCACAGAAGAGGGGCCTGAAAACTGAAGGCTCTCCCTCCCATTCTACTTTTAAATACTCTAGGAACAACAAGTAGGCCTGCAGAGCGGGAGCGAAGTGCTCTAATAGGGTGATATGGTACTACAAGGTCATTAAGATAAGATGGGGCCTGATTATTTAAGACCTTGCATGTGTGCTCTCACTGAAGCATTTTGTTTAGGAATCTACTCATCTTGTTGCATGCAGCCTCTATGTTGGTCGGACGCCCAGGTACTCCTCCATCACAACAGCCGATGTTTCCGCAAAATCCTCGGCGGGTGCTCCTGTCACTAACACATCCATCCAGTTGTATTTGTGAGTATTTGTGTGGGTGACATGACCCGAAGTCGTGCTGAAAGTCTTAGTTGATGGTGAACAGAAACAGAGATCACAGTCGCCTTGTACGGGTACGTTTCAAGACATGTTTTCACCTGTGGTCTGAGGTGGGCCGTGACCTGGTGATGTCATGGTTGTGGACCTCTATCAGTGTCTCCAGTACCTTCATCACATGTGATCGAGGGCAACTGACAACCTGTTAAACTTTGATGGCGGTGACTTCTTTGATGCAGGAACTAGACAGTATCTCAGTTTCCTGTAGCACAGTCAGGTTTGATCAGTCTTAATGTGTGCACACTCGCCCTCTTGTGGCCAAAGAGCGTATAACACATTTCCAGTGAACAGCTTTGTTCCATCGTCCATTTAAGACTAAATGAAATTTTACATCCACACAAAGAAACTGTATATTTGGTTGGGACAGGCCAAGGGTTCGGCATTAGTGAGCATTATGCCCACTATAATTTAATAATGACACCTGACTTGAACCCACAGGATGATGAGTGGATCCGTCTGTGTCACTGAAAGTGGGAACAAGCTCCAAGGCAGAGGACACAAGGTAAGTGTTGCAGTGAGTACTGTGATCCTGCAAAGGTACCAACACATTTGCTCTTTGAGCATTTATGCATCGGTGCTTTGGGTGAATAATAAAGAGCTGCAGTCACGCTGTAGCAGCCGTTCCTCCATCTACTGCGTCTGTTGCTTCAGGTGTTTCAATGCCAGCAGCTCAGAGTCACCATGGTTGACTTAGAATACTTGTTTGCACAATTTCCCTTTACACAAACACTTTGTATTGTACTCTATTACAAATGAATCAATATTAAACCTGTAAAAATCTTTAAAACACATTTTTCCCTCCCAAAACATCCATGCTCCTGCTACGGTTTGGAAACCCTTGGTGGGATGTGGTGCTGCTGTAGAGCTCAACCTTCATCTCTGCAGCTACAGCAATAGGATTGGTTGTGGAAGAAACTGCCAAAGTCTAAGTATCTGTTTAAGTGCTGCCCATTTGCACACATGTAGGTAAATGCTGTCTGTGAGCCACTCTGTGAACATCACCACAACTCCAGCTCCAAGTTTTGCGAGTTTCAACCTTCTTCATGCTTCAGTCCTCGAGGGCCGGCATCCTGAAACCTTTCCATGTGTCCCTGCTGCGACACACCGGACTAACACCAGTCGGTCATTAGCAAGACTGTAGAACCTGACTGATGCTGGGTTAGCAAACCTCTCACCCTGCCCTAAGTACTTTTATTGCCCCGTGTTCATTCAGTCATGAGCTGCTGTAACATGAATCAAGCGACTGAGCTGCCACCTCAGCATGTAGTCAGGTTCTATAGAGTCTTGCTAATGTTATTCAGGTGTGTTGCAGCAGAGACACGAGGAAAAGTTTCAGGACGCCGGCCCTCGAGGACTGGAGTTTGACACCTGTGCTTTAGAGCATCTCCCTGCTTCCCTTTTCCTTTATCCCGACGACAAAATCAACTCTCAGTTAGTGCTGCCACAAACGATTATTTTGATTGTCGACTAATCAGATCATCATCCATTGGACATAAAATGTACAGCTTATTGCACCAGCAGCATCTGCTCTTATATAACTATCATTAGCTTACAGCTGTAAGTGTTTAAGGTATGTGCTAACTAAAAATAAAGACAAGATGATAGTTTATTACATTTTAATGAAATTTGCAGATTGTTTCGGTGAAGTTTAATAAACTCCTTGCTATCTAAAATATAACAGGACACCGGAGTAAATTCTCGAGCATCTCACACTTCTGATAATCAGCTGTCTGCTTGACGTTTATTCAGCTGTGTAAAAACTATAACTTTAATCTCAGCCAAACCGATTTACTCAGGAACAAATAAAATACTGAAAAAAGCCAAACAATAACATTTTTAAGTTATCTAAGTGACTTATATATCATGTTTAACCTGAGTAGTGAAAGACGGCGGTGGGTTTGAAAACAATTAGCCGGGAGTCCGGTGTTCTCACGGCTCTAGTTAGCCTAGCCCCCGGCTAGCTATCGAGCTAGTGGGTAACAGACGTCTCCGAAAACGTCGGAGCGCTTTTGAAAATATGTGGTGTCTTGATAAACTGAGCAGATATTTGAGGTTTACACAGCTACATTCTCGCCTGAAAATATGTTAAACATTTATTTTGTGACCCAGAAAGAATAATAAGAGTAATATTAAAACTAACTAGCTGCCGCCATTGTTGGAAACTGAGCTGGGCTGCGCTATGAATTCTGGGACACAGCTTCGTCTTCTTCGGGGTTTAACGGCAGCTGGCATCCTTGTACATGCAGTGCTGCCATCTTCTGTTTCAGTCCGTTATTACACTCTTAAATCCTACTACTTATTCCTGCGTCTTTTGTGATCTTACAAAGCTTCAAACGACGCGTCGACTATTAAATCAGTCGTTGACGATTTTGATAGTCGACGTAATTGTGACTAGTCGACTAATCGTGGCAGCCCTACTCTCAGTGATCGAGAATCACCCTGTTCCTAGGTTCCTGTTTTTAAATGCTTGAATGACAAACAAAGACTCCAACAGTCCTCTGAAAATGGTCAAAGTCGTCTGAAGACTGAAATCTGAGGCGTTAGAATAGCTCAGCATCAGCTGGTCTCTGCGTTTGAATCCTCTGACAGCTGAGCTCAAACCACTGAGATTTAATAACACCTGCCTCCCACAAACAAAGACAAACAAATACAGAACAACAGTAACTTTTATCTTAGAGGCATTATGAAAAACTCCATTAAAACATCTTCGAGGCAAAGCATTTCCAGTAAACCTCCAACAGATTCGTCAGCGGCAAACAACGACCTGGAAACGTGTCTGTGAAAAATACAGTTTATAAATGTGAAACGTGCTTTGCTGCTATGATGGTTTAATAAACAATGCATAGTAGTGGTTCTCTTTGTTGCACTTCAAAATGTACATTTGATTAGAAAAAGCTGCAGGTATTCGATGTTTGCTCTGAATCCTGATGATGTGTAAAGTAAGAATGAGCAGAGAACATCTACAGTCACGTGCAGTTTCACTGAGGCATCAGTTGCACCTCTGAGACGACAGAAAGTAATAAAAGAAAAACATGAGCATCAATCGGACTTTAAGTTCATCATCATCATCAAAAAAAAGCTGCAGTCTGTGCGGCGGTCAGTGTCCCAGCTGCCTGTCGTCGTATGTGCTGTACCTCTTGACGTGGATTCTACGGACACGCTCGCGCAGTTCTGGACCTCCAGGCCCCTCCTCCTCCTCGCTGTGAGAGCCACAGTTGTTGTATCTCCGACGCGTGGCCTCGAGCAGGGAGTTGTCGGGCAGCGGCATCGTCTCGTAAAGCAACGTGTTCAGAGTCTCCTCGTAGATCCGCGCTTCAGGGAATTCCACCTGAGAAGGAGCGATCGAAAGGAAACGTTGAAATCCCACCACCCAGCTGAGTCACATCACCTGGAGTGTCACAGCAGGTCAAGCAATCCACCTTTGCTGCCACTCGCACCATACAACCTGTGCTAACCGCTGCAGGTCAGCAGTGTGTGTCCAGCGTTTAGCCTCATCCATTAGCGTGTGCTCAGTTTTTAATGTTTTCTTCCTTTTAGTTCAAACTCAACGACCTGTATGTGTGTAAAACAGCAACAAAGTGCACAAAGCTGCTGTCAAACAAGTGTGAAGTTTGAAATCTTTCATACTGAAGAAAAGCTTAAAAAGACAGCTCTTCTTTATGGAAGAGCTGGCAAACACAGCGCAGTCATCATCAGCCGGCAGCAGAGCCTTCAGTCCAGCGTCCATGATGAAGGCTCAGAGAGGTTATGGCTGTGACCAGAAACTATGCTGAGCATAAGAATCTGACTGGAGGAACTAGAGATGGCACGATACCACTTTTTTATGTCCGATACCGATATCATAAATTTGGATATCTGCCGATACCGATATGAATCCGATATAGTGTGTTTTTAAATCAATAAAACGTTTTTTTAATATCTCGCTGCTTTTTGTATAAGTTTATACTCAAGTTTAAATAAACAACAACACTAAAGCTATTCTGTTATACCTGTATGTAAAAAAAAAAACCACTGCACCCAAAATATTTCATAGTTCAGCAAAACTGATCAATCTAATAAAGTTAAACCTGCTCCATCCTCCCTATTCTGGTATTTTAAAGAGTACTTAGCAGAAATATTAAGCAACCTAACTAATAGGGCTGCAAACTCCCAGCAAAAGAAAAAATAGGGAACCACCCCCCACCCTCCACCTCATGATGCTTAATCGATGTAATCAAATTTAATTTGATGCAGTGTGAAAAAAAAAATGCACAGAAATAAATTATTTTTCAAGAATAATTAAATAGATTCAACATCTTTCTTCAACAGAACTGCAGACTGCACAGATGGTTCCCAAAGGAAAAAGTACTACAGCTTACTAGGGTATATTAGACTTAACAGTTACTATATACAGTAATGGACTTCTATACATTTTACATCAGATTAAAACTTTGGGTGTAAGATTCAGATAATTATTTATTAAAAGCTCGACATTTTAAATGAGAATAAGAAAGAAAAGTATGTCTTTGTGCCCCCTTTTCCCTGTTCATGCCCTATCGGCCCCCCTGGCTAAACTTTGCTAGATCCGCCCCTGCACAGTTACGTCAGCTGTAGAAAAAGATCCTGGTGCAGAAAGTAATATTAAATAAATTCTAACAACAGCTGATCAAGCTTAAACGTGCTGCTGTTGTTCAGCCGCTGGTTTCCTCTTTCTGGTGAGAAGTGGGCCAAAAACTAAGAAGAGAGACGATCAGCTGATCATTGATCAGTTTCATGATTGAAGGAGCAGCAAGAAGAGGCAGTCGCTCCATATATCTGTTGTTAAGCTTAACGTGGGAATGCTTTACAGACATTCAGAGATGAACTTACACACTTGCTTTACTTCTCTCTGGGAAAACTTCCTCGGAGATGAAATGCTGGTTTGGTAGCGACGCTACAAATACACACAGCCGCTCTATCACGTGACCACACTGCTGCGACGTGCAACGGTTATGAGCCGAGTTACGCCAAGTCGCAAGTTTTCTGAGGTGCTTTTTTGATATTTAATGGATCGGATTACATTTTTTATTTCTCTCCGATATCCAATCCAGTAATTTAGGTCAGTATCGGACCGATACCGATACGTAATATCGGATCGGTCCATCTCTAGGAGGAACTCGGTACCCCGAAGAAAACCCACAAAACACAAAGAGCAACACGGGAGATTCCCAGCAGCTGTTCCGCTCAGCCTCACCTTGGTCTGCTTCTTCTCGGTGGCGTAGACGATGGAGGTGCAGCAAACCTCCGCCAGCTTGCGACCCTGGCCATAGAAGGACCAGCAGCAGATCTCGTCCCCGATGACGTCTTTGATGAAGAGGATGCGGCCGTTGAAGCTGAGAGACAGCCGGTCGAACAGCTCGATGTTCTTCAACAGGTGGTCGTCAGAGTTGCTGTTGAGATAAAGGCAGAGTGATGAGCAGAGGCTCATTACAGTTTATCAGCTTCAAAACAATCAACAGTCTCCCCTCACAGAGCACTTTGACAGGAAGGGAAACAATTGTTCTTGCATTACGAGAGGCAATAAGATCTTTGGAAGAAGCTTTGTTACCTGGTGTAGGAGTACTTGTTGTTGCTTCTGTTGTATACCAGCTTCACGACAGGCTACCAGGAGCAAGCACAAAGATCCAACATCTGAATTCCACTGCGTTCATATTCAAGCAGGCATTTCAAATATATATAAATAAAAGTGCAGCCTCTAAATGATGAGTTATCAGCTGTGTCAGAGATCAGCTACAATGAAGTTTTACTGACATGTTTCTGCTGTAACAATGAAAATGACCGAGGCTGCACTGACACTGAAGCTACAATCACAAACACATCGTTTCAGCCTTACTTGATGCTGCAAAGACAACAGTGATGCTCTGCATGTACCTTGGTAGAGGACTGGATGAGCTTCTCTTCTTCCTTCATTGAGGTGACTACAGGTATAACACACATGGGCTGCTCTTTATTACCCTGTTAACAATAATTATAATTTACAGTTTACATCTGAGATCAGAACAGTCTTGATTTCCTGGAAGTTTAACAATAACCAACCAGACAGAGGTTGATCCACAGAGACGTTTGTAGCTTCACACAGAACCTGAGACAAACTGTGGGTGGTTACTAGGGATGCAACGATACCAATTTTTTCAAACCGATACGATACCGATACTTGGATCTGAGTACTTGCCGATACTGAGTACAAAAAACTATACTTCTACCACACACACACACACACACACACACACACACACAAATACAATTAATTGGAAGACAGGTTTTATTTTATTCTCTGCCGATAAAAAATAAAATCTTAATGAAAATGACCACAAAAAAATTTCAAGTAAAAAATAAGCACTTCTGTTAAATTATTGCAGAGTCTCCACATTGTAATTTAACAAAATATCACTGAACTATTGGCACTGTCTCGAGCTTTCAGAATAATAAATAAACACTTCTGTTTGGAATAAAATAAATACAAATTAGGTTTGAGAATAAAATAAACTTTTAAATTATTGCAGAGTGTCCATATTGTAAACAAACAAACAAAATAATTATTATAAAATAAATAATAAAATATAAAAATTATAAAATAAATAATAAATAAAATAATAATCGGCCCCCTAGTGGCCAATCTAAAAAACTACAACAGTAATGACAAGCCACCCTCTGATTAATGAAATAAGTTAGTATTGGTTCATGGTATCAGTTAACTTTTACGAGTAAGAGTACACACACATTTTACAGTATCGGCCCCGATACCAGTATCGGTATCGGTGCATCCCTAGTGGTTACAGTGGGGGGAGTTCTTACACAGGGCGGCGTTCCCGTCACGGCCCCAAACAAGACTGTGTTCCTGGCTGGAATTGGACCAGCAACCTTACACTTGCTAAGTAAATGTGAAAACCAGCACACTGAAGGCCAGCTGAATTTAAATGTAACTCCTCAGTGAGCACATGAGTAACACAAACTAGAATTTGGGGAGTCACATGATCAGACACTGCTCGCTTTACACCTCCGATATTTCTATTTTTTTAAAGTCAACAGCGAGATGAATATTTGATATTTTATCTCCACATGTTTTCTTCTCAGCACTTTCACGGCTCCTGCACAGCAAGAACAGAGTAATGTTTCCAGCACATGATACCAAAAGCCTTCACTAAATTCAAAAACACAGGGACGGGCCTCAGCTCACAAGAAACGTCACAGGCGAGACAGAGCTCGTCTTTGGGCCTGCACGTCTGCCAGGTGATAATCTCACTGCTAATGCTAATGTGCTGTGTGAGCAGGAGTAACCACAGAGGTCACATCGTGGAGAACTGGAGCCCTGCTGTGTTCATCACTTGATCCCAAAGCTGAAGATCAGACTAAAGGCTGTGTCCGCACAACCAACAAGAGTCAGTAATCTTATGATTATTAATGATGATGATAATATGAGTGTCTAGGGCTACTCCCATTTGTGTACTTAGATCACAGTTTGGCACTTGAAAGTAGTTTCCAGTGTTTCATTTTTGGGTCTGAAGAGCAACAAAGTGCCCAAACACTGCGTGGACCGTACGAGTCCGTATCTAATCAACATTTATTTAGAGAGCACATATTAAAACAACAATGTTGACCATAGTGCTTCACAGTCAGTAAAAGCACGAGACAATTAAAACAAACAATAAAACAGGACAACAAACAAACACACAACAAGCTAGAACAGCAACTAGTTAGAATCAAAAGCCAAAGTAGAAAGATCCGTTTTAAGACGTGATTTAAAAGACTGGATCGACTCGGCAGTACGAACATGAACAGGGAGGTTATTCCACGGATGCAAAGGCCCGGTCACCTCTCGACTTCATTCGAGACCTAGGTTGTACTAGGAGCCTGTGATTGGACGATCTAAGTGCTCTGTTGGGATTGTATAAGTGGAGTTGTTCAGAAAGATAGCTGGGCGCTAAATTATTCAGAATTTTAAAAGTGAACAAAAGAATTTTAAAATCTATGCGATATTTAACAGGGAGCCAATGTAATTTGGCTAAAATTGGAGTGATGCGTTTGGATGGAACTGACCTGCAGGGAGTTTTGGCAGAGCTCCACTAGGCCCTGGACCAGGAAATGCTTTGCCTCGACCAGCAGCTCCTGGACGGCCTGTCGACCTTTGGGTAAGGCAACTCTGCCATCTCGAAGGTAACACAGGATGCTGCCAAAGTGCTTCCCACTGCGGTCGATCAGGATCCAACCTGAGCAAAGAGACAGTGCTGAGAACATGGACCTGCTGTGGTACCTCAAAGGAAACAGCGTGTAGCCGACATGGCAGCAAACCCAACATCTCTGAGAGGAAGCTGTGTGCAAGTCTCGCTTACTGCTGTCAAAATGTCTTATCCACTGTTGGACCGCCTTTTATTATCAAGCCCATAGGTTTTTATTTCAGACACTGTCGGACACATTCATGACCTGTCTCTAGCAAATTATAAAGGTCATAAAACTTTAGATTTTAACTGGTCTGTGCAATCAAATAGAGTTTAGATCAGTGCAACTCTGCAGATGAGAAAGACGTCTCTATAAGAAAGACGTCTGCTGAAAAACTAATTGTTGCATAGTTGACGTCAACTAGCATTTTCCACAAACAGAGCGAGTTTAGAGCACGCCTCCCCACTATCCAAAAGCACCTGTTGTTTAATCAGTACAGATTGAAATAAATGAATAAATACTGGCAGCTAAAATTTAATTCAAAGTGACTGAAATTTAAAGTCAAGCTTTGATTTGTGAGCCAGAATCTCGACTAAAACATTTAGTGGAACTTTTGTAATCTTTCCTACTTTAAACACAATGAATGCATGCAGTGGATGTGAGGTTATACTTTGGGAAACTTGTGCTCACCGTCTTTATCTGTGAACACTTCCTTCTTTCCACTGAACATAGCCTTCAGCATGGAGTTTTGCTTGGTCAGCACCTGCAGCGTCGTATAAAACAGCATCCCTCCGACGTTGAGCCGAACATACTTGTTGCCCACTGCTCCGTAACGACTACAGGTCTTGGTCTTGGGACAAGCCAGAGGAAGGTCTGGGGAGGTGGTTTCGGACTTGCTGAGATCCTGGGGTAGGCAGCTGTCCCCAGACATGTCCCTTTGGAGATAGATGACCACCCTGCAGATGGAGGTCCGCAGGTCCCCCGCCGTGTTGACCACTATTGATGAGGCCACCACAACCTCCTGGTGCTCCAGGTCATTCCTGAAAACAACAAAACAAACAAGAGTCCTGAATTACACCCCAAACCTCTCTGTAGAGCTACACGGAGGTCAGCGTTGATCAAAACTGTTGCATTAATCATATAAAACACGCAGAGATGGAGGGAATCTTCCCAGCCCAGAGTGGAAACCACCTTCCCTACCTCTATCTCTGCCTCAGAGGAATGAGGCTGGACCGGAAACTGAAAGGGTGGGGAGGGGGCGCGTATAATTAGTCACTGAAAAGAGCCACATGAAAAGCTTTTTAGGTTTTTCTCGGGAATGGTAGTAAAAATATTTATTTTTCAACTTTAAAATCACTACTAACGGGTAAAAGGCTAATAATAATAATCTGGTACAGCTTTTGTTGAGTGCGCATGTCAAAGAAAGAGACCGTTTAGCAGCAGAATGACTTTCAGCAAACTAACCAGATGCATTCACGTGTCAGTGGGGGGTCAGGTCACTCGGCATGCTTTGTTCGGTCGAAACGTTATTATGTACTCATTTCACACCGTTACGTTATTACCGATAATTCACCGGATTCTTGAAATAGTAACGCTGCTGGATTATTAGCTTTGCGTCAATGCTTCACAGCTAGTTACTGCGCATGTGTGTTTCGCTAAGGTTAGCTAATGTTTGAGCAGGATGTCAAGACTTCGAACGCGAAAACCTGGAAATCCTAGATCTTGAAAATGTGTTTATGCGAGCACGTTTTGAATCTATTCAAAGATAGCAAAGCTTGAAACTTTACGTTGCCAAGGAAGTGTGTCACACTCAACAAGTCACATGAAACTGACAGATTTCAGTGGAAAGCTTAACGTTGTCGCCCTTCGCTACATCCTGAGAGTAAACGACACTAAATACGTCTACAAACATTTACTCACCGACCTCCCTGCGCTGTATTTCAGTTGTTAGATAAATGTACACAAGCAGTCAACTTTATCGCTGCTGCGTAACTGTTAAAAAAGAAGTTCAACCAACTCAAGCCCACGCCTTCTTCTTCCACCGAGTTTACTAGTGATGTGTCGGTCGCGAACGAAATGGCTCTTAGAGCTGGTTCTTTGACGTGAACGACGCGAGCCGGCTCCTTATCGCAAGCTGTGGGGTTTCTTTCTGAAAAGCTGAAAATTTAAATAGTTAAAAGTTGAAATGTAAATAGTTGTTTTTTGTATTATATGATTTATTCATTACATTTTATGTGGAGTAAATAAACAAAAGTATATTTACGGTGGCTCCCAGAGACAAAGCACGTACAAACTCCAAAACACATAAAAACTCCATAGCACGTACAAACCCCAAAGCACGTAAAAACTCCAAAACACGTAAAAACTCCAAAACACATATAAAACACAACAGAAGTGCTCCAGGATGCTAGCGGCAGTGTTGAGCTTTTCTTACCTAGTGGCTACACAAGCCAGGAAGTACGAACGACCGGATTTGGTGTGTGGTAGTAACAGGTAAATGAACATATTTTAAATTATTTGAATATATATGAGTGCTTGTGTATAAATACACAAACAATACACATATGCTTTCAATTGTGTAATTTAAGTGATCTAGGTAGCTCTGTTTTGGAAGTTCAGTTAACGCTAGAAATATGTTTTGGAATTTGTACGTGCTTTTTGGAGTTTGAACGTGCTTTGTCCCTAGGGGCCACTGTATATATTTATATATAAACATATATAAATAAAACCACGTTTTATTTGCATAATTTTATATTGTTGTTAATAATAAATTAATTAAAGCAACAAAACAACCTGAAGAGCCGGTTGGGAGCCGGATCTTTTTATTGAGACGAGCCGAAAGAACCGGTTCTCTAAAAAGATCCGGAAATCCCATCACTAGAGTTTACGCTGGCCAGGCCTTCAATTGCAAAGCACAATGCTGCCCTCGTCCGTCAGTAACAGGTATTGCAAGACAAACTGCCTTCATTGGATTGGAATGTTCGTGTACACGCCAGTCCCGTTCCATTTCATTCAGCTATCACGCCTCCCACAGGTCTTACCTTGGTTTTTCAGTTTTAACTCTTTGTTGTGACTGTAGGAAGCACCTTTTATAACATACAGAAGTGCCTTCATATTATAGGGCTCTGGATGAGGCAGGTTACGGAAACAAACGCGCGCGCGCACACACACACACACAAACACAGGGAGGAGCGTTTGGTTTCCCTGGCAGCGAGAAGATGAGGAGGAGCTTTGGTTGGTTGTTACTCTGCCACATAGTCAAACAACAGAGAACCATCTGTGACTGCGGTTAGAAGAGGTAAAAATCACACGTACAAGCGTTTTGAAATCATGTTAGGGGTTAATGAAACCGTGTTGTCCTATTAGCTTTAACGGAGTTAATGTGTTGCGTCCAACTAGCGTTAGTGAGCAGCTTAGCTAACTAGCTATTTGAATTAGCTAACTAATTTTAGCAAGCTAGCTAACAGTGTTAGCCTGGGTCACAGTTAGTGATTTCGACTGGCAAGAAATAGTGAGTAATACTACAGCTTTCTTTTGTTTTACTTACTCAGACTGTTTATAACGTTTTTGTACATTCAAATAAGTTCAGGTTAGTTTCCATTGTATCCGATGTTAATGTGATTCTGATGACTTGCCCTGGGGAAGCCTGTAGTTATGTGTACGTGTTTATTTAATGATAATTTGACGTGAACAGAGCTGCTTGTAAAATGTTCGTTTCGAACCTGTCTGTCACTGAAGACCACAGTTCAACGAAAAGTTCATTTTGCATGAACGGACCATATGTTACCGTTAGTGGCTAAACGTGACTGGACGTCTAGACATACGGTCAAAAACAAGGCTCCGACGTCTGGTTGGAAACACCGACGTCATGTGACCATGGCTACCTGAGGGCTTCCCTGCGGCGATATCTTTGATTGTTAGCCAGTAGAACAAACACGATGACACTAAACTCCCAGAAACCTTCAATCAGCAGCAGCAGAAACAACCACAACACAGGGCTCAACACATAGTGCTGTGGCACTATAGACGTCACAGTGACCTCATGAGACCTTCCAGTTTAGTTTGTTGGTTTCTTTACCTGCAGTTTGATCTATTTTGTGACTTTTGATGTTTTGGAAAACTGCAAATAATGAACAAAAAGACAATATTATTTTAGTATTATTCTAATTATTTTATAACGTATGTATATAATATATAATAATATTATTATATTGTTGTTGTTAGGCACCATAGGGTGAGACTCTATATGTCACTGATCTGTCACAGGGCTAACACAGAGAGACAGACATTTGCACTCACAGTCACATCTATGGGCAATTTTGATTCAGTTAACCTAACCCCACTAACTGCATGTCTCTGTGGGAGGAAGCTGAAGAAACCCGATGCAAACACAGTGTTAGTAAATGAGGGCCAGATGAAGTCATCTGTACTGTGAGAGTTTATATCGGGCTGGAAAGCCTGCTAACTACAGTAGCAGTTAAAGGACTTGTTCTGGATGCTGATATCAAAGCTATATGTTTTATACGTGTTTAACTTCTTCGTCTTCCTCTATCACTCTTTCTGTCTCCTTTGTGGCAGGCCCCGTGGCCATGGCTACAGACCCGTTAGCTGAGGCAGGCTTTTATTTTGATGAACTCAACAAGCTGCGAGTGTTGGAGCCTGATGTCAGCCAGCAGACTTCAGAGCTCAAAGAAGAGTGCAAAGAGTTTGTGGACAGTAAGCACAGACCACATTTAGTGTAACCTGCTCTCCTAACATTAGCAGGTCCTGCATGTACAGACACGTGTTCTTCTTTACAGAAATTGGCCAGTTTCAGAAGATAGTGGGAGGTCTGATTGAGCTCGTGGATGAACTGGCAAAAGAAGCAGAGACAGAAAAGATGAAGGTAAGCTCGATATTTGAAGACTTTTCATTGGCTCTTGCAAAAGAAGTTGTAGTGCTCGTGTACTAAAGCTTTATAACATCTGAGTGTGTCTGTATGATATGTGATCATAAGAATAAGACTTTTATCAGGTATGATTCTGTGTTATTCTCCTTCAGGCCATCGGAGCCAGAAACCTGCTGACGTCTGTAGCAAAGCAAAGAGAGGCCCAGCAGCAGCAGCTTCAGGCTCTCATAGCAGAGAAGAAGATGCAGCTTGAAAGGTAATATAGGAACAAAAAGAGTGGGTAAAGGGCAGTAGGCTATGGTGTCCCATGTGTATAATCAGGGATATGATAATTCTCCAAAACCTTAGTTTTTTTTGTTTGTTTGTTTACAGGATGTGAAACACAATAGGAAAAAAACACATTTAGCATAAACTTTCCAGCTTTCATCAGAGCAGCACGCTCCATGTTGTTGTTATTGTCACACAGTTATACAATATTGCATTTATATTGTATTCCAATGTTTGTTTAATTGTAACACTCCTAAAAAATTATAATAGTACTTGTGTGTGCCTAAATAAATGGCTTGTGTGGAGAACATGTATATTTTCTGTGCAGGAAACATTTCTGTACACATGCTAGCGGAGGAGGCCCAGTGCTGTCCTAATGTGTGCTAGGCGTAAGTAAAGGATAGTCAGGTATCCCTTTCTTATGCCTGTCTGCTGTTTTCTGTTGTCCCTGTCACAGATATCGTATAGAGTACGAAGCTTTGTCCAAAGTGGAGTCAGAGCAGAACGAGTTCATCGACCAGTTTATTCTCCAGAAGTAAGAACTCCCGAGACCAAACGACCTGCGACTTTCCTCAGTGCCTATCCCATTTTCAGAGAACTACTCCGCTGCAGCTCCTTTTCCGAAGCAGTCCCAAAACTCTGACGTCACGGACGCCTCCTCCTCCGACGTGCTGTGTGTGAACTGACCGCCTGCTGTTTCCCACTGTGGACAGCAGGTGTGTGCATTTACAGTGCAGCTTCACATGGTCATCTCTGCTGGCATCAAGTGTCTCGACATGTCACACCAACACTGACGACGATGGAGCTATTTATACAAAGAGAACCTATTTATACTATTTATACTTTAGTCTGTATATCTAGTTTTATTACTTTTTGTATCGATGGAGATTAATACTGCATGTGCACGTAGCTGCAAATACGTTTCAGTTCAAGAGAAACGAGATCAGGATGTTTTTGTTTTATTCCATTGGTTGGTGAAGCCAGTACAGAAGAAACATTCTCATTGTTTTCTTGTATGTGTATCCTTGTTATCCAGCATTCATTTGAGAAAAATGGTTATACTTGAATACTGTGTGTTACACAAAAGTATCACCTTTGCCTCCAAGCTGTAGAAGAGATGCGTGAGCAAAGTTTAACAATGTGCAATTAAGTATTGTGTTAATAAAGATGATGTGATATGCAAATATTCTGGCACTGTTTTACCTCCCATAGGGAAGAACATTCAAGCATGTCACAAGCCTAAAACTGCAGAGTTCACGTGTGCTTCTATATACTGTAGGTCCAGGATGGAGTCACCTAAACTCCTTCCTGGTTGTGACAAACTGGCTGAAATCTGATCAGTTCGTTTTCTTCTTTCAGTACTTAAATAGCAACACTTGATCCTCATTTACTAAAAGAAAAGAGAAATATCTTCTCTTCCCCTGCAATCCTGGATCGGACACCCTCCACTGATGCAACATGAGCAGCTTTTCTATTCGTACAACCACCGACTAGACATTGACCTGCAAATCTGCTGAAACAGGCGTTTAGGATCTGACCCAGGAAGTCTGACAGGGCGGCCTGACAGCTAAAGTTTGAATGATTTTCTTTCAGGTGATTAACATTGATTTTGTTGTTGACACCATCAATAGTGATACATTATATTACACGGTGTCCATCACCACTGTGCAGTACACTGACCGTAGCACTGAACTAAACATTTCATCTTTATTGCAACTACTGAATAATTATTTCATAAACACACACAGTGCAACAGGTCCGTATTAACAGCTCTTCACTTGTCCCACGTTTTGTCACGTTCCGGCCTTTTTCCAAACTAGATTCATTTTTCACTTCAAATCTCGACACACAACACAACACACCATAACCCCGCGAAGTCAGGTCGTACTGTAAACATGCGAACTGTTGAAGGTGGGATATTTTTAATTGGTGACACGATTGTCCTCCAAGCGTTGCGACAGATTTGTAGCGTTGTTGTCGGATGATGAAATGTTTTTCTCCCTTTTGTTTGAAGTCGTCTTTACTAAAGTCAAACGTGTCCAAACAACAGACGTGAGATTTGAAGTCGTGCACACAGCTCGACGTGTTGATTTGTTCGTTTTTCTCCATGATGCTGCAGAAGCCACAGAGTCACGTGACAACACAGAATTTAAACATAACCGACACGGGAAAGATTACGTGGATCAGAGATTCCCAGTGTTTTGACTGCCCAGCTTGAGTAAGGAACAGCTGATTTGATGCTAACTGTCTCAAACAAAGCAGTAAAGTGTGTTTCAGGACAAGAATGTAAAGTACTTCCATACCAGACTTTTACTATTAACACGTACGGGCAGCGATATGGTAGCAGCTGTACGTGCTGCCATCTTCCATGTTCTCCTTCTTCTTCTTCAGCGTGGAAGATAATCTAGAACCCTTGCAGGTCGTATGTCGTCCCCTTCAGTTCTGCTTCTACATCATTACATACGCAGCCTGAGGAACCTACGGCAGTAAAGGAAAAACAAACAAAAACAAGTACTGTAGCATTTCTCACAGTTCTGGTACGAACGTTAGCACCTTTTTCGTAGGCTGTAAACATATTTCAAGTTTTAAACGTGCATTAAGGTGGCAGTCACTGCTGGCACCATGCTCAGACAACACTGACCAACTACTGTGTGTTCATCGTTCAGACACAGGCTGTAGAGGATGCTGATATGTATATAAAGCATGAAACTCTTTGTAGCTCGCTGAATAGTTTCAGTTTCCATCTCCTGTTCGACTTTTGCTCCAAGGGACAAACAAAGTTCACGATTGCACATTTAATGGCACAGGTTGAGAACAGTATTTACAGCGAGTCATTGGTCATCTTTCAAAAAAACACCCTGAGCACTCGCAGACGGGACAGCACCTTCACCAGTGTGACTCCAGGACAGCCCTGCAAAAGGCACCGCCGTGGACACGCTGTCACTTCTTCTTGGTATACTGTGAACGACAAGCGACACGAACATGACGCTTTATGCTCATGTGTGGACCTCGGAGGTCTTCTTTCCTTTATCCTTACTTTATCCAGAATCCAGTCAGCATCTGCAATCGCTCTCCGGATGATCATCTGTATCCTCTCAGGGTCGTCTTCGTCTGAGTGGCTGTTGTAACCCTGGAAACAAACAGCAAACAAAGACTTTATGGTCTTGGCAGAAACTACTTTCAGCAGTAATGATGATGATGATACATTAATGGTGCATGAGTCACAGTTATTGGTTGTTATGGTGACCATAAACATGTCCGCACTATCTAATAATACAAATCAATAGTGCAGCACAAAGGTCAAAGGTCGGGAGGTTGCCTTCACAGGATTCAACTGTTCTACTGCTGCTGCCAGCCAATCACAACAGAAACTGAAAATAAGGTTAGTGATGAAGGCAGCGTTGGATCTTCACGTCACTGCAACAACCGTTTGTAGAAATGTGCACGAGTTATTTTTAAGATATTTTGTTGCTTTTCTCCACTTTATATTATTATCTGTTTAAAAATGGTCACATTTTAACATTTCTGTTGACTTAAAATACACAACACACGTGTGTAAAGTGGTCAGTGTGGACTCTGACTGGTGTTTTCAGTACAGTCAACAACAGATGAATTGTATTCAGCATCACCCAAATCTCCAGACACAAGTCATTTCTAATCCCCAGAACGACATCATCACAATATTGGCATTTTCTGTGAATCCAGTGAATAGTTTCTATAACCAACACATTGAAAGTCCTGCTGGTTTTTTACTTCATTGAAATAATAAAAAGTTAAATAAACATGATTATAAATAAACCCCACACAGTCACGTGTTGTGTGTTTTGATCAGTGAACAAAACCATATCTGTATATTTATCTTTGTGCTTCACATTCGTAAACACGCGATTCTTGCTTAGGTGGTGTCAGACGTCTGTGGTGTGGGTGTCTGTGGGGGGGGCCGGGTCAGCACAGTTTTCTGCTCCATGGTTACAGAGGTAACTCCTCGTCTAGCAACGAGCCCCTCGATTTGTTTTGTGTGGTCCTTCTGTGTTGCCGTGGTGACTACTGTCATCTAAAGCGGCGGTGAAAAAGTATCGCAGTTATCGGTGTATTTCGCACAATACAAAATAAACTGTAGAGTATAATATGAAACAATCGGCTTTGTCATTTGATATATTTCATCACATCACACGGCCATAAATTCAGTTTTATTTATAACGCGCTCCTCTCCTCAAGGCACTTTATATTGTAAGATCAAGACTCTACAGCAGGGGTCCCCAATCCAAGGCCTCGAGGGCCGGTGTCCCTGCAGGCTTTAGGCTGCGTTCACACTGCAGGTCTTGATGCTCAATTCCGATTTTTTGATCAAATCCGATTTTTTTGTCTGCTCGTTCACACTACAAATAAAATGCGACAGCAAACGCGCTCTAGTGTGAACGCTCAAAGCGGCCGCATGCGCACAAGAAGACGTCACACACAACGCGCTCTGTTTAGACCCAGACCAACAGTAATGTTTGACTGATGGACCTTTAATATAAAGACTTCGGACTTCACGTTTCCCAATTTTAGCTTTAAGTTATTTTGTTATTTACATAATAATGTAAATAACCTAATAATGATCCTTATTGCTGTTTTAGAGGAGCACTGCTTCAAAGGATAGCTGCAGATTTCTGTCAGAATCTGCAGATTATACAGTACAAATAAAATGTTCACGTTTCTCCAACGTTGTTCCCAACAGTTTCACTGGATGGTCAGGAAGCGTTCGCGATGTCTTATCGGGCGCTGATAATTGGCGTCTGTCTTGTGTCAGTGACGTAAAAGACGGATTTAATGCGACATGACCATCAAACAGCAGCTTTCTAAAACATCAGATATGTATCGGATTCAGCACCACATACCAAAGTGACCCAGATCGGATTTGTGCCGTTCACACTGTCACACCATGATCGGATAGATGGGTCGCAGAGGGTCAAAAAAATCGGATTTGATGCGCTTTCGCCTGCAGTGTGAACGTAGCCTTAGATGTGTCCTTGATCCATCACAGCTGATTTAAATGGATAAATGACCTCCTCAACATGTCTTGAAGTTCTCCAGAGAACTGGTAACAAACTAATCATTTGATCCAGTTGTGCTGACCCAGGGTGAGATCTAAAACCTGCAGGACACCGGCCCTCGTGGACTGGGATTGGGGACCCCTGCTCTACAGTAATACAAAGATTACTGAATTATCCCGAAAACACACCAGGTTGGGTGGGTCTCTTCCTGTTAAAGTGAAGTTCTTCCTCCCCACTGTCACCCCGTGATCATGTGACTGTTCTCTCTTTAATAATGCCAGGTCCCTAAAATAACTATTGCTGTGAACTGGTGCTTAATAAAGACGGCTCACTAATTCTGCATTGAGACAGTTTTCATTGTTTTCCTGATCCTCACTATGTGCAGGATTATACGAATACTTCATGAGCACAGATCTTGCCACTGATTCTCAATGAGCTGTTTAAAACCGTTTCTCTGTGTCAGATGTGACGTAGCTCAGTTCGTCTCGTCACACAAGAGTCCAAAAGCTATTAAAGTTACCGTCACAGTTTCACTTGGATGCATGAGATGACCTCACCTGTCTTATGGCATGTCGATAGTGTTGTTGCATTGCTGTGGACGGTAACTGCCTGCAGCACCTGAGCAGGTATCGATACAGCTGCAATGGAGTGTGGACCAACTCGGCTCCAGCTAAAGGTGGCATCCTGGTTAAACAGCTGTTGGTAAAAATAAAAACGGCCCCCTCTGTGAAAAATGTATGATACATTATGGAAATCTGTTACATTGTTTTGCACTTTGTCCAAGGCTTCAGGGTTTTTGGTGTGACATCTTTACCTACTTGTCTAATATTTTTAAGAGTAAGATTGAGACAAATCCGATAGTAATTATCTTTGGGATCTCCAAAGAAACACAAAATTTACAACACTCTCAAAAAAGGTTTATGTCATATGCATTGATTATTGCAAAGAAACTGATCCTGCAGCTTTGGAAAGACAAAGAGACTCCTGTATTAAAGACGTGGTTACAGAACTTACAAATACTCTTCATCTTGAAAAAATAAGATACACCATGAATGATAATGTGAAAGACTTTGAATTAATCTGGCATCCTTTACTTACATACCTTGGGAAAATATAAACTTTCCTTTTTTCTGGCAGTCGGGGGATTGGGGCCCATAGTGGGTGTTTTGTTTTTTTTCTCTTTCTTTCTTTTGATGTTGTTTATTTGTCTGTTTTGTAAGCTTAGAGAAAAAAAAGGGGCATAAGTTCTATCAATTTGTAACAACCATGATACTTGCTCCTAATAATAAAAGATATTTGAAACAAAAATAAAAACGGACTCTGTGTGTAGACTGCAGATGTGAGAACATCTGGGCTAAGTGTGTGTCAGCAGGGGAAAGCACAGGCGTATTAATATAATGTTGTGAAGTTTTTATAGAGATGATTCCCCAACAGCAGTAACACTAACAAGATGTCTGGAAACATGAATCTGGTGCAGGCGTGTGGTTAATGATGTCAGACAGACGAAGCATTAGTAATGCCAACACAGCGTTGTGCCAAAAACTGATTTCAAATGTTTCTGTGGGTTTTTTATGTTTAATATCTTTATGTATGTTGGTTAATAGACTTCAGTGAACAGATTACTCTGAAAAAAGACATTTTTAATGTCAACAAGATGTTTTTGACATGAATGTTGTTTGTGCCTCAAGATGACTTGATATCATTCATGAGGGATACATTTGACATTTGTTTCACATATTACAGACCAACAAGTTATTTATAGCAGTTTAAATACGAGCAATCATGTTTTGGCACAACACCGGCCTGGATCAGAAAGGACACTGGTTAGCTTGTGAGGTTTTGTGTAGGTTTGGCGACCTGGGGAAAAGAGAGCTGGGCTAAAGTAGTTCAAAGTACATTAAAAATAATAATACTGACAAATGGGGACAATACCCCAGATACAGCAGAGACGTGGACACCATAAAGATGGGCACTGTGTCCATCATTCAGTTTGCAGTTAATCAAGCAGGACTACTGTCAGTTAGCCAGCTAACATGAAAACTTATTCCAATGTAGCAATATTAAAAATTAAAAGGCTCCACGTGGCAGTAAAATATTTAGGTTTCGCTCTCGGTGTTTAGAAATTGCTTTCATCCTAACCTTCCAGATTTACGCTCGGCTGCTCTGGGTGTAAACAGTGTTGCTAACTGAGGCTAGCTGAGGCTAGCTACTCACTGACAGAAGCATCCTTTTCCACAGGTCGGAGGCTACACTGTTACTATAAAGCACGCGTGGGTGTGCTTACTGTAGCTGTGAACTGTAGCTGTCAGGGTGAAACATCCCACACTCTCCTCAGAGTGTTCTTACCAAACTCCTATGACCTGCATTCATAAGCGACCACAATATTACCCGGATGTACTTGATGCCCCGTCTTCTTCTATGGTTGGTAAATATGTTACATCGAACGAGCATCGACTCCTGTTGTTGGATCTATAAACTACAAACATGGGTACACACATCTGGACTTAAAGAGTCAAAGTAATGTGTAATACACAACCTTTGGTCATTGTTCATAAAGTTGTGTTTATCTCATTTAAGACCTGATAAGGACCTGAGGATTGTCTAATGTTCTGGTAGCTTAGAGTAGATCATCCAGATCTTTCTGTGGATTGTCCTTAGCCACTGTGGGCACTTTAAATGCAGAATCTTAAATCTTATTTCTTGGGATTTTGATTGGATATTTCATGTTTTGTTATTAATGCAACAAAGCATCTGTCATATCAGTGTTTATTGGAAGTTTACATAGCTGTACAGAACTGTTGGCTGTTATGTGTTTCAACATGGAATGGATTAATAAACATACAAGTGGTCATAACAAAAACAGAACACAATGTAAAAAATATGAAGACACGTGCAGATTCATTAGTCTTTGGTCGCTCAGTATGCTGTAATGTGCAGTCCCAACATCTGCTTTTTAAAAAAACGTGTAATTAAAATGAAATGTGAGATAGCACCAAGATCAGTGGCATTGCTGGACGTAGAGCGGACACAAAAACAGTAATGACAGTACAGTAACTCACCTATGTAGCTTAAATACAATAATGGATTTCGTAAGTGGTGAGTATCCTGGACCAGAGATATACTCTGCCAGAGCAGCAGCACAGTGTGGACTAAAGCAAGATGTCAGTTCTGCTCCTGCGTCCCGTCTGCTTGGCTCTAACTGAACTGCTTATGCATAGAATACTAAAGATAATAAAACATAGTGGAATATGATTAAGGCTTGTCCTCGTGATCATCACTAACAGATTTATTTAGATTCATGATTATAATGTGGAAGTACAAAAAATATAAAATTTCTTCAGGCGATCAAAGCAAAGCTCAATTTACAACTATCAATATGATAAAAACCACAGCTTTGAGAAGTTAATGTTTTTAGGGCAGGGTGAGCAACTCCAGGCCTCGAGTGCCGGTGTCCTGCAGGTTTTAGATCTCACCCTGGGTCAACACACCTGAATCACATGATTAGTTCATTACCAGACCTCTGGAGAACTTCAAGACATGTTGAGGAGCTAATTTAGCCATTCGAATCAGCTGTGTTGGATCAAGGACACATCTAAAACCTGCAGGACACCGGCACTCGAGGCCTGGAGTTGCCTACCCCTGTTTTAGGGCTACGGCCCAAATCCACTCTCTCTTTCAGTGATACAAAGACGCCGTGATTGTTGCTTTTTCACTCTTTCAGGCACATTATCAAACATCTTTAGTGCAACTTCATTTTTTTCGGCTTACAAAAGTAAACACTCTTTTTGCATTTGAATTTTGTAAGGGGTGAGTATCCTGGACCAGAGATATACTCTGCCAGAGCAGCAGCACAGTGTGGACTAAAGCAAGATGTCAGTTCTGCTCCTGCGTCCCGTCTGCTTGGCTCTAAAAACTTCTCTTAGTTATAAAACGTACAGCACGTGTAGCTGAATGTGGCTCAGTCTTTGTGCACACATTAGTTCTTGATGAGGTAAAACAGCTGTATGGTGGTTTAAAGGACTGTCACCAGCTGGCAGGAGAACACAACCAGAATTTGTTCTGTCCACTTAGCAGCAACATGTAAAATGAAATGAAACAAACTCCTACATGACGTGACAGGTTCTCTCTGCACAGGAAAGAGTCTAGGGGGGGTCGTGTGTTTTGGAGATGAGCTGAAGAGAATCTATCGCTCTGACTTGACCTTGTAGCGGAGGACAAGGTAAGTGGCCAGACGTAGGATGACGAAGAAACTTCCCAGGACAATAAAATCGACATAGAGCTTTGCATCCTCCACATCGAGCAGCTGCAGAACCTCTTCAGGCTGTTGGAACTTACACACCGGCCCTGGACACTCCAGCTCTGTGCGGTTCATCCCATAGATAGACAGGAGGACCCCTTCAAAGCCATACCTACGAGAGAGACAAAGTCTTATCTGTAAACAGCCCAGTCACAACAGCTCAAATGTTGCTTACTGTTTCTGTAAAACATGCTGATGACTTTGGTAATCAGGCCCAGCCATCGAGGATTTGAGTGCATCTTACAAATAGTTAGCATCCTGTGAATAACGTTTGGACAAAAAATGCTTGAAAGGATCAGTCAGATACATCTAAGTGTCAGTGTCAGCGCAGGTAGACCCTGTGGAGTGGAAAGTAGTGGACCCAAATGCACGAAACGTGGAAACGGAACTGGATTTTAACAAATGGAGTGCCTTTTATTGAGGCCGAAAAACAGAACATGAAACAAATACAAAAAAACAGATAAATGAGAAACTAATCACAAACCTAAACCGGAAAAACGAAATACACAAAAACCAGGAATACCAGGAAATAATGAATACCTGACACGTGGGAGGTTAGCAGTGGATGATAAGCAGACGAACCGATGGGTAAGAAAGCAGAACACACATAGACATAGGCTGTATCCCAATTCAGGGTCTGCAGCCTTAAAGGCCGCATTTTAAGGCCGATTACGTCACCGCGACGCGACGAAGGCTGTCCCAATGCGAAGGCTGCTCGAAATGCGGCCCTCAAACGCGTCCTTCATTTCCCTGAATTTTAAGGACGTGGCGGTGTAGACTTCGTGGCCCAACATATCCCAGAATGCATAGCGCGGCGGTGGGTGTGGATTATAAAAAAACGGCGGATGAGGGGCGCCCGAAGAGTAAACTTTAAGTAAGTACTGAATATTATGTCACTTATTTATGTGCAAATGTTTAATAACGAAGAACATTAAAACATTACTGTTGGCCACATGTCGGCAAAGTCATGTGACATTAGTGACGTTTGTACTAACTTGGTTTTAAAGCCTTTACTTTAAAATATACGCCGTTCAATAGCTGAGCTTAATCAGAGAATGATCAAAGCTCATGTAGAAACAAACAAATGAACAAAAGATTTTCTCCTTCATTTCTGTCAAACAAAGCTGTATGAAACGTTTCCAGCTGTTAGTATCATGGTTGCTAGGCAACCTAGGCAGCGCGACGGATGCTAGACCGTCCCATTTCACAAGCCTCGCACTTCCGACCTTAGCGGTCTTTACGTACGCGGCCCTTGAGGATCGTTGAGGCTGCAGACCCTGAATTGGGATACAGCCATACACAGAGGGTAACGAGGGAAATACACGACAGAAGAAAGACACAGCTGAACCTAATCAGACACGACGAGACAGAGGAAGCAAAACAGAATAGACTCACACGGGATGCAGAACTATCACAATAAAACAGGAAACCAGAGATGCAGACTGACAGAACATAAGGAACAGAGGCAGAAACGTGGGAAACAGAACCAAACCTACACCAGAGACACGACACACTAAACACGGGAGGCACAGGAACAAAACCTAAGAACTAGAAATCACTGAAACAGAACCAGAAACTGAAACGAAGCACATTAATAATCAAAAAGCACAAACACAGAGTCGCCATGACTCTGCACAGAACCAGATGTAAATGTGTTAACAGTGTTTCACCGTTAGTTATTTGTCCACTAATCTCCACTTATTACAGCAGGCTCAAGCATTTTGTGCTGGAGGGCAGCAGCTGGTGCTTCACTCGATTCTGCAGCAGCTTTGTGTTGCAGATTGTTTATATTTTTATGAGTGTGGTTTTTTATCCATGAGATTGACATCCTTGTCTTAAGTTAACATGAATGACTGAAAGTGACCAAATTAAGCAAAACACTTAAGATACCAAGTCTTCCAGGTTTTGGCAGCAAACTCAAATACTGTTAACTTCATAATCTTTGGGGCAAGAAAACATAGTTTTATAATTTTATGATTAAAGCTGAACGTCTGCACTTCAGTCTTTTCTTAAATGCTTGATGTAAAATGTGCTGTGATGGTGTACAGACAGAAAAGCAATGTGTCCTTCCTCAAAACCCCGTCGACCCGACTGAACCTGCAGCTGTGATGTTCCTCCCAGCCACACTCACCTGACGTAGGACACATAGGAGCTCCACTGCAGATACTTGGGGATGGTGTCAAAGTTGACAAAGAATCCAGAGAACAGCAGCACAGGCACAGCTGTAACAGGCCCTACAAATGTGGCTACCTGGGAGGTGTAGAGGATATACATCGTGTTACATATCAGCCAAGAAAATGTGTATTAAACAACGCAAACATGCACTACCTGTAGTGAGGTGGAGGCAGCGCCAACCAACAGCCCAAGAGACTGGGCTACCAGGGCAGTGCAGGTGGACAGGGCTATGAAGAGCAGGTAGCGACTTGCCTCAGGAGGCTGCTCTGTCATCCAGTACACTATGCTGCAGTACATGATGGGGCAGATCACCTAAAATAACACGTTCATTAACCGATGTTTAGTAGAGGAACAGCAAGGACACCCTGTCACAGTGTGCTGCAGCTACAGTCGCATCCAAACACAGAGCCCTCAGCTCCCGTGCCAGCCAATCACGATGACTGGAGTGCTGCACAATGGTTTATTTAATAGATATAAATGTTGATGGATTTAATACAAATTAAGGTTGTACTCAATGACAATGATGGTCAGCAGGATCAAAAGTAGCTTTCCAAATCACTGTCTCACTCAGTCTCACTCACTATGTATTAACAGACCTCTCTGCACTGAATCATATCTGTTATTAACCTCTGTCTCTCTTCCACAGCATGTCTTTATCCTGTCTTCCTTCTCTCACCCCAACCAATCGTGGCAGATGGCCCCGCCCCTCCCTGAGCCTGGTTCTGCCGGAGGTTTCTTCCTGTTAAAAGGGAGTTTTTCCTTCCCACTGTCGCCAAAGTGCTGCTCATAGGGGATCATATGATTGTTGGGTTTTTCTCTATGAAGCGCCTTGAGGCGACTTTTGTTGTGATTTGGCGCTATATAAATAAAATTGAATTGAATTGAATTGTGACGTTTACCTTGTTTCCATTTCAATCCATGATAACGCCCACGCATTACATCTGAGAACATCTGCCGCTACAGTGTAACCAATAACAGACACTTGGGTGACTTCTTTGACATAATGAGACCCAACAATGATGTTGGCAAACTAATCTGCTCCTACAACCTGCAAGCACCATCTGCTAACACTAGAGTGCAGTGTTGTGAAGCTAAGTGGATATATTTTGCTGTTTGTCAGCACTCAGGCCCTCAGTGAGTAAACCCACCAATCCAATCACAGCACTGCCAGCTCACCTGGAAGGGAATATCAGCCATGGTCTTGGCCAGGTAGTAGGCTTTCAGGCTGTACCAGTAGTTCAGATGCTCCCTCAGGAATACAGACATCTCCAGAGGAACTGCCAAAAGCCCAAAATGTTTACATACATTTATGAGATTTATCATAATAGTATCAACAGGGGAGGAAGTCCATAACCTCTGGATCATACTCACAGGTCAACACAGTAGGCATGAGTGCTCCAAACATGAGGAAGAGCATAGAGAAGAAGAGAAATCCAGTGTTGTTAAACACCCTGCTGGCATCATTGCCAATGTTGAGATAGAGCAAACCTATTAACACACCTATGCAGATGTGGGATATCACTCTGAGGTGGGTCAAAACCTGAGAACGGACGACAGCGGAGAAAACATCCATGATCAGGCTCGTTTCAGGTAAGAGCACATCTGATCTGTGACAGCTGTAATTATTGAAGCGATGCTTCCACCCACCTGGTCTCGACATACAGTTATGAAGGTTCTCTTGAAGAGGATGCAGAACTGTGTTAGCGTACTTGTGGCAAACGTGTGGCTTTCTATGTGCCTGGCATCCTGGAAAATGGAAGAAATGATCATCAACTCAGCACAAAGCATCCTGCAGTCAGAGCTGAATCAGCTGGGTAAAAATAGAGCAACAGACCATTTTTACGGGTTTCTGGTATTGCCAGAACATATTGGTTCTACTTCCTGCTGTCAGTTTGTCTTTATTGACACAGCTAGCATAGTGGCCTGGTGATTAGCACTGTCGTCTCACAACAAGAAGGTCCCGAGTCTGAATCCACTGCCTGGCCTTCCTGTGGGCAGTTTGCATGTTCTCCTCTGTGGATTCTCTCCAGGTACAGTTGCTGGAATTAGGTTAAACTGGTGATTCTAGGTTGTCCACAGGCGTCAATGGTTGTCTGTCTCGCTGAGTGTACCCTGCTTAGGACCATAGGACCATATCAGCTGAACACTGTGTTCTTCTGTTGGGACCTTTGAGGTCTCTGCAGGCTTTGGTAGTTCTTGGTTTTTATAGTTAGCTAAGATCCACCCATTTCCTGCATGCCCTTACTTTTCTATTATGACAGGTCTCAGTTTGGGTAATTGTTTCCTGCTTTGGTTCTGAGTTTAGGAAGCAACACAATCATTTCAAACAGAAATGGACACAGCGAAGCTAAACTGTTAATGTGAGAGGACTGTAAATCAATCTAAGACTAAATGGCGAATGCCTTGATGCAGTGGAGCGGGGCCACATTCTTGTGGTTGGCAGGGCACAGCAATGGTTCAGAGGAGTTTGATTTAATTTTAAATGTAATTTTAAAACAGCAGTACAAACACTGAGAGATCTGCTGAGCATTGGTGCTGCATGTTTTCTGGTCATCCTGGAGAAGAACTACCTGTGTTTATTGCACTGAATCACCCTCGTTTCAGTCATGACCACTAAGCTCCAGGTTCTCGTCTAGGAACTGCAGGAGCAAACTGCACCTAATGCACCCCACTCAGATAATGGTCAACATGGTTCTTTAAACTCTGTTGTAGTGATGTGTCGGTCACGAACGAAACGGCTCTTAGAGCCGGCTCCTTATCGCGAGCCGTGGGGTTTTTTTTCTTTCTCTCTCTCTCTCCCTTTTCCCGCTTCACTCTGCACGCGAACCTTGTGCTTTACGCTGGGCAGAGGGGGGAGGGGCGGTAGTTACACTCGCAGTAGCACAGGAACAGAGCAGGAGGGAGAGAGAGAGAAAGAGCCAGGGACAACAACGTCACATTAGAAAGGTATAGTAATCATCCACAACTATTTTCAGTTGCAGATGATAAAGGATTCAGAAAGTTTATTCATGCAGGTCCATATGACAGAGAATGTGCATCTTCTTTTTGTTTTCATATTATAATTTATATTTAATTGTGTTGTGGTTTGCAGTGTTTTGTGTTGTTTCACTTTAAATTTGTTTAAAAGGAAAAAGCTGAAAATGTAAATAGTTAAAAGTTGAAATGTGAATAGTTGGTTTTTGTATTATATGATTTATTTATTACATTTTATGTGGAGTGAATAAATAAAAGTATATTTACGGTGGCCCCTACAGACAAAACATGTACGAACTCCAAAACACATAAACTCAAAAAACGTACAAACACAACAGAAGTGCTCCAGGATGCTAGGGGGCAGTGTTGAGCTTTTGTTACCTCGTGGCTACACAAGCCAGCAAGTACCAACGACCAGATTTGGTGTGTGGTAGTAACAGGTAAATGAACATATTTTAAATTATTTGAATAAATATGAGTGCTTGTGTATAAATACACAAACAATACACATATGCTTTCATGCTTTCAATTGTGTAATTTAAGTGATCTAGTAGCTCTGTTTTGGAAGTTCAGTTCATGCTACAAATGTGTTTTGGAGTTTGTACGTGTTTTGTCTCTAGGGGCCACCACATATATTTATATATAAACATGTATAAATAAAACCACTTTTTTTTTACATTAGTAATTCCTTTTGTGCATAATTTTATATTATTGCCGGAAATCCCATCACTACTCTGTTGCAAATAATCTTCTCCTTCCAGAACAAGTGGCACTTTTATTCTCTGGTTGTATGGAGCAACCTTTAGTGCAGCATGTGGTTCTGCTGTGGAGGACTGGGTGGAAGAGATCAGGGACTTGTAGATCTGGCTAATTTTATTTATAATCTGGGCAGCGGGAATCTGTCTTCTAGATTGTTATAGCACCTCCCCACTGGTTGTTGCTGCCTTTCAGCCTTCAGGAGCCCCCCCAAGAGTGCCTTCAGACTCTTGGGGGGGCTGATAATACTGTGAGTAATAAAATAAATCAATAAAACAAAACGATTGACAAGAAGAGCGTACAGAGACTCTATAGTGGTCGTCTTGGCAGGGCAATATGTCCAAGCAAGTTTCTTCCTTGCTCGATGCTGCTGTCACTGTAACGTCTCTGCAGCACACTCTCCCACGTGTGGAATAGCATCTGTTACTTACAACGGGGCAGATTGTTGCACAGACTGATTGATTCTTCTCCTCTAAAGCACACAGTCCACCTTGGACTGCTTCAAACAGCACCGGGTTCATGTCTCCATACTCTCCTGATGCCACTTCAATGACTGAATCACAAGTAAAAGCAGAAAGACGTGAACAGAATGAACTCTCTGGAAATGCTGCTATCATGCAGAAAAGTTGGGGAACATGAACTAGCAATAACAGGTACTGTAAGGTGAACATACTGAAGTCTGCAGGGTTGTGGTAGGTAGGACAGTAGAGGCCGAGCGTCTTCAGATAGGGTATGAGGTAAGGGACGGTGCCTTTGTAGATGCACTGTCCCTGACTGAGGATGTAAAGCTGTGGAGCAAAAACATTCAGGTTTGACAAAAAGCAGCCTCTACAGAAGCTTACAGAACTGCAGCTTATTTTTCTTTACATGGCAGTGGTGTAGATTAAAAGATGGAGATAGCTATGGATGATATCACCCACTGGTTCTCAGACACTTGGCTCCAAATACCAACATGGTGGCTGCCAAAACAATACGCTGAGGTTTCAAAATACAGCGTCCATTATTTCCTCCTTCATTGGCAGATACACACCTTGTCAAACATCTCAAACAGTTTGGCACTGGGCTGGTGAATAGTGCAGATGATGGTACGCCCGCCCTGTGCCAGAGAACGCATTAGGGACACCACCTGGTAGCATGACACGCTGTCTAAGCCACTTAAAACACAGAGACAAGATCCATGAATACCAGTCTAAAAGAAACGGAAGAGTAGATAAATCACAATGACTTGCAGATTCCCTCTGTCACATAAGAGTTTAGCTAAACATGAGAAAGCTTGAGGATGATATCTTTCTATTAAAAAAATCAGTCGTTATTGTATCAGCTTAGTAATTTTGGAATCATGTTTTCTCAGTTGTCTGCAGATTTAAAAGGAAACGGACACACTAATGATACACTACCATACAGTATTTATACTGTTTAAGCTCCGTCCTACAACCAGAAAACGTGGCTTTATGTAAAAACTGGAAAACTGTGCAAAAAATAACATAATTAATACATAAAGTAAAATAACTGTATGATTTTAATTGTTAATCTGTTAAATTTAGATGAGTCTATAAACCTCAAAGCTCCCACATAAATGTTACTATAATGGTTAGCCATAGCGGCTAGCTGCTATCATGTTGGTTCATGTTGCTATCAGCTAACTGCTAATGCTAAAGCTAAAGCTAATGCTCTTGTTGCTGTTTACAACATCAGTGTTTTTCTTACATTTCTGTAATTGTTGAAATTCTAAGTTATTGAAGCTGCTGAAATGCACCGAATGGTTCTCTGGATAAAAGTTTATATGAGAAAAATCTAAGAATCCGAAACACAAACATGTGTAATGTTAGTTGAGAGGCTGGAAAACTGTGTAAAAAATAACATAATTAATACATAAAGTAAAATAACTGTATGATTTTAATTGTTAATCTGTTAAATTTAGATGAGTCTATAAACCTTAAAGCTCCCACATAAATGTTACTATAATGGCTAGCCATAGCAGCTAGCTGCTACCATGTTGGTTCATGTTGCTAACTGCTAATAGTTTGACAACTAAAGCTAATGCTCTTGTTGCTGTTTACAACATCAGTGTTTTTCTTACATTTCTGTAATTGTTGTTGTTATTGAAGCTGCTGAAATGCACCGAATGGTTCTCTGGATAAAAGTTTATATGAGAAAAATCTACGAATCTGAAACACAAACATGTGTAATGTTAGTTGAGAGGCTGGAAAACTGGATACCAAAATTGTACTAACAGCTGGAATGCTAACAGCAACCTTTTGAAGTGCTGAATCTAGTAAGCTATTGTGTAAAACTGTCGGAAGCTCAGGTCTGCACACAAAGATGAAGGAAAGTACTGACATTTCATCTGTATTTGAAAATGTCTCAAGCAGCAGCTGCATTTGATATAAAGAAACATGACGAGAGAGAGAGGTGCGATTTAAAACCAGGTGTTCCACTTGCTTTGAACCAGCAGTCAACTATCAGCATGTGATTTTATGGAAGCACATCTCACATAATAAAAAGATATAATTTAGGTATACAATCGGCAACACATCATCTCCTCCCCGTTCACCTGGTGGGCTCATCAAAGAACATGACTGGAGGATTGTTAACCAGTTCGAGGGCGATGGCCAGACGTTTACACTGACCACCTGACAGTGAGCTGGTACGAGTGTGGGCGCAGTCAAGGAGCCCTAAAGCAGTCAGAATCTCGTTCACCTGAACAGAGAAAAGAGAAAGGCACAGTGCCGGATTTCACTGATTCTCAAAGCACTAATAAAAAATGTCTTCTTTATATTTATATCTAAATGCCTGTTTGGGCAAAACAGGGAGAAAAAACATGAAAATGCTCGGCAGGAATAAGAAAGTGGTGCAACATAACAAAATAGATGGTGAGTAATAAAATCCTGCTTGTTGACGTTATGAGTAAACTGGCTGGTTCAGTTTACAGTGCATGGTAAACTGCTCTCACCAGTTCCTTCTTCACATCCATAGTTTCATCCAGCTTTAAGTTGGCTGAAACCTGAGCAAAGAGAAAATAGATTGCATTAACGTAATCAAGCTAAAAAAAGATTCAGATTCAGATGCTACGCAACAGCAACGCTTCAAAATGTGCTCCGAGGCTAAGTTGAAGTTTACCATCATGGCCTCCCTGGCAGTGAGGTGTGGCAGCAGCATGTCTTCCTGCATGATGTAGCAGGACATTTTCCTGAAGGTCCTCAGGTCCCTGGGTTTCCCATTTACCAGGATCTCACCCTTCATCCCTGTTTCCCTGAGCAGCACGAAGGACAGATACCAAACATTTCACTGCCCAGACAAACTTTACTAATTAACTACACCTTATGTTTGTATCACACAGGCCTCATTTATGTCATCATAAGTGTATCAGAGAGTCTGCTCACCTGTACCCTGCTAGAATGTTCATCAGGGTGGACTTCCCTGCCCCCGATGGCCCCATGATCCCTATAAGCTCCCTGCTGCAGAACCTTCCTGACAGGCACTTTAATAAGGCTTTGAAACCTGCAGATAAGTGACAGGGTATTCATGGGAATGAGCAGTGATATTATATTACTGCACAAGAACAAACTTTATGTAAGCATAATACAAATACTCATGTTAAATAGGAGCTACTAGTTCCAAAAAAAGCCACTTGGAATAAAAGACCTCAACACTGCCCCCAACACCGAACAGAGCGGGAGTCCGTGAACACATATGACACAGATGAAAGTCAGTCCTGGGTCAGAGGTGGGTTGTAAAGTGGTTTGCAGATGCACAGCAACTGTGGCTAAATAACATAAATATCGAGTCCTCAATTAAACACCCATAGAAGGGTTTCCACTGAGATATGAGCTGGTGGGGCCAGGTGTTCCCCACTGTGTTACTGGGCATGAGATGATCCCTGCTTTCCCTAAACATCCGGGGCAAGCAGGGACAAGAAATGAAACTGTTCAGTTAGCTAACATATCCTATTTTTCTGCTGCTCTGTTCATCATTTAACACATATAGGAACTGCTTAAAACTTTAAAAGAAATGTAAGCACAGGGGGAAATGTTCTGAGCTAATACAACAAGGTTCAATATCCAACCTTCCACTGATTATAACATCATGTCTTCAGAGCTACAGTCGCACGTTATTCTCTACTAGAAGTGGCTCATATGGAATAATATTAATGCATGTCTGACAGTAAAACTGACCAGTAAATTCAGCAGGCAGATGCATCAACACTTACAGTACAAATATGGTTGGTTAAAGTGGATGAATGTCCGCTGCACTTTGGGATGGTGATGACTGATGATCCCCAGTAAACTTCCCACACTCCCAACTCTGGATTCACCGGGGTCACATGTTCTGAGAGGTTGATAAATGCTTTTCCCACTACACAATCTGACAGCCTCAAACACATTGCTCTCTTAGTTCAAAGCTGGTTAAAAAGTAACAGTTGCCTCAAGGCGCTTAATTTTAGGTCCAAGTTTTAATGAATCTGAGATCGTTGTACAAATGAGCAGTAAAAACTGGCCCTTGCTTTTGACAGTAAGCTGTTATATTGCAGTAGACTGTACAGAATCACAGAATCAGTTTACCAGCATCAACATGGAGCACCAACTGTGCTGTGGGTGAGGGTGGTTGTTTATGGTTCCTTATACAAGTCTCTCATAATTTAAAAACATTCTTCGATGTCTTCTAGTTTATGGCTGAAGTGATTATTGAGTGTTTTTGCTTTCATATGTGTTTCTCTGCTTTCTGAGTCTCTGTACTAGTTTTTGAGCCTTTCTCACTCACTATGTATTAACAGACCTCTCTGCATTGAATCATATCTGTTATTAATCTCTGTCTCTCTTCCACAGCATGTCTTTATCCTGTCTTCCTTCTCTCACCCCAACCAATCGCGGCAGTTGGCCCCGCCCCTCCCTGAGCCTGGTTCTGCCGGAGGTTTCTTCCTGTTAAAAGGGAGTTTTTCCTTCCCACTGTCGCCAAAGTGCTGCTCATAGGGGGTCATATGATTGTTGCTCTGCATGTATTGTTGTAGGGTCTACCTTACAAGTCTTAAGGTGACAGTTGTTGTCATTTGGTGCTGTATAAATAAAATTGAATTGAATTTCATAATACCTTGGTTTCTTTCTAATTTTATTAATTTATTCTAGTATCCGCGGCACCATTTTTAGTGTGTTTTCCCTTAGTAAAGCTGTGACGTTGTCTTGTTATTCAGACAGATTTCTAGTTATGAGTTTGCGATCCCTGACTGAGCAGCACATCCCCAGTGTTATTGTTATCTGTAATCTTAAAATTCCTTATCTCTGTGTTCTGTAAAGCTTGTCATAAGTCTAAAGAGTGCATTTTTCTTTATATAGCCCAGAAGTAAAGTTAATTAAACAACACATATGTTTTGTGTCTGTTTGAGTTCAAAGTTAAAAAATAATCAATCTTAAAATGAACTCTCTGACTTACTGATTAGAAAATGAATTGTTTTGTTTTGGATGAAGATGTCTCTCTCTCTGGGTGGGGGTGAGTAAGGTGTACTGGGGGGCTAGGCATACAGCAAAGACAAAGGTGGCAAAGGAAATGGCCTGCTGTCAGTTATATGTAAGGCTGGACACCAAAGAAGGAGAGAAGGACTTGTATTCATTGGCTGGAAAAGATGTGCAGCTTGTTTGGATGATTAAGGATACAAATGGAAATAACACGTGAAGAGAGGCTGCTTAGAAATACAAGGAGGGCTTCAAGGAGCTGATGGTAAATGGCCTGTATTTGTACAGCGCTTAGCTGATGAATGTAGAACATAAGAGAGGAAGAAGATACGACCTGCCTCGACAAATGACCAACAAACTTTTGTACGAGTGTTAAAGACCGGTGGTGGAAATGTTCTTGAGTGAGGTTGGTTCAGGAATCTTGCATTCAATCATAAATTCAGTATCAGATCTAAAAGTTAAGTTAAATCAAATACACATAACTTTTTATTTGTACTGACTAAAGTAGATGCAGTGATAGCCACAGCATCTGTGTGTTAGTCTCTGTGAGCGATGTATGGTGTGGATTGATCGGTGGTGTGAACAGGGTGGATCGTGGGGAGGGCGGCGTGTCAGAAACAATCAGCCTCGCCTCCTCTGTGTGATGGGGAAATAAGGAAAATCAATAGAGATCAGGGTTACAACAGCTGGAAGCTGTCAGCGAATGTGTCACCGTTTCATCTTCTGCTGATTCAGTCACAAAGAAACACACGAGAGAAATATTAGTGAAAAAGGATGCAGCTGCAGAAAGCAGAGAAACGTCCAGCCCAAACAAAGAGTCATAATTTACCCACGATGTGTGTTATTGTAGGCTACACCGCTGGTAACAAAATAACAACAGTTTAAATGAATCTGCAAAACTACAGGAAATCATTGTCATTCATAACATGTGGAGTGTAGACCTCATGCTGTGTTAGAGCCAGTGTCATCAGAAACGTGAGGAGACATACCCGTGACTGCACTGCACCTCCTGCATCTTAAAGCTGACAGGCAAGGACAATGATTTGTGTACCTGAGTATCACTACAATGCACAAAACAACCGAGCAGCCCATCATGACACAACCAAATCCAGCTATGTGTTTTCTATATATTAAATAATATAGATGCCTCTGCAGCACGACTGATGAGCTTACACAACACATTCAGAAACCTTCCCAAACTGAAGGACTGAGTGCAGATTGAAACTTATTAATTATTTCTATCAGCGTTGCAAAACTGTTATTTCCACATCTCCAGTATCAAAAGTGAAACGTACACCCTGCCGTGTACTGTGCAGCATGAATGCGCTGCAAACAGAGAAGACACAGGCCAGAGGTTTCCTAAGACTTTATGTCACAGGCGCCTTTTAAGCCTGAAGGCAGCAAATATTTAACACAGCGCGGTGACAAAAGCTGAATGACTGAATGGAGAAACATGTGAGCCGAGCGTTCACCGACTGAAGCGAACACAGACTTGACTTGGGTGAACACCCACCGATACTGATGTTGGTCCAGGTTTATTTCTGTTTTTGACATCCATTAAATAACTCTTATTATTTAATTTCATTATTATTAGTTTGAAGAAGCACTACCGTGTCCATCTACAGTGATGTCTCCCGCTTAGAAACAATGAATGATCAGACTGTTCTCGACTTTTTAAGCATTGTGCTAGCTCGCTGGGAACACTTTTAGATACATGCGGCTTATTTTGGGGTTCATCCATCCACACATCTACTGTCTCGTGTCTTGATTAAACCTTTTCACAGAATCTTTACTCAGTTAGAAACTGGTTAAAGTGGAAAACTGTATATAAAGGATGCTCAGAAGTCCGTTACCTCTCCTCCTCCAGCACGGTCCCTCCCGAATGGTGTAGGAGATGTTGATGAACTCCAGGTCAACAGCTGAGCGTCGGGGTAGGTGGGTGAATCGCTGTGCCTCAGTGATCTGGTTCTCAACCTTCTTCAGGTGGGTCAGCATGGATACCTCCTGTTGGAGCTGAGGCTGAGCAGCAGGCTGGCTGTCACCATTACATGTGACCACCTCCTCCATAGGGAGGCTAACAGAGTCAAGTTCCAGCGCCTTATTATCCATATTAGATCACAGACTGTGGGTGGAGGAGCAAGGGGAGGAAAGAGAGATAAAAAGGAGAAGGGAGGTCATTCACGGTTCAACTGTCTGATTTTACAGGTGAGGTTTTGTGCTTGAGTTAAGTTATCTGTCAACGCTGAAACAACAGAATAGCAGAGAAGCTGAGCCAGCGAGCAGCTCTGCTCAGAACAGAGACGATGTTTTTGCCCTTTTCACTGCTGGCTTGCACACTGTTTCAGTTTCCCATCCACACTACTGTGAATTATGAGGCCAGCAACCAGCTAAGAATAGGCTGACCAATTCATGAAACGTTATTGGTGCTTAGGCAACAAGGCCTACCTGGATAGGTTCAGGTAAAAAAATAAATCAGTGATGTTATACCACAGAAATGTACCTGGTTAGGTTTACATCATGACTTATGTCATAATCCATAGTAAACCTGTATGTTAAAGGAGCATGCTGGGAGTGACAGCCACTAATACCACTGCACCAACACAAGTCACAACAACACAGCATCTTCTGATGGTGTCATCACAAACATCTGAGGTTGTATAATGTTCATTATTTATAATGAATGGGTTACATTTAATTAGGCATAGAGATATAATTATGACTGAGGCTGGAATATCATCTACAAGAGAATTAAAAAAATTGAATATGCATCAGAGAGCAGGGAGTCTTCCTCTTCCTCCTCACATGTATTCATCATCAAAACATGGGGAAAAAACAGAAGTCAGAACATAAAGAAGAAAGCAGAAAGAAAGCAAAGTGTAAATAAAAATATTCATCAGTTTATTGTTAATCCTGATGTGTTCAATTCTGGATTTGCATTTAGTTCTTACTTTCACGGCCTTACGAGGTGACGCCCTAACCTATGTTATCAATCTACTCTCGGTCTGCAGATACGGTTCAAACATGCGTCTGAAAACTAAGAGTGTGTCCAAAAACTCTGAAACAGCTCGCCACCCTCTCTTTTGCACCCTAAAAGTTAATGTGTGCGTTCCGGCTCTGCTTTGAATTTTGTTGTTTCACAGGTTCGCGTGTGTGTGTGTTTATTCTTGCACAAGCTTTGATTAAGTAATTTCTTTATTTCTTTATTTGTTGAGATCTCTGTATTTATTAGTGGCTGATTTCTTGCTCTGAAAAGCACTAATAAATAAACGTTACTTGCTAGGTTATATACTGCTGAGTATTTCTTTGTAAATACTATCATTTTACTTAAAGTACATGGAAATTCAATTAAATTCTTAGGAAATTAAAGCCTGCGGGGTTCCACAGGGTTCAGTTTTGGGTCCATTATTATTTTCTTTTTATATGCTTCCTTTAGCTGCATTATTCAGTCTTTTAGTGACCTGTCTTATCATTTCTATGCCGATGACATTCAGCTGTATATGTCCTTTAAGCCTCATCAGCTGGATACTGTCCACCCTAGTCCAGGCTTTAACTCAAATCTCTGATTGGCTTTCTAACAATTACCTTGTTTTAAACATGAACAAGACAGAGACCATGATCGTAGCTCCTCCTGATCTATATTCTAAAATCAGTCAGGTTCTTGCCCCTTTCTGTTCTTCTGCTGAGCCAAATATTCAAAATCTTGGAGTAATATTTGACTCTTCTTTGGGCCTTGACTCACACGTAAAAATCTCTGTCTTGTTCCTGTTTCTTTCATTTAAGGAACATTTCTAAATTGCGACATATGGTCTCCTCAGCTGAACTGGAAAAAATTGTCCATGCATTTGTGTCATCGCGTTTAGATTATTGTAATTCCCTGTTTACCAGCTTGGATAAATCATCTCTTTCTCGCCTCCAAGCTATACAAAACGCAGCAGCTAGACTACTAACTTGCTCTAGCAAGCGAGCTCACATCACTCCTATTTTATGTTCTTTACATTGGCTCCCAACAGATTTTAGAATTTGTTTTAAAATCATTGTTTTAACGTACAGAGCACTAAATGGCCCCAGATTATTTATCCAAGCTTCTCACAAAATACTCTACTGCTCGCCGTCTCCGCTCACAGACTCAGAGTTTGTTGGTTGCTCCCAGAACACGTCTGAAGACGAAAGGGGGCGGAGCCTTTCAGTCTGTGGCACCAAGGCTGTGGAACAGTCGACCTCTACAACTACGTTTGGTTGACTCTGTGGAATCCTTTAAAAAACAGTTAAAAACTTTACTGTTTAAACAAGCTTTCTGTTGACCAATGCTTTTTACATTTTTATATTTTAATTTACATTTAAACTCTATATTGTGTATATTGTGCATTTTGCTATTTATTGTACTGTTTATTTTAATCTCTGTGTGCAGCGCTTTGTGACTACCTGTCTATGAAAAGCGCTTAATAAATAAACTTTACTTACTTACTTACTAAAGCCGTAGTCCTGAGCGGTGTTATAAAATGCTATTAATAATATTATTAATGCTTCAGTAAGAGGATACTGATAGTTTGCAATCAGTATGAATTTTGTATTTGTAGCAGCTAACAATTAGTATTATCTATTAATCTCTCAGGTTTATATTTTATTAATTTAATTAAGTCTTTTGATCTATGTGATGTGATGCAATTAATGTTCCATTTTAATGTTGAAGTTAACTAATCTACTAGTTATGTTTTTTTAAAGTCCATTTCCCCAAACGTGAGAGTCACACAGAAATAATAAAAAGAATGATGGTTAGTAACAAAGACTGTCTCATCCACTTGGTTTGTATAAATCTGTCTTCTCAACATTGACACTCATGCAAATTAGAAATGTCAGGTGATTATTTTGATGATGTTGATCCAGTCTGCAGCACGTATAAAACGCCTGTAATTCCACTTCCTCTCCACTATCAGTTATAACATAAATTACATCCTGATTGTTCCTCAAAGTTTCATGAGCAGGTTTGTGAGCTTTATATTAATCATTTCATTTCCTTTTGATGCATTTCAGCCCATGGTGAATTATATCTTTGTGTTAAAGTTAAGATAATCCCAGGATCTGTAACGGCAGCAAGTTCTGGATCACAACAAGTGTTAACATTTTTTAATTTTCATGTCATCTATACAGAGGAAATTTCATGAAACACTGTAGTATCTAAAACTATGCTGCAGATAAACAGTGACTCCCAAAGTATCCAAAACTAATATGAGGGTTTCTTCCTGCTACAGTAGGTGTCACCATGGCAACTGACTGGTGAAAAAAACACCACCCACAACTGGTAACAATGGGTGCTTTTGAGGTATGTACTAGCCCTCGGTTTTCAGTCTAACAAAGGCAGTGCACTTCTTGCTGGCGTTCATCCCCATGGTAACCAAAGGAGGTGATGCTGAAGACGAGAGATCACAAAATCAGCAGTTACTGATTTCCTACATAATGAATTTATCGACCAATCAGTTCCAAGAATTATTAGAATTAACCGTGTTTCTATTTTTTTACCTGTTGGCTACATTTAGTTACGTTTTATTTATCTGGTGCAGTTGTGTTGACTTCAGCCTGTATCGTGTTTTTAACCTCTCAATATTTTTCTGATATTATAGTTTGTAAAATCAGCTCCTCGGCTGCTGGTAGACCTTTCTATGACTCAGGTCAAAAACCCGCCCTTTCATGTGAACACCACATTAGGAATATTGTAACTTATTGGGAAACCCTGGGCTGAGTGACCAGTTGATAAACACCTTTATGTGACCACATGATTCCTGATGTTAATGAAGCCGTATCCAGAAAAAGAAAATATATGTATGCTGAACTTGGACATGTACTTGGAGCTACGTCATGTCAACAACAGGTTTCCTGTGTAGTTTGAAGCCCAGTTTTGATTAGTTATCTGTGGACAACAACGAATACCTACACTATCCTAGAAAGGTATTACAGTAAGACTGTAACGTTCATTTTTTCCACTACCAAATTTGTTTTATTGGATTGTTGATCCAATTCCCCTTCATATGGTTTAGCGCAGTGGTCCCCAACCCCGGGGCCACGGACCCGTATCAGTCGTTTGGTACCGGGCCGTGAGAGTTGAGGCTTGGGTGTGAAATCTATGGTTTTCAGGATTTTTATCGGTTTTTAGCTTTAACTTGGTTTCCCTGGGTCTTTTCTCGTGTGTTATGAATAAATCTTCTCTTTTTTTTACCAGTACTGGTTTACATTTATCTGTGACACCTTAAAGGCCGGTCTGTGAAAACACTGTCGGACAAAAAAGGTTGGTAATCACTGGGTTAGCGCACTAGAAAAGCTTTCTGACAGAAGGTAAAGATCTCCCGTGTGCAATAACCTTCTTCTCAGTTGTCAAAATTCAGATCACTTGGGTGATAAGTCCCAGCCCGTCTGAAGCACTGACAGCAAAGACAGAATCAAGGGTTGCTTGTGTTGCCTTGTTTCAAACGATCTCGCAGCGCTGCCGTTTGACTGTTTGAACACAGATAGAGATCTCTGTGTAATTAACACTGTTCTTCTGTCCTGATCTTAATTCCATGTTACAAATAACCCAACAGTAGCACCACTTGTTAAATGATCTGCTGTATTACCAGAAATTAGATGACGAAGATTGATGCTAATCTTACAACTGTAGCTTGGTGTAAGTTCTGAAATCAGTGAGGAAAAACTGTCCTGGGTTACTCCTAAGACGGGTTGGCTGCTTTACTGAATACTGCTTCATATTTCCAACTGATATTGCCTTTGTTCAGTTTTGTACGTAATGCATCGCTATTCTAAAACACACCAGTACTCACAGTAGCCAGAACGTTTTTGATTTCACCATTCAAATACCTGAAGTACAACGCTGACTGTCTCCCATTCATTAAGCCAAGTATAAAACAAGACATGGCTTGTATGTTTCTTCAGTAAGACGTAGAAGTATTGCTGTTGTGCTCTGAAGTATTACTTGAGGAGCGCAAATGCAAGCTATTGATTTAATCAGTGACAACTGATAATTCAGTATAACTAAGTTGGAAATGTCCTGAATAGATTTTCTTGTGATTATTAGTTCATTAGTCTAGATTAAGTGTAAACATCTTTACATTTCCTGGGAAAAGACAGCTTAGCCAGCGTCACACAAAACCCACTTCTACTGTCCATGCAGAGCTTTAAGCAGCAGAAATATGCAATCTCCTGACGTGACTAATGATCACTGAAACTGAGATACGTCTAATCTACTTTGTTCTGCACAGACCACTGTAAAAATGGTTCCCAAGTCTGAGGTGGTACAGTAATTTGTCCTTTTTGAGACAGAAGCCTCATTTAATCACTCATGGGGTTCTTAATCCGCTTGGGGATTAAAATTAACTTTCTTTTATTTCCTTGATCTGCAGGAGGGGCTGTAGTTACTGCCTTGGGAAAAAATCTGCAGAGTCAGGCACACTACCAAGCACCAAACCGAGGTAACGTATGGGAATCGACTGCTCCTCTACGTGCCTTCCACGCACATGGGAGAAGCCAGAGGTCTTGGCGTCAAAGGGAACAAATGAGAAATGAGACATGTTACGTATGCCAACGTGTCACGAGTCAGCTTGGATGGTACTGTACTGCTCTGGAGAGAGGGAAGGTCCACGGAGGGAAGAGAGGATAAGGAAAGAACTCCATGACCTGGGATCAGACAGCTTTAGATTATCTACTGTACTGCTGTTACACTTTTTTCTGACTCCGAGGCTTACAGTTAGATGAAATAACTCCCGCTCTGCAGGCCTACTTGTTGTTCCTAGAGTATTTAAAAGTAGAATGGGAGGCAGAGCCTTCAGTTTTCAGGCTTTTCCACTTTATTCATGCTTTGTTAGCCTTTGGCTTTGTTATAGCTTCAAGGTGACAATTTTGTGACTGACCATTCAAAAGCATGTGTGGAGCACAAAAAATAGTAATCAAAGTTTCTAATCAATGATATACATAAGTGAAAAGTCCACAAGTATATTTTCTTTGTAGGAAAACTCATATCTTTAATAACACTCCAATAAGTGTCAGTGACTTTGTTTTGAGCTTGTCTACTGTAGTCTGGTGTGAAACACATCACTGTTCAGTTGTTTCGTTGCCTTGAGATTGCAGGTTAAATCTAAGTGGTTTTTCCTCCACGTGCTGGTCCTTCTGACCCCGGGATAATGGATTGCCTAGTTGGTGTTGATGAACCTTGTTCTGCTAATGAGAACTTTCAGCAGGCGAGGACTACCTCATGCGCCGCTACAGTACACCTACACCTATACGATGAGAAACTCACTGGAGAGAAAGACTTTTTATATGTATCGGGAAGCAAATCACACCAACAACTGCCTAAAAATAATTTGTATTATAATATTAAAGAGACAATCAGATGACCAAGGACTTAGCAACAGCGAGAAGTAAAAACTCTTAACTATGAGAAACATGCAGCCATAGACGGACTTTTCATACTTGAGAGGAAACAGACAGACAGATGGTTTAACTGATTTTTATCATTGGGCTTCATGGATAAACACAACTGGGTATCACCTGCAAAGCAATGACAAAGTTTGGCGTGTTCTGTTTAAGAAGTAATGTAAAAAGTGCAGGTCCCAGCACAGAACCTTGTGGAATCCCATGACTAACATTTGCATGTGAAAACTCCCCTCATGAAAAATTGTGTGTGGTTGTTTTTAAGCACACAACACTTCCAACACCCAAAAAAACAAATAGAGGTGCAAACACATAAACAGACTCGAAACATAAAGAAATTGAAAATGACGACAAAGAGAATCAAAACAACAACAAACTGAATCAAACAATGATGGAGAAATGACCGCAGCAAAACTGGATCTGTTTGCCTCATAATCCATCCACATTTCACACAAGTAGGGATGCAACGATACCAATTTTTTCAAACCGATACGATACCGATACTTGGATCTGAGTACTTGCCGATACAGAGTACAAAAAACGATACTTCTACCACACACACACACACACACACAAATGCAATGAATTGGAAGACAGGTTTTATTTTATTCTCTGCCGATAAAAAAATTAAATCTTAATAAAAATGACCACAAAAAAATTTCAAGTGAAAAATAAGCACTTCTGTTAAATTATTGCAGAGTCTCCACATTGTAATTTACAAAATATCACTGAACTATTGGCACTGTCTCGAGCTTTCAGAATAATAAATAAACACTTCTGTTTGGAATAAAATAAATACAAATTAGGTTTGAGAATAAAATAAACTTGTAATAAAATAAAAGTGTCCATATTGTAAACAAAGAAACAAAATAATTATTATAAAATAAATAATAAATAAAATAATAATTGGCCCCCTAGTGGCCAATCTAAAAAACTACAACAGAAATGACAAGCCACCCTCTGATTAATGAAATAAGTTGGTATCGGTTAACTTTTACGAGTATGAGTACACACACATTTTACAGTATCGGCCCCGATACCGATACCAGTATCGGTATCGCCCCCGATACCCGATACCACTATCGGTATCGGTGCATCCCTACACACAAGCAGATCAACCCATTAAAAATAAATAAAGCTTTTAATACATGGCATTACACTTGAGCCAACGAGCTTTGTAACACCCATCTGTGGTTGAAATGCCAAAGTACTTGTACTATTGCTCCTGTCTCCTACAAGCAGACACCAGGGCTGATTAAAGGATCTGAGATCTCTTTTTTAAAAATTTAAGACTTGCAATTAAAGATATCAAAAATTTAGCGGATAAAAACGTCACTTTCTATACAGTAAGGATAGCTCACATTATTGCACATGAACAAGTTGTCGAAGAGAAAGGAAAGATTACTACTACAGCTTTTCTGTGTGTTGCATCTCTGTGAAATATGACAGATCCTTACATCTGCTGGGAAAACAGGATTTCTCTTTGGAACTTAAACATGGTTGTTCTGCTAAAGCTTATAGTAGAGCAGGCTGTTCTTACATGAGAACAGTGACCATAAGGATAAGTTCCAACCCAAGAAAGTATGTTAATACTACGGGTCTCCCATGACTTTGAAAGAATGAAAACTAAATCACTGAAAAGGCTTTGGCTGAGAAAAAAAATCATGAAAGCTTGTGCACATTCCTACAGTCAGCGTTACAGCACAGAGAGGCTGATAAGCTATAATAATTTTTACATGTAGGGACTTGAAATTATTTGAGTGAAAACATGAATATGAATCTTCTTTTTTCTTCCTGTAATGTGAGTAAATTCAGCTAATCCATTTACTTCAAAGGAAACTTGTTTTCTTTCAGGGCTTCACTTCAGTTTTTACCCAACAGTTCATGTTTGAGCTGCTTTTCCATCCATATCCGTCTTACACTCATCCAATTCAGGGTTGCAGCAGCGCTGCAATTTTACTAAGATTGAGTTCAAATATTCTTCCACCAGTTTTTCTTTCTGTACTTGCATTTCAGACAAGTCAGTGTTTAGCTTCCATCTATGATTTTAGCTGCAACACATCAATGAACAAAATATACATCTTATTTTGAAAGTTTGCATTACTTCCCTGATTAGTACATCCTTGCTGAGCAACATGTTAGCATAACTGCAATTATTGTAAGCAGGAGTAATAAAAATACATAAATTGTGTTTTCGTATGTTTTGATTTTCTTTAAATGTTTCTGACCAGGTTTGACTCTAAATGCAGAGTCAGTGTACAAACTGATGCAGCTGGTGAGGCATCAATAAACCACAATATGTTATTCAATGAAAAGAAATCACCTGACATGCCACTGATACACAGGTATCGTCAGCTTGTTGTCTGTAGATGCAAATCATTAAATATACAAAATTTTTGTAACAGGCTTTGTTGTAGAATAAAATCTGCTTAGTGTCACTAATGTTAGCTCTTGATTATGTTAGACACAGGTTAGCTTTATAAAGCAGGATAAAACTGTCATTTTTAGCTAGGCCCATTCAAAACACAATGCTCTAGCTAAATGTTACACAATACAAACCCGGTTCAAAAAGACATTTTAAGTATTTTAAGTGAGCTTTAATATAAAGAGTGCAACACAGATTAAGACAGCCTGTCAGCAGGAACAGCCACCAGAGGGAAAAGATGAGATATTTGAGATAAAAAGTAAGACACGGAGAGAAGAGGGCAAACAAAAAGCTTACAATGACTGCTGTCGGGTGACTGTCCTTCTCGGTGTCTGTCAGTATGCTGTTATCTCTCCGGCTGCAGCATCCACTACCAAACACCTTCCAGTCTGCCGCATCTACAGCATCTCTGCACGCCGAGCAGGGCAGAGCAGGCTGGGAGGGGCGGGGTGGGGCCTGGTGAACTGATGGAGGAGGGACACTGGATCTGACAGGGGAGGACAATTCGCCTTTACTTCGTAGAAACGTGGATTTCTGCATTTCTAAGCTTTATCATGAGAGACAGGTGCCAGCTTATGTTTCTGTAACCCACATTTCCAAAAGCCTGTCCTTATTTTACACTAAGCCCTGCTTCACAATGTGCAGAGTGAAGTCATTGGGAAGGTAAAGAGATGGTTTAAAGATGATTTATGGTATTTGCAGGTCCTGCTGAACACTAAACAGTAGTAGCCACCATTAGTTTGTTGACTATTGCTAATGACCCGAAACCATTGAACTTAGCTAATTATCTTTATATGCTTACAGTTAATTAATAACTGAAAGTAAAATTATTCCATTAATTAATAAAATGATTCATGAAGTGGTGCAACAAAAGTCCAAATCTTAAATCTCAGATACGCTCTCCCTAACTAAGACTCCACCCACAGAGGACAACTACTGGATGCAATGGAAACTGTGCAGCCTGTATAATGTAGGGATACAGCAGATGCCACCGTATCTACTGAGTGAAAGTCAAGGATGTCTTCAAAGATGTGACAAGTACAGCAACATAGTAGTAGTCTTAAAATCATGAAATCATTATCTAAAAAGTGCATTTTGTATTTACTCAGGTTATCTTTGCCTAATATTAAAATTTGCTTGATGATCTGAAATGTGAGTGTGAAAGAAAGAAAGTGTCAAATACCTTTTCACAGCACATCCCTCTCTACCTGCCCTGAACACACCTGGTGTCAAACAGGGATGACGGGGCCCTTCAGACGTGTTGCTTCACTCCCAACAGTGACGAGATTTAAACACAACAGAAAAAAAGGCGACTTGCAAAGAGACATTTTGAAAACCTGTGTTTACAAAGTGAATGAAAACTTTATTTACTGAGTCAATTTCAGGTGAGAAGTTGCATTTCCACACTCTGCAGTTAAGATTTGTTTTCAACACTGTCATACAAAGGACGCACCAGGAAAATGACTAAGGCTTCCCCTAAAAAGAAGCGAATACTGAGAGATTAGCTCATTTTTGATAAGAGCAAGCTACGCAAGCAGTCATTGTTGCCGTGTGCTACTTTGGACACTAAATGAAGTTTAGAAGGAAGAATAAAAATCCACACATGTATGTAATCTGTCCAATTCTCCTCATAAAACAACATATACATTAAATATTTCGTCCTCTGTACCCTCGTAAAGATGCAACATGTGAAACTCAACAAGAGTCTGAAAATAGTTTTGTACTAACTGTCATAAAAGTAATAAAAATATTTATTTAGTAAAAACTTACAACCCTATTTAAGTAATGTATCATTCAGTCTTTAAATGCACATAGAGAACCCAGTATTAGTAGATCATCACAAACATGATTTTATTGATTGATTCATGAGTCACTTTAATGCTGTAGCTAGATATTATTTTAACAGCTGATACACTTACTGATGCAATAATACATCAACATATAGCAGCACACCTATATGTGACCAGTGGTAGGTCCCTATTTAAAATAGGACAGAGCCGTAGGCGCACAGTCAGTTAAAAAAGAATTTAATTTTTAATACAAAATAAAAGTAACAGTGTAACAGCGGCACCTAAAAACAATTAAAAACTTTACCTTATTAAAACCAATAAAACTGTATGATTGCCCGTGAGACGGGACAAGCGCTGCGGGGAACCGTTTAAGAACAAATCGACATAGTGCACTAGTTAAAAAGGGACGGCAACTCACACATCACCCCAAATGGGCAAAACTCGATAAAGAAAGGCAAATCTTCAGTGCTGTCTTCACTCAGGCCCACCGCTGGCATGCAAAAGCGGTGAAACAAAAAAGGATTTGTTTTCCCTGCAGCGCCTTCACCGTCTGCGACAATATATATGTATAAAAGGGGTTAAAATACTAAAAGAATCAATCTCTATGGTGCCTACTGATACAGAAAAATAAAACAAGAAACAAATAAAATCGACAGCCGCAGCAGTCAAAATTACACCAGTATAAAACAAATTAAAACACACTGATGTGTCGGGTCCTGTGCCCACAGCCGGAAATCCACTGGGCAAAGCAGCAGCTCGGTACTCTGTCCACAAGTTCACGTCACACCCTAATAAATGTGGGTCAGTGGCGGTGAAGTCCACTACACTGTTCTGACGGGAACGCAATGTTTGAGTTTAGAGGGACCCACATCAAGCTTTCATGGGAAGAAGTTAAAAACGCAAACTTTTCACAAACTGGTTTTTGAATTGGCGACCCGACAATGAAACGTTAAAGCCACGGTCTGTAAAAAGCTGTAACTGAATGTACACTAGGTGGCCTGGCTTCAGCTGATTGGGGCAGATGGTGTGGATTGGAATGGTGGCCAGCTGTTGAGCGTGTCGTTCTTCTAACTGTACCACTTTCAGCTAATGGAGTGGGGACACTACACTGTGGAGTCCGGGTACCAAGCTCAGTACCTCTGGACTGTGGCCTCATTACTATAGCCAGGTCCTCTGGGGGTTGTTGGGGACAAGGTGCAGAATCAGTTTGTACACTTTGGGGGCCACCTCTTGGGGACTCCCTTTGTTGCCACACATAAAAGTCTCCCTCATCCTCAGACAGGGGTAACCGGTCAGGTGAACTTCTAGGGTTAGGAATTTGCTGGAGCTCTGCCCTTATTTTCTCACAGATATCAGCAGGGATCGGCTTAATCAGTTGTCTGTTAACCTGTCTTTTCTGTTCTGGATCATGGAGTGGGGCCACTGTATACACAGGACCAGCTCCAGCAGGGGCACGGACAATACAATACGGTGTAGCGCCCCAAAAATCTTGGATTTTATTCCGGCCACGAATGCTATAATCTCTCAAATACACCAACTGATGCAATGGCAAGGGGTCAGAAGCTGGGGCAGGTTGGCGATCTGCACGCAGGGTCGCTGCTGCTTTGGTGCGGTTACTCACACCTTTATAAGCTACATCTAGACGTTTCTGATGCTCTTGGACCCAAGTGTGCACCGGGCCTTGGGTGGGTTCCTCCACTCTGCCTAACAGGAAGTCGATTGGGAGCTGGGGCTCTTGGCCAAACATAAGAAAATAGGGTGACTCACCCGTAGTTTGATGGATTGTGGTATTGTACGCAAAGGTGAGCTGCTGTAAATACATGGGCCAATGACGCTTTTGCTCAGGGGGCAGGGTTCTCAACAGATCATGCAGAGTCCGATTAAAACGCTCACACTGGCCATTACCTTGTGGGTGGTAAGGAGTGGTGCGAGTCTTTTCCACACCATATAACTGGCACAGCTGCTGAACTACGGCTCCTTCAAAACTCCTCCCCTGATCCGAGTGGATCCTAGAGGGAACACCAAAGCGATAAAACCACTCATAAACCAAAACACTGGCTACAGTAGTTGCCTTTTGATCCTTAGTGCAAATGGCCTGAGTGAACTTTGAAAACACATCAGTAAGAATCAATACATTTTCACGGCCATCAACGGAGGGTTCAAGGCATGAGAAATCAATTGCCAGAATCTGATTGGGCCTCGCAGCCATGAGGTGACCCATGGTTGTTTTAGGTTTCGGGTAAACTGCTTTAGCCTGTGCACAACGTTCACATTGCTGACAGTAATCCTGAACCTCTTTCAACATACCTGGCCAATAACACCTCTTGCGTATCAAGTCTGCAGTCCTATCTATTCCCTGGTGACCATGGTCATTATGCAAGCCATGTAAAACTTCATTCTTTAGACTATGAGGGACCACTAATTGGCACACGGGTTCCCCCCCATCTGGCTGAAAAATCTGCCGATAAAGCACACCCTCCTTCTCTACCAGTTTCCTCCACTGGCGCAACATTTCCAGTACTGCTGCTGGCAAATCTCTCCTCTCCTGACGAGTAGGGCCAGTCCCTCGGCGCCAAAACTTCAAAAAGCCACTAATTATGGGGTCATCCCTCTGCAAAGTAGCAAGGTCTGCAAGTGAATGAGAGGGTAAAACCGAAATCATAGATTGGATTACTTGCTGGGGTGGTAAAACTGGTTGGACTAAAGAGCCTGGAAGGGAAGTACCAGGAAGCAGTGTTTCCAAAGACACAGGTTGATCTGATGGCTGACACTGTCGAGACAAAGCATCTGCATTGCCATTTGTACGACCTGGACGATACTTAATTGAAAAATCAAAAGAAGAGAGCTGAGCGGCCCAGCGCTGTTCCAAAGCTCCGAGCTTTGCTGTAGTCAGATGGCTCAAGCGGTTGTTGTCGGTATAGACAACACACTTGTTACCCAGCAGATATTCTCTATATTTTTCAGTCATAGCCCATTTCAAGGCTAGGAATTCAAGTTTCATGGAGCTATAGTTGGACATGTTACGCTCCGTGGGCTTTAGTCCTCGACTAGCATAGGCTATAGGACGCACCTTGCCATCTGCTTGCCGTTGTGAAAGCACTGCCCCCAAACCCCAGTGACTGGCATCAACCTCCAAAATAAAAGGTTGTGAAAAATTAGCATAAGCCAACACGGGGGAATTCACCAACCGAGCCTTCAACTCTTGGAAGTTGTTTTCACACTGCTCAGTCCAAACTTCCTGCAATGCACTCTTGGAGGGGCGTTTGTGCTTAGTCCCAGCCAGTTCGGCCACCAGCTGGTGGAGCGGGGCAGCTAGGGATGCAAAACCTGGAACAAAGCGGCGATAGTAACTAGCAAACCCTAGGAATGACCTCAATTCAGCAACAGAGCTAGGAGTTTGCCAATTAGACACCGCAGATATTTTGTCTGGGTCCGTGGCTACCCCGTCCTTGGAGATCACATGCCCAAGGTACTTTACCTCTGTCTGCAAAAAACAACATTTTTCCAGCTTGGCCTTCAAATTTTGTACCCGCAAGGTCTCCAGTACAGTTCCTAGGCGCTGAATATGCTCATCTACTGTGGTAGAAAAGACAATCACATCATCCAGATACAACAACAAAGATTGGTGATTCTGGGAACCAAACATTCGCTCCATCAATCTCTGAAAGGTGCTTGGTGCATTACAGAGGCCAAACGGCATGCGGTTGAACTCAAATAGCCCAAAAGGAGTGCAGAAAGCAGTTTTCTTCTTATCTGGTTCAGCAACAGGGACTTGATTGTAGCCACTAGCCAAGTCCAAGGTGGAGAACCAGCATGCACCTGACAACACGTCCAAGGACTCCTCAATTCGGGGTAAGGGAAAAGCATCCTTCCTAGTCTTTGAGTTTAAAAGATGGTAATCCACGCAGAGCCTGATACTGGAGTCCTTCTTTTTTACTACCACAATTGGAGAGGCAAAAGGGCTACAACTTTCTCTGATCACCTGACTATCCAACAGGTGTTGAATATGGGCCTTAACACTCTCATACTCTGAAGGTGGAGTGCGTCGATACCGCTGGCGGACTGGAGTCTCATCTAAGAGTGGGATCTCATGAGTGATTAAATTGGTATACCCTAAATCACCATCATGAGAAGAAAAAACAGATTGGTAGTCATGTAAAAGGGCTCTTACCCTGTCCTGATCCTGTATAGTGAGAGCTGACAGATCAATTGCATCAATGGCAGTTTTCAGAGGGTTGGTTTCCATACTCTGAGATGCCATGGTAACACATTTCTCCTCTCTCAAATCTTCCAAGAGACTGGTCGAGCCATCTGATTGGCTGACAATTTCAACTTGGCACAAAGTGCCAAGCTGACTGCGAGGTGGCAAAATGGCCTCAGTTAATCCCACATTGGTAACTGGGATAAATGCAGTGCCACTAACCACTTGGACCAAAGCTGGAGAAGAAAGGAGACCATGAGGCAAACCGGCATCTAATGGTTCAAAAAGCACTGTTCCAGTGTATGCTGAATGGGCTTTTCGACAAGTGGTGGGTACAAATTTCATTGTGCCTGCGGGGATGCAAATTTTTCTTCTACCCTGAACTCTCACTGGGCCACTAACCTGGGCTTCAGGCTGTAGTTGAGCTGTATGGCAGCGCTGCAAAGCCTGCTGCCAAGGATCTTCCTGCACTAAAGGAAGGTCAAAAAGAGCAGAGCCATGTTCCAAAAACAGCTCCCTATAACACTCGCGGATCACATTCATGCCAAGTACTCCACATATTTCTAAGTTGGGGCTGGGCTCCAAAGGATCCCTAACAACTAACACACCACGCTTCGGTATTTGACTCCCTAACACCTGGCAATCAAGCTCCAGGTAGCCAACATAGGGAATATCTAGCCCATTAGCTGCCCGTAACCGCAGCCAATGGCATGCCTTCAGTTTCTCTGGACCCCAGTTCTTAAAATGTTTGGCAAAAAAACTCTCCGTGATGGTAGTGACCATGGACCCAGTGTCTAATAAACAGGAGACGTCTACCCCTCCCATATTAATGGTAACCTTTGGACAGGAGCCTACCAACTTGGGTGGTTCACTCTGCGTGAACCTAGGCTTACTTGATGTATGGGCAACTCTCAACTCATGTGTAAGCTGATCAATCTGGGCCTGCTGCCGTTTTAACATTTCCTTAACCTCTGCTAATTCTGACCCAATAGTATCACTTGGCACCCTTGTTTGTCCTGTATGCTGAATGTGTAGACTGCTGGGACAGAATAAGTCCTGAACCGATTGGGTTCTACTCCTACTCTGCCTTCCCGCTCCCACCTGAGGGCTTCATCTCTTAAAGTATGGAGGTCATAATCTGGATGTTCGCGAACAATCCTTTTAAGCTCGCGGCTCAAATTTCCATCCCGGACACCCTCTACAAACTGATCAGAAAGCAGTCTAGCAGCCTCAGGAATTTGCCTCTCTGGACAACTTTGAATCATTTTGTCCATGAGAGAAAACAATGCATGGGAGAATTCCCTCAGTGACTCTCCTTCTTGCTGCCTTCTTGCATAAAAAGCTTCCTTAACAGCAATAAAGGACATGGGGCAACCATACTGGCTTAGGAGAATATCAAAAATATGGTCTGGATCTTCTCTTACTTGCTGGGACCTATATTTTATTTCCTCACGAGCATCACCAGTCAAATGATCATAGATATAATGGGCTCTATCAACAGGGGCAAGTCTACGAGTGCGCATCACAGATTTTATTTCTTCCACCCAACTTTGGACACTAATTTCCCCAGTTCCACTAAACAGGGGGCACGACCTCTCTCTAGGGATATAAACCAACCTCTCTCGGGGAGAACCCTCCATAGGGGTAGAGTCATGAGGTCTACAGGGACTAGAAATGCCTGATTGGGACTCCATAATAATAAAATAAAAACCCTCAACAGTAAGTGTGCCTACTGTGTTTAAATGTAGATCACACTTTGTTACCACCAGGAATTACCAGCTGCTGCTTTGCCTAAAATAAATAAAAACAAATGTAAAACAGTTTAAAAAAAACCCCCACAAAAACAGAATTTTTACACAAACCAACTGTCTTAATCGCCGTGTACACCTAGAGGCTTGTCCTGTCCGACAACGCCAGTTTGTGACCCGTGGTAGGTCCCTATTTAAAATAGGACAGAGCCGTAGGCGCACAGTCAGTTAAAAAAGAATTTAATTTTTAATACAAAATAAAAGTAACAGTGTAACAGCGGCACCTAAAAACAATTAAAAACTTTACCTTATTAAAACCAATAAAACTGTATGATTGCCCGTGAGACGGGACAAGCGCTGCGGGGAACCGTTTAAGAACAAATCGACATAGTGCACTAGTTAAAAAGGGACGGCAACTCACACATCACCCCAAATGGGCAAAACTCGATAAAGAAAGGCAAATCTTCAGTGCCGTCTTCACTCAGGCCCACCGCTGGCATGCAAAAGCGGTGAAACAAAAAAGGATTTGTTTTCCCTGCAGCGCCTTCACCATCTGCGACAATATATATGTATAAAAGGGGTTAAAATACTAAAAGAATCAATCTCTATGGTGCCTACTGATACAGAAAAATAAAACAAGAAACAAATAAAATCGACAGCCGCAGCAGTCAAAATTACACCAGTATAAAACAAATTAAAACACACTGATGTGTCGGGTCCTGTGCCCACAGCCGGAAATCCACTGGGCAAAGCAGCAGCTCGGTACTCTGTCCACAAGTTCACGTCACACCCTAATAAATGTGGGTCAGTGGCGGTGAAGTCCACTACACTGTTCTGACGGGAACGCAATGTTTGAGTTTAGAGGGACCCACATCAAGCTTTCATGGGAAGAAGTTAAAAACACAAACTTGCCCAACTTGGACCAAGCACTGGCAGCTTCAGGTTTGCTGAGGTATACCTAATTGCCCACACCTGAGCTTATAAAAGGAGCAAAGACCAGCTCCGCCCACCAGGGGCGGTTCCCAGACTAAGGTCTCACCTGTCACATATAGTTTTAAATCTGTAAAATTATAAGTAAATGAATGCTGTGGAGTATAAGCTACAGTATTCCATCATAGATCCTGTTCCTGCTTTCACGATGCTCTATTCTAGTCCAGTGGCAGTGATAGCGATGACAATGGTGGGTGTGGTGGGAGGATCTTATTTCATAGTTGATGGTGCCACCCTGATTTCTCCTCTTCCAAACCATCAGCTCCCACTAGGCGGATTTCTGTCCGCGTCTGGTGTGGATGGAGTGCTGCTGACCTCAAATGAGGATCTAATCGGGTAGTGTAAGAAACACAGGGTCTACAGAGTGAGCAGAGATGATGACAGAGTCTGCAGATGAAGGAGAGCTCACCAAGTAAATTAATTCAGTTTGGGAAAGCCAAAGAAGATGACGGTACAGGTCCAAAATATTTCAGATATGGGTCCCAGGTTCTGTGGAAAAAGTCCAAGGTGGAGTTGAGCATACAAGTTATATATTCATTGGGAATACAGTCCATACAATGTTATGCCAGGATTTCTTAGTTGGGATTGCTGGCCTGCCCCAGAGGAGCAGGACATTCTTCCTGGCCGCAAATAATAACAGCTGGAACAGTCTATTGTGCTTGCCGTTGATAACCAGATTGTCCATTACTCCCAGTGTAAGACACAGAGGGACCACAGGAACAACAGTGTTGAAAATAACTGAAAGCACCTTTGCAACATCAGACCAGAACTGTTGAATTTTCACACATGATCTAAAACAATGCATAAAGTCACCGTCCTCAGCATTAAACTTCGAGCATAAGGGGAGGAGTTTACATCTATTTTACTTTTTAAAGAGGGTGTGATGTATATTTTTAGCTGAATCCATTTAGCCCGATTACAGACAGATATTCAATTCAATTCAATTCAATTTTATTTATATAGCGCCAAATCACAACAAATGTCGCCTCAAGGCGCTTCATAGATACAGAGAAAAGCCCAACAATCATATGACCCCCTATGAGCAAGCACTTTGGCGACAGTGGGAAGGAAAAACTCCCTTTTAACAGGAAGAAACCTCCGGCAGAACCAGGCTCAGGGAGGGGCGGCCATCTGCTGCGACCGGTTGGGGTGAGAGAAGGAAGACAGGATAAAAGACATGCTGTGGAAGAGAGACAGAGATTAATAACAGGTATGATTCAATACAGAGAGGTCTATTAACACATAGTGAGTGAGAAAGGTGACTGGAAAGGAAAAACTCAATGCATCATGGGAATCCCCCGGCAGCCTACATCTATTGCAGCATAACTAAGGGAGGATTCAGGGTCACCTGGTCCAGCCCTAACTATATGCTTTAGCAAAAAGGAAAGTTTGAAGCCTAATCTTAAAAGTAGAGATAGTGTCTGTCTCCTGAATCCAAACTGGAAGCTGGTTCCACAGAAGAGGGGCCTGAAAACTGAAGGCTCTCCCTCCCATTCTACTTTTAAATACTCTAGGAACAACAAGTAGGCCTGCAGAGCGAGAGCGAAGTGCTCTAATAGGGTAATATGGTACTACAAGGTCATTAAGATAAGATGGGGCCTGATTATTTAAGACCTTGTATGTGAGGAGCAGGATTTTGAATTCAATTCTGGATTTAACAGGAAGCCAATGAAGGGAAGCCAAAACAGGAGAAATATGCTCTCTCTTTCTAGTCCCTGTCAGTACTCTTGCTGCAGCATTTTGGATTAACTGAAGGCTTTTCAGTGAGTTTTTTGGACATCCTGATAATAATGAATTGCAGTCGTCCAGCCTGGAAGTAATAAATGCATGAACTAGTTTTTCAGCGTCACTCTGAGACAGGATATTTCTAATTTTAGAGATGTTGCGCAAATGGAAGAACGCAGTCTTACATATTTGTTTAATATGTGCGTTGAAGGACATACCCTGGTCAAAAATGACTCCAAGGTTCCTCACAGTGTTACTGGAGGCCAAGGTAATGCCATCCAGAGTAAGAATCTGGTTAGATACCATATTTCTAAGCTTTTCAGCGCCGAGTACAATGACCTCAGTTTTATCTGAGTTAAGAAGCAGAAAGTTAGTGGCCATCCAAGTCTTTATGTCTTTAAGACATTCCTGCAGTTTAACTAATTGGTGTGTGTTATCTGGCTTCATGGACAGATAGAGCTGGGTGTCATCTGCATAGCAGTGAAAATGTATGCTATGTCTTCTAATGATGCTGCCTAGGGGAAGCATGTATAATGTAAACAGAATTGGTCCTAGCACTGAACCCTGTGGAACTCCATAATTAACCTCAGTGTGTGAAGAGGACTCTCCATTTACATGCACAAATTGGAGTCTATTAGAGGCACGGGTCCAAATCTCCTGCCAGTCTGGATGCCATGGTCTGCGGTGGGTGGCTGGAATTTCCGTAAGGCTCCTGAACCTACCTGGGATCCGCCCCTGGGCAGGGCCACCTCCTCCAGCTCCTGCACACATGGAGCCAATGGCAGGAAATCAAGCCAGAGGGATTTAAGCCACACGTTGATGTGCATTCACCGCCAGTTCGTCATCAACCCATGTTGGTAACAGGCCCTTATGCTTCAAGTTCTCTCTGTGATTTATCTTGTTAACATGACTTGCTTGTGCTGTAGTTACTGGATTCATCTTGGCTCACGCTCTACCTCCGGACTCAGGATACCAAGCAATGATTTTAAAAATCACTCTGTGCCTCACCTGCCTGCCCTCCTACCATCACACTCCATCTGAAGAACCCAGATCTCAGGTCAGCCTTGCCACGGCACTCAGCTCCCCTGGATTCTCGTCACTCCCCTCTCAACCCTCTGTGTCCCTCACTGCAAGTAAGAATTGCTATACTTACTACTTACCACTTCAGTGCTGCCTCCACTACCTCCCTAACTCCGCTGTCTTCTCTCTTCAGTGTGACTGCTCAGCTCCACTCTGCATCTCAGGCCCCGTTCCCTCGCCCTAGCCACGTTTCCCAGGCCACGCCACGTCAGACTCTACGTCTTATTGTTTTTTGTCCTTGCTACGTTTCTACCGCTTAAGCCCAATAAAATATTGTTAAACCATCTGCTGTCTCTGCTCTGGGTTTCGGCGCCTGAGTTCAGTTCAGTACAGACCACTCGGTCCCATGAGAGTACGAACTGGCCAGAAAATGGACTCAGCAGACCCAGTACGTGCAGCAGTCTCCAAGCAGGGAGCCATTTTAGGGGCTCATGAGCAAGCGTTGCAGGCCCTCGACACCCGGTGCTAAGCCATAGGCGAGACTCAGGCTAAGATCTTAGCTTCCCTGCAGGAGATTCAGTCAGCTGTACCCATCCTCGACGTCCCCTGCCCTGTGGAAGAACCTCCCCAGTCTTCCCCAGCTTAGGCCACTCCTTCAGGCTCCATTTTCCGTGATGCTGCATTCCCAGAACCTGAGCCTTAAATGGCCTTAAAATGTTCTCTCACATTCACGCATTCACTCCGTTCTTTTGCTAGCGATTCAGCTCGGGTAGCATATCTGGTGGCTACGCTTCAGGGCAAGGCACTGTTATGGGCTGAGGCTTACCTGTTGGCCCATCTGCTCCCAACCTGCTTGTATGATGATTTTCTGGTGAGTTTAAAAAGACCTTTACTCATCCAGAATCTGAGGCCAGTTCTAATGAAAAGTTGCTAGGGTTACAGCAGGGGAGCCGGAGCGTCGCAGAGTTCATTATTGACTTCTGTACCGCAGCCGCTGAGGCCAATTGATCTGATCATCCCCTTCGGGGAGTGTTTCGTTGCGCCTTAAACGATGAGCTCAAAGACCAGCTCGCTTCCTGCGATGAGCACAAGTCTTTTGAAGACCTGGTCTCCCTTTCCCTTAGGATAGATAGTCGCCTGAGGGAAAGGGAAGCAGAAAAGAATCATATCAGAATCAATCGTACGTTTTCACTTCCTCTGCCATCACGTCCAGTGTCCACATCCGCCCTAGTTTCCATAGAAACAGACACCGCTCCGGAGCTTATGCAAATCGGCCACTCTCGTCTCACACCAGAGGAGAGAGAGCGACGGCTTCGGTCGGGTGCATGTTTTTACTACGGCTCAGTGGAGCATAGGTTAGCACAGTGCCTGATTCGGCCAAAAGGCTCCGCCCGCCAATAATTTCGGGGATACGGGTGGGTGGATCTTCTTTCAGTTTCAAACCCCGGTTAATTCTACCAGTCACCCTATGTCTAGATCAGGTTCCTCACCCTCTCCACGCTCTCGATGATTCTGGAGCAGAGCAAAATTTAATTGATTTAGCTTTCGTTAGACTCCTTCAGTTGCCACTCAAAACACTCGATCCTCCCATCCCTGTTACTGCATTAAACAATTAAATATTCTCTCAGATAACCCATCAGGCCGGCCCCGTAACCCTTGATACCCCTGATTCACCACTCATCTTAGGCTACCCCTGGCTAAAAAAACCCAACCCTCACATAGACTGGTCTGGGAGTAAAATCACTAGTTGGAGCCTTTTTTGTCTAGCCCACTGCCTCACGTCCGCCCTACCGCCAGGTTCCCCTGACACTAACACCTCAGACACAGATCCGGTCGACCTCGTCTCACCTGAATATCATGACCTCCAGGAAGTTTTCAGTAAACACAAAGCATCGTCATTGCCACCTCACAGACCTTATGACTGCGCTATCGACCTTCTACCTGGTGCTCCACTTCCCTCTAGCTGGCTATTCAACATCTCCAGACCCAAAAGAGTCCATGGAAAAGTATATCCACGAGTCACTAGCTGCAGGTATCATCCGCCCATCCTCTTCTCCAGTGGGCGCCGGCTTCTTTTTTTTGTAGAAAAGAAGGATAAATCACTTCGTCCATGCATTGACTACAGAGGGTTAAATGAAATCACCATTAAAAACAAATATCCCTTACCCCTTATCAGCTCAGCCTTTGAACCCCTCCATGGAGCCACCATATTCACCAAACTGGATCTCCGCAACGCCTACCACCTGGTCCGCATTAGGGAGGGGGACGAATGGAAAACGGCTTTCAATACGCCCCTAGGTCATTTTGAGTATTTGGTCATGCCGTTTGGGTTAACCAGTGCCCCCGCTGTCTTTCAGAACCTGGTCAACGATGTGGTCCGTGATTTCCTGAACCGGTTTCTTTGTTTATCTTGATGACACTCATTTTCTCCAAAACTCCCCAGGAACACCATGTCCACGTCCAAGCAAGCACTTAAAGCAGAGAAATGTGAGTTTAATGCACAATCCGTCACTTTTCTTCGCTATATACTCGCAGGGGGGCAGGTGAAGAATGATCCAGCCAAAATCCGCATGATTCTGGAGTGGCCCACGCCCACGTCACGCAAGCACCTTCAACGTTTCGTCGGCTTCGTCAATTTTACCGGAGGCTTATTCGCAACTAGCCACTCCTCTCACTGCACTCATATCCACCAAAAGACAGTTTATCCGGACACCTGAAGCTGCGGCAGCATTTAGTAGACTCAAACAACTATTTACCTCAGCCCCAGTGTTGTGTCACCCAGACCACTCCAAGGCATTCGTTCTGGAGGTAGATGCATCCGACGTTGGCGTTGGAGCTGTCCTCTCACAGCATTCAGGACCCAAGGCCAAGTTACACCCATGCGCCTTTTTTTCGCGTCGACTCATCAGCTGAACACAACTATGATGTAGGAGACAAAGTTGCTGGCTATTAAGGTAGCCCTGGAAGAGTGGCGTCACCTATTGGAAGGAGCTGAACACCCATTCACCATCTTCACAGATCATAAAAACCTTACTTATCTCAAAACTTCTAAGTGTCTAAACGCCCGCCAGGCCCGTTGGTCTCTGGTCTCTGATCGCTTCAAATTTGTTATCTCTTTCCGTCCAGGTTCCAAGAACACCAAGGCCAATGCCCTGTCTCATCTTTACGACCCAGACGCTGAACCCACCGAACCAGCTCCTGTGCTTCCTACCTCCTGCCGCGTGGCGTCCTTATCCTGGGACATAGAGGAAACCATCCAGTGAGCATTACAGGATGAACCAGACCCTGGTACTGGTCCTCCAGGCCGCCGCTTCCTTCCCGCAGCAGCCCGCTCGGCTGTAATTAAATGGGCACATACCTCCAGGTTTTCCTGCCATCCTGGAATCGGCCACACCATTGCACTACTACGTCCACACTTCTGGTGGGCAACTCTGGAGCGAGATGTGCGGGAATACGTCTCTGCCTGTGACATGTGCGCCATGAACAAGACCCGAAATCAGCGACCCTCCGGTCTTCTACAACCTCTAGCTGAACCTTCTCGTCCTTGATCCCACGTTTCCCTGGACTTTGTCCCTGGACTGCCTAGGTCAGCAGGTAAAACAGTAATACTCTCTGTGATTGACAGGTTTTCTAAAGCAGCTCACTTCATTGCCCTGGAAAAACTACCCACTGCCATGGAAACTGCAATACTCATGATTGACCACGTCTTCAAACTCCACGGAATTCCTGCCGAAGTCAATTCTGATAGGGGACCTCAATTAACATCCCAGGTTTGGAAATCTTTCTGCTCTGCCCTAGGTGCACAAGCTAACCTGAGTTCCGGTTACCACCCTCAAACCAATGGACAGACTGAGAGACTCAACCAGGAATTAGAATCCATACTCCGCTGCGTGGTTTCCCACAACCTGGCTACCTAGTCAGCACATCTCCCATGGGTGGAGTATGCGCACAATTAACATATTTCTGCATCCACTGGTGTCTCTCCATTTGAGGTGTCCCTAGGCTATCAGCCTCCCCTATTCCCTGAGGAAGATTTGACTGTACCTTCCATCCAGCACCGTCTCCAGCGCTGCCGCCATGTCTGGACTCGGACTCAGGAGGCACTGCAGAAAGCTGCTGCCTGCCACCGCCACTATGTGGACCGTCTACGATCACCAGCTCCTCAGTACACTCCTGGGCAGAGGGTGTGGCTGTCGGCTAAAGACGTTCCCCTTAAGGTTTCCTCCTGCAAGCTACCTCCTCGGTTTATTGGGCCGTATGTCGTCCACTCGGTCATCTCGCCCTCTGCTGTAAAACTCAAGCTTCCTCCTAGTCTACGGATTCACCCGGTTTTACATGTTTCCCAAGTCAGACCAGTACTGTCCAGTGTGCTGTGCCCGCCTTCCGACCCCCCTCCACCCGCCCAGCCCATCGATGGTCATCCGGCCTATACGGTGCCTCCTCCAGCTCCTGCACACATGGAGCCAATGGCAGGAAATCAAGCCAGAGGGATTTAAGCCACACGTTGATGTGCATTCACTGCCAGTTCGTCATCAACCCAGGTAACAGGCCCTTATGCTTCAAGTTCTCTCTGTGATTTATCTTGTTAACATGACTTGCTTGTGCTGTAGTTACTGGATTCATCTTGGCTCACGCTCTACCTCCGGACTCAGGATACCAAGCAATGATTTTAAAAATCACTCTGTGCCTCACCTGCCTGCCCTCCTGCCATCACACTCCATCTGAAGAACCCAGATCTCAGGTCAGCCTTGCCACGGCACTCAGCTCCCCTGGATTCTCGTCACTCCCCTCTCAACCCTCTGTGTCCCTCACTGCAAGTAAGAATTGCTATACTTACTACTTACCACTTCAGTGCTGCCTCCACTACCTCCCTAACTCCTCTGTCTTCTCTCTTCAGGGTGACTGTTCCCTGCTCAGCTCCACTCTGCATTTCAGGCCCCGTTCCCTCGCCCTAGCCACGTTTCCCAGGCCACGCCACGTCAGACTCTACGTCTTATTGTTTTTTTTGTCCTTGCTACGTTTCTAGCGCTTAAGCCTAATAAAATATTATTAAACCATCTACTGTCTCTGCTCTGGGTTTCGGCGCCTGAGTTCAGTTCAGTAAAGACCACTCGGTCCCCGGACACTGGATCATTTATGGAGCGGCCTAGGTCTCTTTCCTGCCAGGGAGGATGTCAAATGGGCCAGGCCCTTCAAAGCATGGATAGACCTCCTGGTCTTGACAGAGCATAGAGTAATAGGATTGTTGGAGATTTTTTTTTTAATTCACTAATCTCTTTAACAAATAACAAATTAAACAGGGGACATTTGGACTGAGAGGACTCGATAACAATCCAGATCGAGGTAGAGTCACATCTGAGCCAGTCTGCGATCACTCTAAGATGAATAGCAAGTTGGTAAAGTCGCAGATTGGGTAAATCAACACCTCCATCTGGACATCTGGAGTATGGCCATTTTAAGTCTGGGCCTTCTTTTGTTCCATATAAAAGTAACCCTCCAAAACCTTAACCTTGTTAGATAACAAGATGGGGATCATTTGCAGAGGATATAGCAGTCTGGGCACAATATTCATTTTGATCAGGGCCACTCTGCCAAGCCATGAAATGGGGAGGGGGGTCCCAGTGCTCCAGATCGGCTTTAAAGAATCGAAAAGAGGGACAAAGTTTAGCTTGAGCAGCTGATGGTAAGGGGGGAAAAACCTGTAACCCCAAATAAGTAAACCCAGTAGGAGACCAGTGAAATGGAAAGGGAACTGTTGTAACCGGAACTGTCAACAATGACCCCAGGGGCATGGCCTCTGACTTGGCAAAGTTAATCTTTCCTTTTGGCTCTCGGAGGAGGCGGACACACTTTTTCTCCTCTCCTCTCCCTTATCTTCCCTGCTTAGTTCTTATGTCCTTGTCTAGTCTCGTGTTTTTTGTATTACTTTCCCTGGAACACTCTCACAGTCTGTTTCTAAAACCTAAAGAGAATTATGGATTTGATCAACTGGTCTCTGAATGCTATTGACACCCTTTTCTCAATGAGAAGTCTGGGCTCTGGAGAGCCTGAGTGCCCTGGAGAGACTTTCCCTACCAGATACACGATGGACGGGTGGCAGAAATGGAGGGTCGTGTGCCTGGCGGGACTGTCGATCAAGGACGCTGAAGATATCTACCTATTCGGAACCATGATAACAGGGTTCTTGCTGATCGGAGCTGACTTGGCCCTGGCTTATCGGAGAATTAAGAAAGCGGAACCGGCTGTTCAAACTTCCCCAAGACTGCCCGCTGGGATTGAAACGATGGGATGAGGTGCGACTTCTCAGAATGGGCTCATTGACAGCAGCATGGTTAAGACCTTGGATGGCCAATACTCAGAATAACACCTCTGAGCGTATATTGGGTTACATCAAGGAGAGGCCTGTTCAGAATAACACCTTTGAGCGGAAGTTGGATTACATCGTGGAACAGCTCACTGCAGTCGTGAGTTCTCAGAATCGTCTCTCTGAGCAAAAGACTGACAACACCACAGAACGCAACTTTGATACCATCATGGGGAAGCTCGCGGTTCTCCAACGGGAGATTGAGAGACCAGTGTTGGAGTGTTAAAGAACAGCTTGAAATTCTCATGAGTTGTTGCAAAAGAAAAATTACCATCATAATCTGGCTACCCCTTCGGCACCAGCTGTGGGCTCAAGGCTGGAGCCGAACAACAACACCCTGATAACGACTGTGTTTAGTCTGTTCCTTCCCATTCCATGCAAGGCCACCTGGGTTGGATGGAAGACTGTTTACTTGGCCTGGCAGGGCAAAGGACACTGTCTCAGCTGAACTATGGACACACACACACATAAATATACTGATAAGCACTCACTGACGCATCACCCTCCCTACCCCGGATCCAACGCCACCTCCAACGCTTACCTCCCCTCTGATGTGGACATCGGGTCAGTTGGAGGCGCAGTCGAAAGATTGCAGCGGTCCCAGATCAGATGTACACACTGGAATTCTTTCCCATGTTGCTGTCTGTGTTTATTGTGCTATGGTGTGTTGATATCTGTGCATTCCTGTATTATCCTTTTGTGTTACACATTTCAATGTTTTTTTCCTCGCTACCTAGCCTGACCTGTCTCCCCAATGTGATGTTTGTGTATTGTATGTACGGTCGGCAAGGTCTGTCACCTCAGTTGTGGGCAAAAGACCTGCAACTGACAAATAAAGGCTCATCTCATCTCTCATTTCATCTCTCATCTTATAGCCTGAAAATGCACCGAAAGATGAAATTACTTCAACAAGACGGGGGAGGGAAGTTTCAGGTCGGGATAAGAGCACCAATCAGCATATAAAAAGATTTGCTGTATCTTCTCTTTAACACGAATACCAGAAATGAAAACATCCTGTCTTCCGGCCCGGGCCAGTGGTTCTATGGCTATATCAAAGAGTAGAGGACTAAGAGGATAGCCCTGCCTATTTCCACAGCGGAGAGGAAAACTGCTGGAGCGCATCCTGTTAGCTATAACCGCTGCGACTGGGGAGTTATAGAGAACTTTCACCCAATTTACAACGATTTCACCCAATCCAAATTCCTCTAAGGCAAAAAACAGATACGACCATTCAACGCGATTGAACACAAGAATTTTGTGAAAGATGAATAACATTAAGAAGTTTCCTCATGTTATCAGAGGATTTGCGGCCTTTAACAAAACCTGTTTGATCCTCATTAATTATATAGGGGAGTACCTTCTCGAGTCGCAGGGCTAATATCTTAGAGATATTAGCCCTAATATCTTAGAGATATTAGCACAGATGCAGCACGGACTACACTGCCCATGAGGCTACATTGTTTAGGGCGATGCCTGTAACACTCTGCCTTTTGCCTTCATATTAAATCATTTTTTGCATAATAATTTTTAAAAATATTTCTTCACTCACGGGCCGTAAGTAGTGGTGACATGGGCCGCGAGATTGAGACACAGGCATTAGAGCTTCTTATTGTGTGTTTTGTTTGGGTTTCCACCGGGTGTTCTGGGAATCCATCCTACCTGACAAACCATCCTACCCGTTGTTTCTGCGAAATTAAGTGCCAAACCATACCTTTGTGAATGTTACCTACAAGCATACTTTAATGGGTAAAATGAAGTGGCAAACCATCCAGGCTTTATGAATATGAGCTACAAGCATACTCTGATGGGCAAAGTTAAGTGGCAGTGCTGGAATTACTCTGTGACAGCAGAAATGTGCATAAACTACTTACAGTAGGACGTTTTGCCAAAGTAGGATGGTTTATCAGAACTGCGTGGAATTAACAAAAATAGAGAGGGGGCAGCCTAACATATGAAACAGGAAAAGACCGCCATGTAATCCACTTATTTCAACAAAGTAACTGTATTCGGAATACCACCTTTTTAAATGGTAACTGTAACGGAATACAGTTACTCATATTTTGTATTTTAAATGCATAATGCCGGTACATGTATTAGAGGTGGGAATCACCATACATCCCACGATACGATATTATCACAATACTTAATGCACGATACGATATTATTGCAATTTTGTAAAATATTTTGCGATATATAGATTCTGTACATAAAGGTAAACTTTATCAATATTCATTATATCTAATATCAAAGTCTCACACTCAGTCTTTCTCTCATTTCAGTTTTATTGTTGACAAACTGAACAGTTTGTATTACAGTCTAGTCCAACTTAACTGAATCAACCATCTGGTACAATTATAGCTATTCTGAACTATGCAGTTTATGAAAACTATGCAGCCCCTTCAGCAACTGAAGAATTTGAAAGTAAATTAAAACAAAATATAATTTTACATTAAATAAAAAAGTTTTAAACTTAATTAAAATAAAACATGTCTTAAATTAAAATAAGTAAACTGTCATGTTTATTGCTGCCAAAAACAAGTTAAACACATTTGGACAGTGAAGGAATGTCAGGATTCTTGCTCAGAAAAAGGATCAACATGCTCTGAAGTCAGAGCACAAAAACCTTTTTTGTAACAAAATATCGATTTCTGCTGTCCCTGTATCCATACATTATTAGCAAACAAAATATCACCATACTACACAGTATCCATTTTTCCCCCACCCCTAACATGTATTCTGTTACTCCCCAACACTGCAGGACATACCTGCTGCAGCCGCACATATTACAGATGACACTGTAAACACTAGACTGTGCACCACAAATCTGATTGCACAGGTATCATTAGGTACAGATGGTGAATATGAAAGTACTCTTGGGACTTCTTTGAACCTCTTTGAATGAGGTTTAGGAAGGTGATAAGCATGTGTTGTAATGTGGACTGTGGTAGCTGAACTAATACATACAGTCTGGTACAAATGTATTCGGACGATGACACAATGTTTGGAATTTGCCTCTGTACACCATCACGGTGGATTTTCAATCAAACAAACAAGATGTGATCAAAGTGAAGATCTTTAGGTTTAGTTCAGATGGTTTAACAAACAATCGGAAGCATTACATTTATTCAGGAATTATAGACATTTTATACATAAACCCACAATTTTATAAGCTCAGATGTATTCAGTCAATCGATCAACAAACAAATTAATGGTTAGCTGAGACATTTTCCCTTCATTTTTCCATTCAAGCAGAATGACCTGAAAGACAATAGAAGACAACTGAAGTGGATAATTCGAAATTTTTGTCCTTGTTAAAAAAATAAAAACAAAACAAGACAAAACATGTTGAGGATCTATCATTACATTCATGGATGGAAAAACAATAACGTCTTTTTTCCCATTAATATTGATGATTTCGTTTACTTTATGTACAGTTTGATGTTCTATAATGCTTTGCCATATAGTTTGCTATAAATGCCCTTTTATTGTCATCATTTCATGCTGCTGCAACTAAAGATTGGTGAAATCTGAAAAAAACAAGATTAAAACTGGGCAAATTAATAAATCAGACAACTGAGCTAAAACCTGTTAATGTACATCCTTAATGCGCGATGCAGTTCTTTGCAAGCCCGCTGCTATCCCTAATATTTGTCTGCCTGCTGTTCACTATTGCACCACACACTTTTTGCATTGTCTGTTGGTTTTGTTCCTTCTTGAGTTGCTCGATTGTGTGTTATCTGCCTGTCTGATACAGTATTTGTGTTAGATTGGATGTTATTTGTGAAGTGTGTTTTCACATGGTTTGTTTGCTGGGACTTTATGTAAATCAGGGTGTGTTGAGAAGTTTAAGGATGTGTGCTGCTTAACTTTGAACTTTTATATCTTTCGTTTTAGCCTTTGCCTTATTTTCTCAAGAGGCTTGGCTGTTTGGCAGGCCACCACGGTAAATAACCGTGTGCTCTTAATAACTTGCCTCGTTAAATGATTAACATGAATTATGTGTTCTCACATGGTTTGTTTGGTGTGACTGTATGTAGAAAAGGATGTGTTGAGATACATACGGATGTGTGCTGCTGATCTTTGAACCTTTTATATCTTTCTTTTTAGCCTTTGCCATATTTTCTCAAGAGGCTTGGCTGTTTGGCGGGCCACCACGGTAAATAACCGTGTGCTCTAAATAACTTGCCTGCTTAAATAATTATAATAGGCAAAGGTACAATAGCCTTATTGAAATTCCTTTGCAAGCACATGGTTAATGATTGCAGTTCTGAAGTGTCAGGCAGCATTCATGTATATGGATAATGACTGTGTAGAATAAAAGATGAAATTTGTCATTTAATATTTAATGTTATGTATATAGAATCATCCAGAAGGATGCAGTATTTTCATAGGAGTGTTATCATTGTTATAGGTACCAACTAGGACATGTAGACATCATACTGAAAGCAATAATTAAACTTTTTTGTGTTTGTGGACATAAAGATATTAAGAGAACTTTATTAATAATTTCAAAACCCAAAATAAACCTGAGAGAACTTTAGGAGTAGACAAATCAATAATCTGGTACATTCTTAAAAAGAAAGAATGCATTGGGCAGCTCAGCAACACCAAAAGACCTGAAAGTGAACTTTCTGAAGTGGATCATTCTAAATTTCTTCCTTTTTTAAGAGAAAACACTTGAGGTCTATCATTGCCAGAGCCTACGATCAGGAGATGTATTCATGAATGAAAATACAACAAGATCAGGAAAACCAGATTTGAGTTTGCTGATGAAGATCTAAAAGAATCTGGAGAGAATCTGAAAACAAAAGTTGGACGATGAAACCAGGATCAACTTTCCTTTTCCAGAATGACTGGAAGCTCATGATCCAGAATCTACCATATCATTTGTCTAACATAGCAGAAGCAGTATAATGGCATGGGTATGGGCGTCATGTTCATTAGTGTCAGCTGTGTTCACTGTGTGTTTACACTTCCATCATTACCCTTCTGTATATTTAAGTCCTCTGTTTGCTTTTTTCAGGTTGTCTGTTTTCCCTTGTCTCATGTTTCTTAGAACAAATGAGATTCCTGATGTTGACTGAAGTGTCGAGCAGCATTCATTTATGTAGATAGGCATTGTGAAACAAAAACAAAAATATCCAAGATATTAAGTGTACAGAAATAACAATTTAATAAAAACCCTGTAAAACTCATTTTTACACTTTTGTTGTTGTTTTTTATTCTTGCTGATGTGCACAAAGTTTAAGCAATGTTAAAAAACAAAAATCCCAATCCAGAAAGGTCATGGGAGAGTTGATGTTGGCACATGATGCAGCATGTTGGTACGTCATTGTTCATTGTACAAGTTATCAGTTCAAACATGATTTCATAACAAGGACTCAAGGTGACATTAGAGTTGGTTCAATGGATAACTTTGTTTGCTTTTTCAAACCAAGATCAATAAAGTCCGTATGTAAACACTGATCACTGAAATAAAACATGTGAGTGAGCATCATCATCATCAACAGTGAACTCCTAACAGCCACGATGACAATGGTGCCCTCTCTCCTCTCTGCAGCCCTGTTGCTCGCACTGCTTCCTTGGACTTTGACTGAAGGTAAGTTTCATAACAATAAGTGTAATTTTTATTAGAATGACTGTCATTATCATTTAATATTTTTAACCTTTTGTCTGTGGCTCATTTAGCACCGCCAATGATTCCCATTGCTATAATGGTGAAGAACACCTTACAAAACAAACCTCTACAAACCTACAAGACTGAAGTGATTAGTGGGGGGATCCTGCTGGGTGCGATGAAGAGACTCAATGACTCCGATGCAGACTTCAAGTGAGATAACAGCATCAGTTGGAAGTTTTAATTTACATGCAGAAATTTATGTTGACACAAGAATTTTAATAATCTTATAACTGCTAGGATGTGTAATCTCCACTGAGCAACTATGGCTAACATATATCTATGAAATCTGGTGCAAACATCTAATATACTAAAATATGCACAGAACATCATGGAACCATGCCTTAATCCCAATATGACGCTCACCATATTTTCATTTTGCATTGAAGGACTGTCTGTGGCAGCTTTGCAACTGTTTAACTCCTCTCCTCGTGTCAGCATGTTGTTAACTGTCACACCATTACTGAGTTTAGTTACAGATTCCACAGATCACATCGTCACAGACGGCAGTAACATACTAGTATACAGTACATAGTTTTAAAAAAAATATGAAATGGTATCTGTTATGACAGTTGCTAATCCTGTTGTCAGCTTTATCCACATTTACAATTTATAGCTTAAGCCTGTTTCAATACATCCTCTTTCCAATCAAACGTAGACTACAACAGATGAGGCAGGGTGTACATTAGGGCGTTGCTGCCATTTAATTGACAGTCCAACCCAGTATCACAGGAAAGAGTGTAACAGACACGCCAGTCCACTGTGTCCATTTCACGCTTTGCCTCTCCACAGACATGCAGGTAGCTCCAGTACATTGCAGTAAGCTTCAGTACCAGAAGAGGGTGATAGTTTATTTCAAGCCAACACCAAAATAATCAGGGGTGAGTGTTTAAACACACATGTAAATACATATGATCCATGTCGCATAATTGTTTCTAACATCACCCTGGAAAGGACTTCATACCTTCTTCACGAGCACTTCATGGCTTTAGATACATGATCTCCTCCTGCTGGTATTTCAGCTTTTGCATCTATTTCAGACTCTGGAGAGAAAAAGTGTGAAATGGACACATTGGACCTGTGTGTCTGTTACATGCCCCGAAAAGGCCTTCAGCTTCAGATCCATGCCTTACTCTTCTCTACTCCAATCTGCTCACCGAATAATTTCATCATCATCATCGTTTATTTATATAGTACTTTAAAAACACAGCTGATAGACCAAAGTGCTCGACGAAACAAATATAAATATAGTAATAAAATAGCAAAAAGCAAACATAGCAATAAAAGTAATAAAAATGTCAGTTACCCACACAGTAAAAGTCAGGGAATAAAAATAGGTTTTTAATCTGGACTTGAAATTAATTGTATTTTTAAAATCTATGATAGCCAATTGCCAAACATGTAGCTTTAAAAAACACCACTTTGGTGACATAAGGATCTTCTGTATAGTCTGTGCTGTAAGTATTTGACATTATCTGGACATCAATCCGGTCGTTAAGTGATGACGTGACGAATCCTACTTCCTAAAGTAGTCTGCGTTTAATATGGCTTTTGTGTTGTTAACATGTTTAATGTTTTCTATTTTCTTCTACTGTATTTAATCTCAAAAAGCTCCTAAAACAGTCAGTGATCACTGTTGACCTCCCTCGGCTTTTATTACCGCTAATCATTTATTTAAGCTCAGTTTTAAAACCTTAGGATGTAGCTACAGCCCAGCCCATGCAGCAGTATATGAATGACTAACCTCGTATTGTGGATGGATTATCTCAGTTGTTCTCCTGGCTGAAGTTTGGTCCTTTTACAGCATCCTGCCATGCGATTACATTTGTTCCTGACCACCGAGAACACTCACGTTAACTTTTATCGAGTGGGAAAAAGGTTAGCTTGTTTATATTATGCTAACATAGCTGTGTCGCTAGCGGTCACGTAGCACATCATTAAATACCAGCTAGCCAAACTTCAGTAACCCTACAAACGTCACTGCTGTTTAGTTTTCTGTCTTCATTTATGTTGGAAGTGATAACAGAGCTGTACGTTTGAATTTGTTTCCAAAACCCCACAGTCAGGACATGCTATATTGTATTTAGATAGAAGCTAGCGAGCTAACTTCCTGCTAACTTCTAACTCCGTTAAATGTCATAAATTCCGTTTTCATGGATGCCTGGATGTTAAACTCAATTGTTACACCTGGTAGAGCAGAACGCTGATCATTTTATTAAAGATGAAAGACTTTAGACAGTTTTTCAACTCTCAGTAATGCCATAGTGATCGTTTGATATATGGACCTGCAGCGGAGTTTAGGCCCAGACACGGCTAGTGACGTCAGACTTAACAACCGGATTGTCTACCCAAATTAACCAATCTGATATACACTTTCTTTGAAGTTAGAGTGACCCGTAGCAGCCATACTAATTATACTGAGCTGATGTAGTTGCAGAGCCATAACTCAGCACTGAGAGGAGGTCTTGGTGATGTTTGGGACAGGAAGGCTGCTGTTTGTTTTCAAAACTGATGGTCAGTGTTTTGTCTTTGGCCGTTTCTAACTTTAAGTGTTTATACTCTTATACATGACGACTTTCATCGTCATTTACACATACATACCAAGATCGTTCCCTCACCCGAACCACGTTAGTCTGAACAAGAAAGAAGAAATGCAAACACAGCTGCCACTTAACAGGAAATTTGATGAGGAAGTGAGCTCAAATACTGAGCCTGACTGCTGTTGTTGATCATTTACAAGGTCTTTTCTTTCTCACAGATTCACCTACAGTGACAATGACAACTATGGGCCTTATCTGGAGAGTGTGAATGGTGTGGCTGGGAATAATGAAGCTCGTACCTACTGGCAGCTGCTGGCCAATGTCACAAACAGTGAATTCAAACCAACCGAAGTTGGTAAGCTCACTGTAAAATGTTCCATAACATTTCTTGTTGTATTCAACTTATCATACTTTATTGATACATCTATTGACTATTTCTAATACTGAACTGTTTGCAGGTATCGGCTGTATCATTCCCAGCCCACATCAGCAAATTATCCTGAACTTCACAGTGTGGTAAATATTCATCAGTCTGAATGCAACTGAAGGACTTCAAAGGCTGATCCTGGAAGTGACTGCAGAGGAACTGATTTCATAGATCAGTAACATGCAGCTGTTTGTTGCTGAGTGACAATAAATTTGAATAAAGCATCATTACAAGTGTTGGTGTTGTTAGTCTGCAAGAGGCATACAGCATTACTGACACGGCAACACCTGACATCTTTGAATTTATCATCATCGCTTACAACAATTATATGTATGCAACACACTTATACAGATGTGTTATACAGTTATACAGATGTGTTATACAGTTATACAGATGTGCTGAAGGCAGCAACCTGAAAAAGTGACACTTCAGTATCATTTAGCAATAACTATTTCATATTCATACACACAACAAACACAGCAACGTTTTCTTAAATTCAATGTGGTTTCCAGATGTGACAAATAATATTTACGTGATGAAATCAATTAATTGATCATTTATCTTTACTGGAACCTCAGTCCAGTCCTTATAATCCAGACAAGTCCCGTCTTAAACCTTCTACCCATACGAAAACTGAAACTGAGACGAGACTTCTTTATTCTTTCATGTCTTATAAAACCATTTCATGCTAGTCCTCCCGCAACCCTGGTAAGGATAACCAGAAGAGACTGGATGCATATTTCATACTAGTATTTACTTCTCCAAGTTCCCACTTGTGCGTTATGTGTTGCTTTGTAAATTCTTGTGATGTCTCAAGCTGAAGTTTTACTGCTGCCATCAGTGTTTTGAAACAGGACGTAATAAGTGAACAGTCAATGTACTTGAGAAATTTGGAGACGCTGCAGGCTCTTAGAGCAGCCACTTGTCAAACACTAGCCTGAGAGATTACCTTTGTTTTTATTTTAATGAGATGATAATAGACAAAATGAACATGTTCAGACTTGAAATTAGCATCTGACATAATTTAAGCACAAGCTTAAAGCTTCAGTTTTATATCATCCTCAGTCTTATTTTAAAATCCTAAAGGACAACATTACATTTCTGATATTAACAGTAACTCTGGGCCTCTGTGGAGTGTGCAGCTGATGTCATATCTGTCTAAAAAAGGATAAAAAAACAACCAAGGAGTGCTGCATCGCTCAAAAATACAGACTATTAGAGTAACAGGTGTATGGCACTGCTAACTAGCTATCAAAAAAAAAAAAAAAACGAACACACAGTGTGTATGCTAATGGCTAATCTAGGAAACTAATTAACAACAGAGTGATTTCAGATATTGTAGAACTATAAGATGATAAACTGTGTGTCTTTTTAATAATAGTGATGTGGTTGTATTTACCTTAATTTAGTGAGTCGTCAGTAAAACCATCAGCAGATAAACTGGAGCAGCCTGGCTACGTAAGAAGTGTAGGGGGGCGTGTTCGCGGTCATGTCCGCGGTCATGTCCAGTGAAGGTACTCAACTAGTGATGGGATTTCTGGCTCTTTTTACAGAACCGGCTCTTCAGGTTGTTTTGTTGCTTTAATTAATTTATTATTAACAATAATATAAAATTATGCACAAAAGGAATTACTAATGTAAAAAAAAAGTGGTTTTATTTATATATGTTTATATATAAATATATGCAGTGGCCCCTAGAGACAAAACACGTACAAACTCCAAAACACATTTCTAGCATTAACTGAACTTCCAAAACAGAGCAGATCACTTAAATTACACAATTGAAAGCATGAAAGTGTCACAATACGGCTGTGTGCAGGCAAGAGTAGGACCCAAACACAAACTCGCAGAGACAAAAAGTAAACTCAAAAAACATAGCTTTATTGCTGGCGTGAAGTGGGACACGAAAAACAATAGAAAACTAAACTGGGAAAACTAAAGCACAAGGAGCCACAGGGAAAAATCACATGAGGGAGGACACAACACTGACAAAGAGAAACATGGGGCTTAAATACACTGAGGGATAACGAGGGGGAATGAGCCACAGGAGGAGAGCACAGCTGGGAGTAATTAGGCAGGACAAGACAAGGGAAGCAAAACTAGAAACATTAACATAGGACAGACTGTGAAAGTAAAACAGGAAACACACTGACGGAACTCAAGACATGTAAACTTAACAGACTGGGGAGACAGAACATAGGGACCCGAAACATGGAACAGAAAGGCACAGTAGACACAACATGAACATAACAACGCCACAGGGGAAGAGTAAAACAAAATGCAGGAACACAGGACCTCTTTCAAAATAAAATGGGAAACATAATGAAACGCAAACATGACAACATAAGAAACACAGACATGAAGCACATGAAGGACAAGGGAGACTTAACAGGGGTTGGATACACAAGGGGAATCTAATAAACAAATGAACTTAGATAATCTAATGAACTTAAACATAAACTCAAACTTAAAACGCTGGGTCAAAAGAACCAGGATCATGACAGAAAGCATGTGTGTATTGTTTGTGTATTTATACACAAGCACTCATATATATTCAAGTAATTTTAAAAAAAATGTTCATTTACCTGTTACTACCACACACCAAATCCAGTCGTTGGTACTTGCTGACTTGTGTAGCCACGAGGTAACAAAAGCTCAACACTGCCCACTAGCATCCTGGAGCACTTCTGTTGTGTTTTGTAAGTTTTTTGGAGTTTGTACGTGTTTTGTCTGTAGGGGCCACCGTAAATATACTTTTATTTATTCACTCCACATAAAATGTAATAAATAAATCATATAATACAAAAACCAACTATTCACATTTCAACTTTTAACTATTTAAATTTTCAACTTTTTCCTTTTAAACAAATTTAAAGTGAAACAACACAAAACACTGCAAACCACAACACAATTAAATATAAATTAAAATATGAAAACAAAAAGAAGATGCATATTCTCTGTCATATGGACCTGCATGAATAAACTTTCTGAATCCTTTATCATCTGCAACTGAAAATAGTTGTGGATGATTACTATACCTTTCTAATGTGACGTTGTTGTCCCTGGCTCTTTCTCTCTCTCTCCCTCCCGCTCTGTTCCTGTGCTACTGCGAGTGTAACTACCGCCCCTCCCCCCTCTGCCCAGCGCAAAGCACAAGGCTCACATGCTGAGTGAGGCGGGAAAAAAGTGCAAGAGAGAGAGAGGGTGAGAGAAAGAAAAAATAAGGAGCCGGCTCTAGGAGCCATTTCGTTCGCGACCGACCCATCACTACTGTACATACCTGTGGGTGCAGCAGCAGGAGCTCAGGGACTGTGGAGCCAGGAGAAGCAACAGGGGATGCTCTGCTGCAGAATCAGTTGGCTCTATCAAGACAATATTAAATGTTAACAGGTTGAGAACAATAGTCATAGAGAAAGTATATACAGTGGTCCCTCATTTATTGGAGCAGGGGTTCTCAGAATAACTAGCCCTCGCCACGCACTTTATACACTTTTTTCCCCACACACATGAACATTAGTCACAGTTCTCACATTTGATTCTCAAAGTGCAAACCTTTGTAGATTGCAAAACGTAAAAGTATTATTATGCCGCGTTTTGTCTTCATCTGCCTGCCACTTTTGTGCGCCTTTTCCCCTCGCGGTGCAGGTGTCTATTTCCGAATGAGGGTCATAGTTATGGGTGTTTTTGTGCTGTTTTTTCTATTGGACATGATGGTTATCAAAACCAAACATGATACATTAGGCAAGTGCAGGAGACACGACACGGGGGAGATTTGTCAATCAGGCTGCAGAATGCAATGCGCATTGTTGAAAGTTGTACTGTGCAATAAAAAAATCAGCGAAAAAGCGAAGCAGTGACGGATGAACAGCGGGACCATTGTGTGCTGTTTATTAATAAACAAAATATATTCCTATGACAACATGCATAAAAGCAGAATGGTATTTGTACATCAGTGGGAAAATAACGGTGGCTTGCTAGCTTTTGTGCGGCTTCCCCGGGTCAGTGAAAACGTTCAAAAGAGAAATGAATGAACTTACCAGGTTGCCCGATCTCTTCACATATCTTCCTCCAAGCTCGGTCCTTTATATCAGCGGTCTCCAACCTTTTTTGCACCACGGACCGGTTTATGCCCGACAATATTTTCATGGACCGGCCTTTAAGGTGTCGCGGATAAATACAACAAAATAAAACTAGTACCGGTACTGAGAAAAAGAAAATTTATTCATAACACACGTGAAAAGACCCAGGAAAACCGAGTAAACAATAAAAACGATAACAAAATAACGCTGAAAACCGATAAAAACCCTGAAAACCAAACATTTCACACCTGAGCCTCAACTCTCGCGGCCCGGTACCAAACGACTCACGGACCGGTACCGGTCCGAGGCCCGGGGGTTGCTTTATATTCCTGTCTCGGTACAGAAAGCAGCTGGTGTCGTACAGCTCCGGGTTGTTTGCTACGCCGTTGATTAGCCTTCCCTTCATTGAAGAATGAAGGGCTTTGGCTGGATCTGCCCCTTTGACCTAGGTTACAGCCACGTCACCAGGCTCCTGATTGGTTGTCGCGGCGCGATTTGACGCTGGAGTTCAGATTTTTCCAACTCGAGCGGGAGACGCGAAACACGCGTATGCACAAAATGCAACAAAAAAACTCACGCGCGTGTTTTTTTTGCGCGAGTCAAACGCGCCAGACGCGCTACACTGACGCGCGTTTCACGCGTTTTGGCGTTTTCGCGACGCAAATCTGCTTCCGAATTTTTGCAGGACTCGACTCACAGCACTTTTCAAAGATGCCAAAGAAGATATGTTACCAGTGTAATGAAGTTATGCCTCTGCAGATGCTTGCAGTACACATCAATACGTGCAAAGGAAAATTCTCTCCTGATGAGACTGATGATGAGGTGAGACAGTTTTGATGAAATTTCTTGCCGGAGATTGAAGTATCGGGCACTATATAGTATTAGTATATACCTATAGTATTGTATATATACCTGCATCTGTTAAGTATTTTTGCTTTAACATGCAGGGCACTAGGAAGTATTCTTAGTTGTTAATTTAAAACATTGTAATCCAGATCGCTTTTTATTTAGAAAAGACTTCAGAAACATTTTCAAACATCACAGATGGAAACACAGGCGGTGAAAAATCAGAGTCTCTTGCTGTCCACCAGGTGCTCCAGTGGATGTCAGTCCCATGTTCCCATCCTTCCTGATGAAAAGAGACATTTCAAAATAACATGCAAGTTTGACCACGAATGTAAGGAGCGGCTGGGAGATCACTCCATTTGTTACCCAGTTGTGAGTGCATGCACTTGTACTGTGACTTACACAGTGTTTAAAACCATAATGAGTGCAGCAGTTAGATGTGGTGGTGGATTCCACAGAGTTTAACACATTGTTGTCTTGTAGTTTGGAAACTAAATGAGTAAAAATGTTTCTAAACATCAGCTGTTAAGATGTTCGTAGCTGTTTCAGGAAAATGACAAGACTTCAAAACTTTGTGTAGGGTCCTACGTTGATAGATAATAAGCAAGGGCTTTGTTTGTCTACTTGTAATCTGAATGTTTTAGCAAAGAAATCCAGTATTTGAGAACTTAAAAGAGCGTTGACTTTCACGTCCATGTTAAGTGTCACTGTTGGTTTGACACCTGTAGCAGGAATTGTATGTACAGGTCACGGCCGTGTGACTCAGAATGGGATTAATTGTTCTCTGAAGTCGCTCCAGGGTTTCCTCATCCAGCAACTTCAGGAACCACAACTGTGCTGTTAGATTCTTCTTGCAGTCCAGCACTCTCCCAGTCAATGCAGGATCCTGAAGCTCCTTCACATCCACAAACATATATAATGGTCATTATTCCAGAATAGGTACTTTTGGGAGGAATGTTATTCTGTGTAAGCGGTTTTTCCATTAAATACAACAATTTAAAAAGAATGCCTTTGTTTTCATGTTCTTCTTACTGTAATTTAGATTAGAGGTAATTGATAAGCAAGAATGTATAAAATCAGCAGAAGCATCTCCCAGATGTGCTACAAGTGTTTAATTTGTTAATTTCAGAAGAGCAGAGGTAACTGCTAACTAAAATTTTGAAATTCAACATTTAAATAAATAAAAATCTGATTATGATCTGGTACCTCAAGTCTCTCGCCCTCGTCCAGCTCTTGTAGATGTCCCATACAGCAGAGCTGTTCAGGAGTGAGACCACCTTCTGTCCTGAGGGGATGATTATTCCATCCTCCAACAAAGGTTCAATTCAATTCAATTTTATTTATATAGCGCCAAATCACAACAAAAGTCGTCTCAAGGCGCTTCATAGATACAGAGAAAAACCCAACAATCATATGACCCCCTATGAGCAGCACTTTGGCGACAGTGGGGAGGAAAAACTCCCTTTTAACAGGAAGAAACCTCCAGCAGAACCAGGCTCAGGGAGGGGCGGGGCCATCTGCTGTGATTGGTTGGGGTGAGAGAAGGAAGACAGGACAAAGACATGCTGTGGAAGAGAGACAGAGGTTAATAACAGATATGATTCAATGCAGAGAGGTCTGTTAACACATAGTGAGTGAAGAAGAAACACCCAGTGCATCATGGGAATCCCCGGCAATAGCCTACGTCTATTGCAGCATAACTAAGGGAGGATTCAGGGTCACCTGGTCCAGCCCTAACTATATGCCTTAGCAAAAAGGAAAGTTTTAAGCCTAATCTTGAAAGTAGAGATAGTGTCTGTCTCCTGAATCCAAACTGGAAGCTGGTTCCACAGAAGAGGGGCCTGAAAACTGAAGGCTCTGCCTCCCATTCTACTTTTAAATACTCTAGGAACAACAAGTAGGCCTGCAGAGCGAGAGCGAAGTGCTCTAATAGGGTGATATGGTACTACAAGGTCATTAAGATAAGATGGGGCCTGATTATTTAAGACCTTGTATGTGAGGAGCAGGATTTTGAATTCTGGATTTAACAGGAAGCCAAAACAGGAGAAATCTGCTCTCTCTTTCTAGTCCCTGTCAGGACTCTTGCTGCAGCATTTTGGATTATGCTGCAGCAAGATCCAAAATGCTGGATCATTAGATCATTACAGATCTACTCCTTGATCTGGAATGATCCAAAAGGTGACAAGATCTGCTCGGAGTCGAGGGACAAAGATGTAGTGGACACCAAAGAGATGAATGACATCTGAAATGTCAAGCAGGCCATCCTCCTCGAGTGAGTGAAGAATGGTACTTGCTAGTGACTGCAATCCAGACATCACGCCAAAGTCGTTCTACTCTGTAAATACATTTGAATTTGGATTTCAGGTATTTCATGCTTCAAATCAATATCAGAACTGCTACATGCAGTCAACAATAATATAAAAAACATCAAAAGACTAACCTCTGATTGTGGAAACTCTTTCCAGATATGAAACTCGTTCTCCCTGTTCCTCTTGTGGCAAACATGAAATGTGCAATGTCCAGGTTTTCTACTCCTTGATCTGCCCTAACCCTATGATAAAATTACATTTTTAAGGAATTTTTAAAGTTTGCTTTAATGAAACTTGTTGCTAGCATATAAATTTAATCAGGGCATAAAACCTTGATGGCAAGCCGTGAAGCTGGGCTGATCTCAGGAAAAATAAGAATGCAGTTTTTGCCCTGTTGTTAGTTGCTGCATCCAAGTACAGGACCTGCAGTAAAAATAGTTAATAGTTAATAATGCAGTTTCATAATAAGTGTTCAAGGAATATTGTACGGTTCTACGTTCATAACCATAATACAAAGCTTGAGTAGTCTATACATCAATATTGGTAGTACTTATCAAAAAATGAAAATGGCCTTTTAGTTGAACCTTTTTTGTAAAGAACTGATTATAAATTTTAAAAAAATTGCAAATCGTCCACTATGTTGGCTTGCTGAATAATTGATGTTCATAAAAAAATAACCTAATAAAGCTCTCATTTCAAAACTACCAAATATTCTACATAACAGTTAAAATCTTACCTTCCTTGAGTAGCCATCCACTCCACCAAAGATCACAACATTGTACCTGTTTCAGAGGGAAAACAATCTCACTAAGGCTTGATTTGCAGAACGTGTAAGACATTGAAAATACATTTTTCAGTATGCACACTTGCCACTGATTTAAACTGGACACTTGTCAGGTGTGCTGAAAATAATACCAACATTTTTATATGTTTATAAGTTCAATGAGACTAAATATTTTAGTTCTCTTGTCATGATTTTTTCTTCAGCACTTACCGTATTTTGTGTTGATAGGCTTGTTATCATGGAAAATATCGATATACAAAGTGTAAATAATTGCTCATTACTGGTTTTGTTACACATCCTGTAATCCTTTTACTTAATATTACTCTATCAAGTGCTTTTTAAAATATTATAAATACACTGAAAGACCTGTCAGATAAGATTTAAAGTATAACGTGCATCTTTCTGCCCAACTTGATTTAGAGCTATATAAGTGGGTATTTTACCTTATTACCTTGTGATTTGTGTCTATGTGGACCAGGGAGAGAGGGCCTCGCACCGAGTAGCTGTGATCCGTGTGAAGATCCCTACAGCATCAACTCGATGCATGGAGGCCATCATTCTCCACCACTGAACATGGAGACCCAACCAAATGTCCTTGAACCATTCGATAGCCAGCATTTGGCATCTGATTTTTGATAGCCGATATGATGTTGTCCAGCTCTTGGTCATTCATTGTGCTGTATGTTCCTCTCACAGACAAGTCAAATTCTTGCATCCTCCTGTAGATTGTTCTTCTTGAAACACCAAGACGTTTAGCAATGCAGCTGAGTGTCCAACAAGTTCTTGAGTTTCTCTCTCTAGTACGATTCTGGGGTGGCCAGGTCCCAGACCAACTTCTGTTTCCAGTTCAATAATGGCCACAGAGCTGATGTTAATTTCACACTGAACCAGATGATGAACGTTTTGTAGAGCCTCTGTAATCTCTGACAGACCGCCTGTTAGCTGAGAGAAAGATTCAAACAGAACAAGCTCATGACGAGTCAAGAACTCCAAATAATCCAGATTTAGTGGTTGTTGGTTTAAAGCAGCTTCCAGTTTAGAGAGGAGTCTATGCATCATTTGCTGTCTCAGTATGTCCTGTTAAAAGCAGCAAATGGACAAGTAGTTAAAAAAATATAATGAAATGATGTATCTCAGACAAAAATAAACAACCCATAAAACAAACTACATGAGGTACATCATTTTTCAAGTTTGCATAGTTTGCAAATTAGCTTACGTCAGTTATCAAGCGAATAATAATGTACAAAATGATTTTATATTACTTACATGTGGCCGGGACATGCTGTTTTCGTGCTGCTGTTCAGTATTCGACGACATAAAAGAGCTACTCAAATATAATTTGGAAAAATGAGTCAGTTGGCATGGTTGTATGTTGCAACTACATTACACCAACGATAGTCTTAAAAAATAATATATTTTAAAATAAAATAATTAAAGATATTATCCGCAAATTGGGGTTTAGCTGGATTTAGCTACATTTCGGACAGTGTTTCCAGAATGCAGTAGCTAGCAAGCTGATTGGAGACCGTAAGAGCCAATCAGAATTTTTGAAACTAAGTCTGTGATTGGTTGGTTTTGTGGCACACTTATAACGGTGTACAGAGAGTTGAGCGCACGAAGTAGAGAATGTTGTGAGCGTGAGCAACACATTGTGAGCAAGTGCAAGTGAAAAAACTGAGCGAGAGGGGGTGCTGTTGTGTGTGTATAGATAAGCGCAAACACTGAAATACGTTTTTTGCACGCAGCAATGAATTTTGTTCACTCAAATTCAGCTTTTGTACGCGCAAAATAGATTTCTCCTCAAAATGCAACACTTGCACCTGCAATTTTTTTTTACATGCGCTCAAAGTTTTTTTACGTGTGCTCAGAATAGTGGCACAAAAATAATGCCATAAATATGCACGTTCTTTTTGTTTTCATATTTTAATTTATATTCAATTGTGTTGTGGTTTGCAGTGTTTTTTGTTGTTTCACTTTAAATTTGTAAAAGGAAAAAGCTTAAAATTTAAATAGTTTAAAGTTGAAATGGGAATGATTTTTGTATTTTTTTGTATTTGTATTTATTTATGGATTTATTTATTACATTTTATGTGGAGTGAATAAATAAAAGTATATTTACGGTGGCCCCTACAGACAAAGCACATACAAACTCCAAAACACGTACAAAACACAACAGAAGTGCTCCAGGATGCTAGGGGGCAGTGTTGAGCTTTTGTTACCTCGTGGCTACACAAGCCAGCAAGTACCAACGACCAGATTTGGTGTGTGGTAGTAACAGGTAAATGAACTTTTTTTTTTTTTTTAATTATTTGAATATATATGAGTGCTTATGCATAAATACACAAACAATACACACATGCTTTCAATTGTGTAATTTAAGTGATCTAGTAGCTCTGTTTTGGAAGTTCAGTTAACTCTAGAAATGTGTTTTGGAGTTTGTACGTGCTTTGTCTCTAGGGGCCACCACATATATTTATATATAAACATATATAAATAAAAACACTTTTTTTTTTTTACATTAGTAATTCCTTTTGTGTATAATGCTGTAGTGCTGTAGCTAACCTCCACCAGTGTGTGAATGTGAGAGTGAATGAATAATGGAATTGTAAAGCACTTTGAGGTTCTTGAAAAGCGCTATATAAATGCAATCCATTATTATTATTATTATTATTATTATTATTATTATAATAATTTTATATCATTGTTAATAATAAATTAATTAAATGAATTAATTAAAGCCGAAAGAGCCGGTTCTCTAAAAAGAGCTGGAAATCCCATCACTACCGGGCACTGAATGTCCAATATATTGCAGTGAGTGTGCATTTAACCACAATTTTACTGCACCTAGAGTACCTATATGTAGTCAAATGTGTGGCAAAGATACAGATGTGAAAATGTAGTTATTAAGAAAATAAATGTAACAAAAACCAAAGCTGAAATTGATTAGGTTTATTAATTTTTCTGTATTGTGTCTATAAAGGCCCTGAATGCTGTGATGTTTACAGTAAATAATGTGGAAATCATTTTCATAAAGTTAGGTAATCAAATCCCTGCTGATATTTTGGATGATGTTTGCATTTTCAATTGATTTTTGTGTGTGTAGGTTTGTTTGTTTGTTGAGAACAACTTGTACTTCTGTGAGGACACACAAGCACGTATACAGAGGTATATATACAGTTATATACAAGTTATATATGCTGTGAGGTGCAATATAAATGATCAGTGCAGTGGAGGATGTTGCACCTTTGACAGCACTTTTTGAGTCAGCTTTTCAGCATCAGGCTCCCACACGGGAAAACCTGCATACTGGGATTCCCACACGAGAGACCGCCTCAGAGTTTCCTCTACTTTACCTCCTCCTAACCTCTTCCTCCTTTAACCCAGCATTCATGTCATATACACATCTGTACTTTGACTTGTTTCATTAGTTATATTTAAGAAGAGTTAAGTTATTCACCTAAATGAATTTTTTTTTTTCATTTTGCATTGTGTTGTACATGTAGAGATCAACAAATCACTAGTCGTGCTGAATTTTAAGGTTTCAGCTTGTTAATTACACGTTCAGCAGACATCAAAGTACATCCTCATCCAGCTCAATGGTATCTTTTTTTCATCTTATAAATTCCAGTCTAAAGTGAATTCACTGTTTGAGCTCAGCTTTGGTCTTAAACCTCCAAAAACAACACGTGGCTCAATAATATTTGCCTGATGATTGACAGAAAGCTCGCTGAGGCTGGAAGTAAAGCAAGAGAAACTCTAACTGAAAGAAAAAAATCTAAAGAATATTGAATTTTTGGAATAAATTATTTTCAGGGACGGATATTCCCAAAAGTTAAGTTCCCGTGGACCTTTTCCCATGTGAAAAAAGTTTTGTTACTCATGTAAGTGACTTCTTAAGTAATCTGCAGTCACATAGATGAGTGATGAAATGTTTCTCCCGCTAGCTAAAAACGCTAGCTAGCTAGTACTGCTGGGACGTAATATTTTCATAAGCTAAGATGATCTTGAAAGTTCATAGCTGCCGCCACTTCCTCCTCACTAATCCTCTACACTTCCTGACTTTCTTTGTCTCTGTCTCATTTTCTACATTCATGAGCTTCATGTGCTTCAGCTGTTTTCTCAACACACTCCTTTATTTGTCCCTATGTTTTCATTTTTGTCCTTGATTACCTTAATTTGCTCGATGTCTCTGGTCCTTTTCTTGTTGCTTAGTGTCCAGTCTCACCGGTAACTCGCTATAAGCCTTTTCCTCTGCGACTTCTCTGTGCTGTACACTTCTCAGTACTCCTGTCTTTTTCTCCCTGACTGACCTTTCCTTCATCCTACAGACCACCATCTGATGCTGCCTTGTTGCATTCTCCTGACACCACCTTGGATTCTCCTGCATCTTTCAGATTGCATCTTCTGCATAAGCTGTAGTCCACCCGTGTCCACCCTCCTCCCCTCTTATGTAACCCAACGTTCCCCCTTTCCTGCTGTCTCTGTTCCATCCCACCTATACAACACCAAGTTCCCTTCACTTCCATGTCCACTGAAGTCTGCTTCCATCACCACTCTCTGCTACTCCATCCGACTTACTCCAGAATTCTCTTTTCTGACAACATCCAACAGCTAATACACCATCTTTCATTAATAGTTTGATATTCATGGTTACCCGTGTCACACAGTGCGTAAAAGCGTTTTAATTCATCGGTGTCAGGCTGTGGGTCTCAAAACCAGAGCAATGCTAAACTGCTGTGTAGAGTTGGAGTGAGGCACAGATGATGATGAACCGTTCTGGGAATGTTTCACAACTGCACGTCTGCCATTTCTCCACAAGAGTGAGCCATAAAACAAACTCTTCACTTACAGAATAAGTCCATAGATTTTTAGCGCCAGTTCAGCCAGAGAAGTGGCTTTAAGTACATCAGACACCAGGTGTTCTCAGGTTGCTCTCCTACCAAGCGTAGCTGTCGATAACAAATGTGCGTCGCGGGATAAACTTCAAACAAGCCTGTACAGTCGAATGCAGAATGTAATGAAATATTCTCGTATTTCCAGTTTGCAGCCAAAAAAGATGATCTGCCTCTGTGGCCTCACTCAAACTCAGCCCAGTGAGCTGCAGCCATGCTGAGGTACACAGTGTTTATATGTTACTGTAAAACTCAAATCCAAGGTAGTTCAATAAGTTCAGCTTAAAAAAAAATATCTGTTTTTGTTTTTGCATTTGGCTGCACATACTTTGGTCTTGGCCAGAAAAAGCTTCGTGTTGGGTTGAGGGAAAAACGTTGTGCACTGTTTTTGGAACAGTTATTAGCTGCTGTACATAAATGAGTGTTTCAAAGATGCATATAAAAGGCTACAGCCTGGACAGATGACCTGGAATGAGCCCATTTTGACATTATGTTGCAGTGTCTGCCTTTTTTTAGCAAATTAAACTGAATCTTTTTTCATAATGTTGAGCAGTTTTGCAGATTAAGTACACACTGCATAAAAGTGTGCATTTGTAAGGCAATTTTATTATAGTGAAGATTTCTAACACAATGCATGAATCATATTAAAGATGATCAAAAATAGAAGAAAAATCAAACAGATTGTTGGCGCTGACAACCAAACACAAGCTAATTATCTGCTCAAAACTGCAAAGTGAACGTCTCTGTCGAAGGTTTGGATGACAACGGAAAGTCTGTATGTTTCTGACAGAAAGAGCAGCAATGCTGAGTTACAGTAACAAAGAAGGAATATTTGTAACTCCATCCTTTGGATGAGACAGTAACTGTCCAGTAATAGAAGTGGAACAGTAAGACTCAAAAATAATAAATCCAAGGCTCTTAATTTACTTATAAAGGAAGTGGATCTTTGTGATGTATGGAGAGAATTACACCCTCTGGAGAAGGACTAGACACATTTTTCAGTGGCCCATAAGCTACACTCAAGGATAGATTTCTTTTTGATAAACAGAAGCGATGAACATAGAGTCATAGATTGTAATATCGGTATAGCTGACTATACCATACACTTGACTATTCACTTATATAATCAGAATAAGAAATCACTGTGGAAATTAAATACTGTTATTCTTAACAATGAATCTGTACAAGAGATTAAAGAAGAATTACAAGTCTGTATTGCTGACAACAAGGATGAACAGATGGATCCAACAATACTGTTAAAGCAGTAATTCGAGGGTATCTGATATCAAGGACTACCAAATATCAAAAAAATGAAAAAGCTCACACAACTCAAATTAGAACAACGATTAAGGGATTTAGAAAAAAACAGCATACAGATTTGAGTGCCGACTTGGCTGAAAGCATTAAAGATGTAAGAAAACAACTAAGCGATCTGTCTATGGAGGAAATAGAAAAGAAACTGAGACTCACAAAACAAACATTTTATTTGGTTCCAAAGCAACCAAAGTACTGGCTAAACGGTTAAAATCAATACAAATAAGTAATGCAGTTAATAAGATTAGAGATCCAAACACCAAGGAACTATTATATGAACCAATACAGATAAAAAATATTATAAAACATTGTTTAATCAACCCGACCAGAAAAACAGACAAGAAATTGAAGAGTACTTGGATCAGTTAGACCTTCCTTCTATTGGGACAACTCAAAATGAATTTTTAACTAAACCAATCACTAAGGAAGAACTGGATAAGGCAATAAGGAGATTGAAATCTAATAAAAGTCCAGGGAGTGATGGGTATCCCAATGAGTGGTATAAGACTTTTAAAGAGGTTTTGGCTCCTATTTTGATAGATTCTTTTAACTGGACATTAAAACACACTAAAACTCTTCTTGGAAAGAGGCGATTATATCAGTCTTACCAAAAGAAGGTAAAAACAAGGAAAACTGTGACTCTTATCGCCCAATTTCTATCTTAAATGTGGATTATAAATTATTTACATCCATAATCACAAGACGCTTAGAGCTGTTTCTCCCAGATCTGGTGGATGAAGACCAGACAGGGTTCATTAAGGGGCGACAGACACAAGATAGTTAATAAGTTAATAAAGAGAAAATCCCAACAGCCTTAGTGAGCTTAGATGCTGAAAAGGCCTTTGATAGAGTCTCTTGGATATGGGCTTTAACAGTATCTTCATCGAGTGTATACAATCCTTGTACCACAGGCCATTGGCTAGAGTTAAAATAAAGACCTGACAGACAGTTATGAGCTCTTCAGAGGAACCAGGCAGGGTTGCTGCCTGAGTCCAGCCCTTTTTGCTCTGTATATCGAGCCTTTGGCTCAGTATATACGGCAAAGTGCAGACTTAAAAGGGTTTTAGTTTGTAAAATTGAACAACGAATAGGTCTCTTTGCAGATGATATAATTATATACCTACACGACCTTTCCTCGGTTGATTAAAGCATTAAAATATTTTGGCAAAAATTCAGGATATAAATTAAATATCGTAAAGACTCAAGTACTTTGTCTGAATTATTTCCCCAAAGATTCAATTCAAAACGAATATAAACTAAAATGGGACTCAAATAAGATCAAATATTTAGGTGTCTATCTAACTAGCGAAATAAGTTCACTACGAGGCGAATTATGTAAAGATTAGTAATACAATCCAAAAAGATTTGACTAAATGGGCTCCGCTTGTCATGGACCTCAGCTCAAGAATAGAGGTAATAAAAATTAATGTGCTTCCTCGACTACTGTATCTATTCACTTCATTGTGTTCAGTGTGTGAGTGTGTGAATGTGTGTGTGAATGGGTGGATGACTGGATATGTAAAGCGCTTTGGGGTTCTTAGGGACTAGTAAAGCGCTATATAAATACAGGCCATTTACCATTTACCATTTACCATTGCCAGTCCATATACCAGATGCACAGTTTGGTAGACGGGATAAATTAGTAAATAAATAAATTCGATTTAAAATACTCCAATTAAGAAAAGAAAAAGGAGGACTCGCCCTCCCGAATTTCAAGGAATATTTCTATGCAGCCCAGCTGAGATATATTGTTTACTGGTGTTCTGACCTCAAAATGGAAGCATATGGAGATAAACTATTGCTTATCATGTCAACCACAAGCAAGATTGGGAGAACACAAATCTCATTACTGAATTCACTATTAAACTCTGGATTATAGTGAAGAAATACAGAATTATAGAAGACTGTAAACTGCTGATTTGGCTCGCATATTCTCAAAAATTCCAAAGTGGACAATGGGATAGTACATTTTTAAGATGGGTCAATAAAGGAATTACAGCAATCTGCACATTAATAGACGGGACAACATTCAAATCCTTCGAGAATCTACAGAGACAGTTTGGACTGGATACATCAGATTTATTTAGGTATTTTCAATTAAGACACTTTTACAATACAGAAATTAGGAAGAAGTTCTTGAGAGAAGGAAGCCATATAATAGAAATAATAACAGGTCCATCAAGAATTTTATTGAAATTATATAATGGTCTGCAAAATTTGAATAGGAATGAAACATTATACATCAAACAAAAGTGGGAATCTGAATGACATCTTGAGCTGTCAGAGGAGGACTGGCTCACACAGCATAATCCCACCAGCTCGAGACAATGGAGAGAATATGGCAGGAAAAATGTGATTAGGTTCTTTATTACTCCTTATATCAAACGCAAGCAGCTGAAAACACCCCAAGGATGCTGGAGATTATGTGGAGACTGGGACGCCAATCATTCTCATGTGTTTTGGAAGTGTAAAAATTAAGGATGCACCGATACCGATACTGGTATCGGGTATCGGAGCCGATACTGTAAAATGTGTGTGTACTCATACTCGTAAAAGTTAACTGATACCATGAACCGATACCAACTTATTTCATTAATCAGAGGGTGGCTTGTCATTTCTTTTGTAGTTTGTTAGATTGGCCACTAGGGGGCCAATTATTATTTTATTTATTATTTATTTTATAATGATTATTTTGTTTGTTTGTTTACAATATGGACACTCTGCAATAATTTAAAAGTTTATTTTATTCTCAAACCTAATTTGTATTTATTTTATTCCAAACAGAAGTGTTTATTTATTATTCTGAAAGCTCGAGACAGTGCCAATAGTTCAGTGATATTTTGTAAAATTACAACGTGGAGACTCTGCAATAATTTAACAGAAGTGCTTATTTTTCACTTGAAATTTTTTTGTGGTCATTTTTATTAATATTTTATTTATTATCAGCAGAGAATAAAATAAAACCTGTCTTCCAATTCATTGCATGTGTGTGTGTGTGTGTGTGTGGTAGAAGTATCGTTTTTTGTACTCTGTATCGGCAAGTACTCAGATCCAAGTATCGGTATCGTATCGGTTTGAAAAAATTGGTATCGTTGCATCCCTAGTAAAAATATCAAACCTTACTGGGAAAGCATTGCAGTAACAATGAAGAAAGTGCTGGGGTATGACGTGCCGCGTGAGGCACGAGTAATGTATTTTGGAATATGGGAAAATGTAAGAAAGGAGGACCATTACTTTAAAGGCAAGGCAAGGCAAGGCAAGGCAAGTTTATTTGTATAGCACAATTCAACAACAAGGTGATTCAAAGTGCTTTACAGAGACATTAGAAACAAAAACAAATAAAAAGCATGATTTAAAATTGATTAAAACAAGCAAACAAACTAACTAATTAACAAACAAACAAACAAACAAACAAAACAGTATATAAAATCAAAACAGATAAAATCAGAACAGTAGATAAAATCAGTAGTTAAAATGTAAGTTTTGAAATTTAAGCCTAAGTGTGGATTTGGTGCTTTATTCAAATGCAGCTGAGAACAGGTGAGTCTTCAACCTGGATTTAAATAAACTGAGTGTTTCAGCTGATCTGAGGTTTTCTGGGAGTTTGTTCCAGATATAAGGAGCATACAAGCTGAATGCGGCTTCTCCGTGTCTGGTTCTGACTCTGGGAACTAATAAAAGACCGGATCCAGATGACCTGAGGGATCTGGAAGGTTCATACTGGGTCAGGAGGTCACTGATGCATTTTGGTCCTAAACCATTCAGAGCTTTATAGACCAGCATCAGAACTTTAAAGTCTATCCTCTGACGGACAGGCAGCCAGTGTAAAGACCTCAGAGCTGGACTGATGTGGTCCACTTGTTTGGTCTTAGTGAGGACTCGAGCAGCAGAGCTCTGAATGAGCTGTAGTTGTCTGACTGATTTTTTAGGTAGACCTGTAAAGATGCTGTTACAGTAATCAAGCCTACTAAAGATGAATGCATGGACTAGTTTTTCCAGGTCCTGTTGGGACATCAGATCTTTTATCCTTGAAATATTCTTGAGGTGATAGTAAGCTGATTTTGTTATTGTCTTAATGTGTTTTTCTAAGTTTAGGTCTGCATCCATCACTATACCTACATTTCTCTCCTGGTTTGGGGTTTTTAGGTGTATAGATTGAAGTTCTCTGGTGACCTGTAATCGTTTTTCTTTGGCTCCAAAGACTATTACCTCAGTTTTGTTTTTGTTTAGCTGGAGAAAATTGTGGCACAACCAGTCATTAATTTCCTCAGTGCATTTACCAAGAGCCTGTACAGGGCCTCGGTCTCCTGGTGACATTGTGATATATATTTGTGTGTCACCTGCACAGCTGTGATAGTTTATTTTGTTGTTCTTTATAATCTGTGCCAGTGGGAGCATGTAAATGTTAAACAGAAGGGGTCCCAGGATGGAACCTTGGGGAACTCCACATGTGATACTTGTCTGCTCAGATGTGAAGTTACCTGTTGATACAAAGTATTTCCTGTTTTCTAAGTATGTTTGAACCAGTTTAGTACAGTTCCTGAAAGACCTGCCCAGTTCTCCAGTCGTTTGAGTAATATGTTGTGGTCAACTGTATCAAATGCTGCACTGAGATCCAGTAAAACTAAGACTGACATTTTTCCACTGTCTGTATTCAGACATATGTCATTAAACACTTGGTCAGAGCAGTTTCAGTGCTGTGGTTCTGTCTAAAACCTGACTGGAAGGCATCATAGCAGTTATTCTGTTTTAAGAAGTAATTGAGCTGTTGAGAAACTGCTTTTTCAATGATCTTACTTAAAAATGGGACATTTGAGATCGGCCTGTAGTTGTTCATTTGTGTCTTGTCCAGATTATCCTTTTTCACTATAGGTTTGATTACAGCAGTTTTTAGTGATTCTGGAAACACACCTGATAATAAAGAGAAATTGACGATCTGTAACAGGTCTGACTCTAAAGTCTTTGAGACCTTTTTGAAAAAACTTGTTGGCAGGACATCTAAACAGCAAGAGGAGGAGTTCAGTTGACCTAAGATGTCCTCCAGGTCTTTGCTGTTAATCGGGTGAAACTGTTTCATGGTGTTTAAACAGTTTTTCAGTGGACACAGTACATATCCTGAATCTGCTGTTGATGTAATTGCTTGTCTAATCTTTTGGATTTTTTCTGTGAAGAATTTGGCAAAGTCATTGCAGGCCATGGTCGAAGTTCAGCTGCCACTGACACAGGAGGGTTTGTTAGCCTGTGTACTGTAGAAAATAAGACCCGAGCATTATGACTGTTTTTGGTGATGATGTCAGAGAAGTAGGACCTCCTTGCACTCCTCAGTTGTAAATTATAATTGTGAAGTTTCTCTTTATAGATGTCATAATGAACCTGGAGGTTTGTTTTTCTCCATCTGTGCTCAGCTTTCCTACACTCTCTTTTTTCATTTTTCACTAGTGTGGAGTTTCTCCATGGAGACTTTTTCCTTCCAGAGATAACCTTCACCTTAATGGGAGCAATTGTATCCATTACATTTAACATTTTAGCATTGAAGCTATTGACGAGCTCATTGACTGAGCCTCTGGACAGGTCAGGTGTTAATGGGAAGACCTGGTTAAATATCTCACTACTGTATTCAGTTATACACCGTTTTGTGATCACTGCTGTTGATATATTTGTGTGAGCTGAGATTTTACTTTCAAAGAAAACACAGTAATGATCAGACAGGCCCACATCAGACACAGTAACCTCTGAAATGCTCAGGCCCTTGGAGATCAGTAGGTCAAGAGTGTGTCCTCTATTATGTGTGGCCTCTGTTACATGCTGAGTGTTACTCAGGTCTTTAGTCTCTTTGTCCTGAGGGTTGTCCACATGGATGTTAAAATCCCCAACAATAATTACACAGTCAAAATCAACACAGATCACAGACAGCAGTTCACTGAGGTCATTAAAAAGTCTGTGCAGTATTTGGGAGGCCTGTAAACATTAAGAAACACAACTTTGGATGGGCCTTCAGCTCTAAAGCCACATATTCAAAAGACTGCAAACTTCCAGGAGACAGCTGCTTACATTGAAATGATTCATTAAATAAGACAGCAACCCCCCCCCCCCCCCCCCCCCCGCTCACGCTGGCCTCACTGATAAAACTGTAGTTAGGAGGGGTCGTCTCGATGAGAACAGCTCCACTGTTACTTTGGTCCAAACAAGTTTCAGTTAGAAACAAAATCAAGGCTGTGCTCAGTGATTAAATCATTAATTAAAAATGTTTTCCCAGCTAAAGATCTAACGTTTAATAAAGCCAACTTAAGTGTTTTAGAGGCATTACTTGTCCCCTCGTGTTTGGGAGCAGTCTGTGGCACACGAGGTATGTTTACTATATTTAAAGGTCTTTTAGAGTGCAGCTCTCTGTGTTTTGACCAGGCCACTCGTCTCCTTCTGTCACCTAAAAGTACAGAAATGTTAAAACCTTCTAGTAAACAGGGTCCCAGCTTCTCCTGGGAAAAGTCACCACTGCCATAATCCTCGCAGCCCGGACGCTCCACACATCACACATCAGACTGCGGAGACAGGGCAATGTAACTTCGATTGCTCTGTTGGGGGCGGGGCTTGATGGCGAACCTTTGGCTGCTCTCATGGGGGGTTTATGGGGGACAAAAAGGGATTGGGCCGGGGGGTAGATCTGAGCCCAGCATTGACCCGCTCCATCATCTCCTCAGTGAATTTCAGGTGTGGGGAGGAGGGAGAAAGGGAGGGGGAGGAGGGTGATGGCCTGTCAGGGGTTTGGGGGACTGGGGAAGGTCGTGGTCCCTGGTCCTGGCTGTTGGTGTTGTTGAGAGAGTTGGAGGCAAATAGGGACCCCTCTTCCTGCCTCAGGATGGCCCCACCTGATGCTCCTCCCAGGTGGGGGCAGATGGAGCTCCTCCTCAAGGTTTCTGCTGGGCTTTGTCTGTTCTTGCAGTACTGTTTGTTCCTCTTTATGAGATAGCTCTTCGTTTATCTCAGCCTTGGCACCAAGCACAGATGGATGACGTATAACAGGTGAACAGTTTCACCCCTGACTTGTTAAAATTAAATCCATTTTAAACAGATGCCTGCGTTCCCAAAAAATATTAAAGTTGTTGATAAAATGCACGGAGTGTTCAGTACATGCTGATATGAGCCATTTATTCAGTGCAGACAACCTGCTGAATCTCTCGTCTCCTCTTCTGACGGGCGGTACAGGTCCACTGATGAATACAGCTGCATTCAGAGAGTTTACAGTATTTAATAATCCAGTAAAGTCCCGTTTCAGAACCTCCGACTGTTGTTTGGACGCATCGTTTGACCCTGTATGCAGAACAATGTTTGTCACAGTTGGATATTCATCTGCAATTTGAAGAATTCTCTCCTTCAGGTTGTTGATCATATCCTTAGGAAAGCAGAGGACTTTAGTGTTTTTACCGCACATCCTTTGTACATCCTTTACGGCAGAGTCACCCACAATCAGAGTTTCAGGCCTTTAGCTTTCCCTGTGGCCTTTTACTTTTCAACAGATTTTCAGACCTTACTTCGCTACTTTTAGATGGATGGTTGTCCGATATAGATCCGGGTCCTTTGATAGTGGAGCAAATCTGTTCTGCAGTTTCACATTCAGTTGTTTTGGAGGTTTGTTGTTAACCTTCCTATTCACGGTTGTCCAGTCCTGTTTCCTCTCGTATACAGGGGTAGAAGAGCTTCTCTGTCTCGTAGGAAGTGAAGGCCAGTCGGTTTCAGAGATTTCAGCTCGCTGTGCTCTGCCTGTGATACGTCCTCCCCCTTCCAGGAGACATGATTTATGTCTTGGTATTGCACCAAGACAGTCCAAGGGGGGATTATCGCTTGAGGATTTATAATAGTGCACAAAGTCTACTTTCTTGGTCATGTTATCTGTGCTCCTTAGCTGTGTACTAGCTTGCTCATCGCCATTGTTTTGAATCAAAGGCAAGGTTGTTTCATTTCCACACAGTCCATTTACCTCCACGTTTACTTCTAAGCGATGAATTTTTGTCTCCAGTACTGCAATCTTCTGCAGGAGGCTGTGGTAGTCATCTGTGGAGAGGGAAGGCATCTTGTTGCTAGTTAGCCTAGCGGTTAGCACCTTTCCAGGCTATTGAGGCTGTTCGGTGCCCAGACGCTGTAATCAGGCTTCAGCTGTGTCTAGGCCACAGACACACGGAGCGCTGAGGATAAGGTAACTGTAAAAATGTTGCTGTTTCTGTTAAGAACACTTTCGTCCTAATGATCTATAAGTGTCCAGAAGCTATCGCAGGTAAGCTCATACGGAAAAAAGGGAAAAATCAGCATAAAAATCAATAAAAATCAATAAAAGAAGCAAAGCATTTAAAGAGCAAAGAGATGAAGCGTCCACACTCACAAAAGGGGGAGGAGCTGTTGTTGTTGTCAAGCAAAAAGGTAATAACAAAAAACTGCATGTACATGTACTATTGTTTGCATGTTCTATAAAATTGGAAAAAGTACAAAATAAAAAGTAAAAAAAAAGAAGTGGAACAGTAAAGTTAACATTTACTCACTTCACACTATGTTACCGTGTTTTACTATCATTTACAACCTTAATGTATTGTTTACAGTGTAGAGCCATCGGCTTCACCCCAGAGGAAAAATACTGTGTATTTGTAGCTCCAGCCAAGAGATTAGATCAAGATTTGCAGTTGATTGTGTCTCATTAAAAGGCCTGTTTATGAATATCAGTCAGACAAATGCTCATCTGTGTCTGAGCCTCCTCGAGTTTGCAGTAGGACACTGTGATAAAACAAACCCGGGGACCTCGGCTCCTTTTAAACATCCAAAGCAATTATTGGAGAGCAGTGAATCTTTGTGATCTAATAGTGCTCTCGTGTTCTTTTTGAGCTTTTAAACTAATTCCTGATTGATCGCTAATTATCGGTGACGGGGTCTCTAGAGGGAGCTGGGCCCCCTCCCTTCTTTTACCACCAAGTACGAAGCAGCTATAACTTTCAGAGACTCTGCTGCTTCCTGTTGCAGCTCGATATTCTGCAAGAATATTAATCGTAGCCTTTCTTTCCAATAAAGAGGGTGGCGCTTCCCAATCCCAATAGCACCTGGTGGATGGTGCAGTAGTCTGGGAAGCAGCTTCATTGATCTCAGGTAGTTTGACTGTATCATAATTTCAGGTGCATGTCCATACCAATCAGCTGTTGAACTTTCCTTCTCAAGTCCAGCATCAAGTGAGTCCTGCTGCACTTTTTCTCTGTATTGAAAACATGGAACTGATAACCTTCTGTGTTAACGACAGAAGCGTCTCTTAATGGCACATCGATTGATGTTTGCTGTTTGGATGTGAATCGCTCTGCCAACAAAAGCATTAACAAAGAGGATCATTGACGACAACGTATTTATTTCTTTCAAGGTCGGATCAATCGAGGTGCAGGTTTTGTCTTGGAAATCTATTCCTTCAATTTGCACCGTGCAGCAGGATCCAGGCTATAAAGGTGGAGGCGGTGTGGTTGTGCAGCTCAAAGCTGCTTTAACCGGAGAGGCTCTCTGAAGGAAATGCCGTCAGACTGCAGACCTGTGAAGGTACGGTCATGGCTTTGTGATGTGCAACGTTCGGAAAGGTCAGTTTTTATGATTATTACCATCATCTCATAATAGCCCTGAGCCAGCTGACATCACTGATTGCTCCTCTGGGAAGTTTTTCAAGTGTAACGCCCCAAAACAGGCTCCTTCCTCTAAATGACCACATGATGTTTCCAGGTTTGTCTTTCTGTCTGAAGTTGTTTTATTTTAACTGTAAATTTGGTGAAACAACTATCAGCATCTTTACTTTTGGCACAATCCTCTGTAAGTAATAATGAAAACGATTTCAGGATCAAAATATACTTAAAAGTACTCAATCTCAAACATACCGCAGGCCATATTATTTCATAGATAGTCCCATTAAAAACAGGCACAACAGCAGTGGAGGCGTCTACTTTACTGACTCCAGTTAGTAGATGTAATGTCTACAGCCGCCTGTACTGGAAAACTAACCACTGCTGACTCTGGTGTCTAGATTGTCAGCTGAGTTGTGAGAAATCAGCCACAACAGTCAGCTGGTGTTACGGGGAAACGAGTGAAACACATCGATGGATAAGAATGTGTGAATATTCTTATCTTTGAAACTCATTTTCAGCTCCGTGCGTTTCTCTTAGTAGCTGTGCAGAATTCACATCTGTTTTCATACTGGAGCTGAGTGCTGTCCCTTAAGTTATTTGACCTCCTCTCCATTTGTGGCCGGCCTCCTCGTGGGGGTAGAGTGGATCAGTCAGAACGTCACTGGTTCAGTCCCTGACTACTCCATTTGCACACTGAAGCGCGATACTGGCTCCAGTGCATCTGTCAGAGTGTGAGTGTGTGCATGAATGTGACTGAGTGAATGAGTGTAGTAACAAGTGCTTCGAGTGTTCAGTTAGAAATTCACTATATACGTCTCAGTCTGTTTACCATTTCATGTCCTAGCCTTCCTCGGATTTGCTTTAAACTCTCCTCGGTGGTATTCCTCTAATAATAATAATGGATTGGATTTATATAGCGCTTTTCAAGGCACCCAAAGCGCTTTACAATGCCACTATTCATTCACTCTCACATTCACAAACTGGTGGAGGCAGCTACGGTTGTAGCTACAGCTGCCCTGGGGCAGACTGACAGAAGCAAGCTGCCATATCGCGCCATCGGCCCCTCTGGCCAACAGCAGTAGGCGGTAGGGTGTCTTGCCCTTCCCTGTGGCACTCTGCTTTGGGGTGTGCCACAGGGATCTATTCTTGGGCCGTTATTGTTTTCATTGTACCTTTTGCCTCTTGGTGCGATTTTCTGAAAGCATAAAGTGCCATTCCATCTATACGCTGATGACTGCCAGCTCTACTTACCTTTTAGTCATTCTGATAGTCTCCAAACTCGACCTCTGCTTGACTGCCTTACTGATGTCAAAGCATGGATGGCAAAAAACTTTTTACATTTTAATGATCGGAAGACAGAAGCGATTTTATTTGGCCCAAATCGTTCTTCTCATACTCCGGATGTTGATCTTGCAGCTTTGACTTCCCAACTAAAAAGTTCGATCACAAATCTCGGAGTTAAAATTGATTCTGTTTAAAATTGATGACCATGTAAACGGGTTGGTAAAATCAGCATTTTATCACCTCAGACGTTTATCAAAGGTTAAGCCCTTTCTTCCCAAGCGTGACTTGGAAAGTGTTATTCATGCCTTTAATCTAAACCTCACGTTTAGATTATTGTAATTCTCTTTTAATAGGGGTTGGGCACTTTGTCACGCTTGCAATTAGTGCAAAATGCTGCAGCACGATTTTTAACTGGCAGAAGGAAATTTGATCACATCACTCCGATTTTGGCCTCTTTACACTGGCTTCCAATTGAATTCAGGATCCGTTTTAAGGTCCTTTTATTGGTTTTTAAATCTCTAAATGGTCTGGCACCTGTTTATTTGTCTGACTTGTTGAAGCCCCACGTCCCCACTCGTTCCCTTCGGTCAGCTGAGCAGTTGCTGCTTTCGGTCCCAAAGTCACAGCTGAAACTTAGAGGAGACCGAGCGTTCTCTGTTGCCGCGCCGATGCTTTGGAATAACCTTCCTCTCCATGTTAGACAGGCTACATCAGTGCCAGTTTTTAAGTCTTTATTAAAAACCTATTTTTATTCCCTGGCTTTTAACTCTGTGGGTAACTGATGTTTTTTATTGTGTTTTTAAATTTTATTGCTATGTCTGGTTTTATTACTATGTGCATATTAGTATTGTACAGCACTTTGGTCTACCAGGTGTGTTTTTAAAGTGCTATATAAATAAATAAATGATGAGGGGTGGCTGTAGCTCAGGTGGTAGAGCAGGTCATCTACTGATTGGAAGGTTGGTGGTTCGATCCCTGGCTTCCCCTAGTCTGCATGCCAAATATCCTTGGGCAAGATACTAACCCCAAATTGCTCTCCGATGCATCCATCGGAGTATGAATGTGTGTGAATGTTATCTAGAAAGCACCTAGAGAAATGTGCTTGTGCAAATATGGGTGAATGCACAAGTTGTGTAAAGCGCTTTGAGTGCTCAGAAGAGTAGAAAAGCGCTATACAAGAACGAGTCCATGATGATGATGGACACAACGACCAGGATAGAGAGCCCAGGGATTGAACCGGCGACCTTCTGGTTACAGATACGCTTCCCAAACCCCTGAGCCACAGTCGCCCCGTCACCTCTAGAATGACACGATGACACAGCCTCATTGATATTCACAAAACATCCCAAACTGTTCTTTGTACTGACTTTCTTTTTAATAAGTACGAGTATACCTTTCTCACTTTTACAGTGGAAAAAAACATTGGCTGGAGGAGAAAATGATTGTGTACGCTGCAGTATGTCTGAAAGCCAGAAGGAGGCACTAGTGCTCCACACACTGGCTGATTCTATACATACAAGCGGTTCAACAGCGAAACACAAGAGGGAAATGTTGAGCTCCATCCCGTCTCCGAGTCTTCAGTCCTGCAACACACCTACCCAAAACTATCAGTCAGTTCTCTGCTGATAAACTTGAAAATAAAAGATCTTGTTTCAGATGGAAAAACACATACGGAGGATACAGGGCAGTGTTCAGATATCATTATTGCTACTGATACTGCCAACGTGGCATTAATAAAGATTGCTTATCAACGGCTGGAAAGAACAGATCCATACTTTCACAAAACCAATTTGTTGTTTTATCGGTGGGAGTTATTTAACATCAGCCCGTCTGACCAGCTGTTTGACCTTTCGCGACATGCTTTTAGTTCAGCTCGTTTAGAAATAAATGTCAAAAATCGTCAAAGGACCTTGCAAAGAAAAGCGTCTGGACTTCTTTAAGTTACTCGAAGATGTTTCACCTCTCATCCGAGAAGCTTCTTCAGCTCTAAGGAGTCCAAAACCTCAATCCGACAAAGTCCCGAGCTCATTGATTAAATTAAAGGCACAGTCCAATAGATCCATAGATAATAGGATGCTTTACTTACCCAAAACTGATTCCTGAGGTCTGAAGATCCACCGTGTTCATGATCTTCAATAATTATGAACAAAAAATCCCTGAAACATTTTCATCATTGCTGTGGTAGGCTATGGTGTGCTGTATAAACATGCAGTGTTTGAGAATTTAACAGTAAACTCATTGATTGGACTTTCACATCTGTTAGAAAAGTGATCATAGTGAGCCAATTTTCAGCACAGGATACTGTGTGAATTTCCTGTTTCGCGCCAGTAAAATGTGATACATTTTACATACATAATAAATGTTCTTAATTCCAAACTAGTCCCTTGTTTGTTTGTTTTTTGTTAAATTATAGGACTAAAGCTGTTACCTGCAAATTTAAATCATGTTTTTATTAAGTACTCGGTATCGGCGAGTACTGAAATGCAAGTACTCGTACTCGTACTAGTTTCCAAAATAGTGGTATCGGTGCATCCCTAGTATGCTGTATAAAAATGCAGTGTTTGAGAATTTAACAGTAAACTCATTGATTGGACTTTCACATCTGTATGATCATAGTGAGCCAATTTTCAGCACAGGAACGAATTTCCTGTTTCGCGCCAGTAAAACGTGATCAATAAAAAGCGGCAGCGGCATACTCCATGCAGGCGCCACACTGCTTAGCAAGTTCAACATGTCTGTGTGTTCTGTAGCTACTTGTTATTGGTTTATTGACTGCAGGAACGAGAAAACAAACAACTGACTCGCCACCATTATTGCTTTTAACCCCCCCGCCCCCGCACTTAGCGTTCACTCGCCGCACTTTAACGAGACATGTGACACGTCTGTTTGCACAGGAGCAGGTGGATGGTCACTGTTCATCTATTGCCTGTAAGCAGCTTGTCATTCGTGGCCTCTTCTGATGGAGGCAGCAGCGGGCGGGTGGTCGTCAGAGGGGTTAAAGTTTGTCTGACCCGCTTTATTTCATTTTCCCGGCTGGTTTGTGGGGGCTGCAGGTCAAAGTCTGAGAGGGCAGCCAAGCCGGAGTTAATGTCAGGGCTTTGTTTGCTGCTAGGTCCTTCATCGGGATAGAGCCGAGCCAGACAATAGCTGGGATCACAGGTCAGAGCCGGTGTGAGAGGGCCGGTGTATGTACGCTGTGTGTTTCAGTCCGGGCAGGATGCTGCAGGACCACAGCTCACTTGTTCCCACAGAGGTTGATTATTTAAGCTTTAGATTTAGATGTTTATGGGGAGTTATTATTTAGTATGGTCAGAGATTATATAGAACCAATGTGAGTATTAGACGCTGATATGTGCAAAGAAACCCAACCCTACTGGAATAGACTGAATAGAGTTTAGACAAAGGCCCGACTGGGGTCAGGATTAAGTCTTGAATGTCATTCAGAGACTCCGTTCTTCCTGGATCTGTTTTAACTCTAAGTAGCATGAGCAGGTTGAACGACTCTGCTGACTGAAGCATACACTCGAGCGGACTTCAAACAAGCGGCTGAGATGCCTTTTCTATTTTCCTCTGGGTATCCTGAACATCCGCGGGGAAAATGAAGGCTTCACTTCTAAAACAAAGCTCTGGCTTGATTGCCTAACGCTATGCAGTAATCTGTCCTACGTTTACTTTTTACATGCTTCACACTTCAGTCGCTGCGATGTGCTTGGCCGAGTGTGACGCTGCGAATACCTCCCAGGAGGGGCTGTTTGAAAGTGCGCGTCCATATCTCCAGACAACCAAGACAGCGAGTTCTGGAGAAAGATCACGTCGCCTGCAGGAAGTTGTGAGTGTGGTTTGAGAAGACACTTTGCCCAAACTGTGTAGTAACGGTGGTTTCGTCAAGCTCGTCTATCGTCCTCCCACCCCCACGCTCTATCCTCCCATCAATCGACCGGCACATGTGGCTGCGACTTATCCAGCCATGGCATTGACCCCTCTATTCATATTGACTGGCTGTTTCTCATGACCTCTTGACCTCTCGGGGTCAACCCTGCAGCCGTCTGGACCTCCTCCTCCTCCTCCACCTGGCTCCTATCTCCACCCCTCAGATGCTCCAGATGGATTACCCTGTTGTCTCAACAGCACGGGTCCCTGGCTACGGTTAGAAATGTGTTTTCTCTGAATTTGTCTGCAGACGCCGCGGGAACTTTCTCTGCCTCGCTTTCATTGCCCGTCTGCCGCTCTCCGAACTCGCTGTCCTCGTTCCACAGCCTGGTTTTGATACATGGCGTCCTGATGGTTTGCTCGGGAGAATCTGGGTCAGTGTGGGGAGCCTGAGATAGCACAGGCACGAGGCCGGCTTGCTGAAGAAATGCGTCACACAATGCCGTCCAGAGATAGAGAAAACAACAGTGCTTTAGAGATGTCAAGAGTCCACATACCTCACGTAGGTGTCAGAATGCTTGAGGTCTGCAAATATCACCATCAGCGATAAGGCGCAAGAGAGCCGGGCCCGAGTCCTTGAATAGGATGTCACACGGGTCCAGATAATATTTGATCTGCTTGGCGCAGAAGCGACGCAGGAAACTGTTTATATGAAAACATTTCATTAGCAGAAGTGAGTGCGGCTGATTTGTGTGTGATCCTGAGTGACTCGTCCATTCGTTTTGGATTAAATGTGACATAACTGAAGTCCAGACATTATTGAATTACATAGATTGGAAATGTTCAGCAAGCCTACGATATTTTTGGCAGCAAAATCATCGAAGAGAGCGTCGTCTTTCTGTCGCAGCGGCCGTCCCAGTACTTTTAGTTGTGCTGAAGTTGTGATATTTTTCATGCAAAGTGGGGCTTGTCCCGTGGAGCTGAGTGGACTTTGGACCTGCACCAGCAATCCCTGATCCCTGCTCAACCGAGCTATAGGGAGAGGGGAGGGAGGGGCTGTGAGAGAGGTGGGGGAAGGCAAGAACGAGAGAGGAAGTGAGTGTTCATTACAAAGTGTGCCACGGTTGTGGGCATGCCCAGTAGAGTTCGACTCACAGCCTGAAATCCAGCCTCTAAATTTGAACAGGAGGGAGACTGAGCAGACTTTTGTTGCTGCTTTCTCTCCCCGACTCTCCCGCTCGCCCTCGCTCTCTCTCACAACATATTATTTTTCCCCTCCTCCCTCCATTAGTGAGTGTGTGTGGAGAGATTTGCGTTTTGCTGTGGAAGAGCGAGAGGACGTGCAGAATGATACAACAAGGGAGAAGAGAAGTAAAGAAAATAGGAGGAAGAGGACAAGAAGTGGGACAAGAAGGCAAGAGAGAGCCCACGTTTCTCCACCAGCGAGTTTCACCTCAAACAGAGCAGAGGGACCAACTTCAAAAGGCAGTCAGGAGGGAGCTGGAGTGTGAAACGTGAGGAGAGAAGAAGATGAGAGGCTGACCGGCGCTGTGCTCGCCGTGCTGTCCAGGTCAGTGCCCAGAAAAGGCTGAACAAGCACTCGCTCTTTCGCTTTGCTTGGTTTTTATGCTTGCAAACTCCAGCAGTGTGCATCCAGTGTTTTTCTTGTTTACCCGTGTTGTGTGCATGCGTGCGTGTCGGTGGGGAATCGTGCGACCGATTGACAGCCTCTGCACCGTCTCAGCACCGTCCAACCGGTGTCGCCCGCAGCCGAGCCAAAGTACAGAAACTCCAGCTGCTCCCTTCAGCGCAGCACATGGGAACTGTTATAGCTCAGATGTTCACATGCATACACGTGTTGAGGGAGGACAGAGTCTGAACGTAGCCACGTGGTTACAATAAGGGAGAAATCACAGAGCACTCACTCGCGCGCTGAGCTGCAGCGCAAAGACGGGATGAGATTTTCGACAGAAGCCGTTCCTGTGACGCTTGGATGTGTTTGTTAGATCAGCCGTGGTCTTTGTACACACTGTAATTACACATATACCTTTTATCAATGATGGCATCTCTGGCGTATCCCACCAAGTAGAGCTACAGTTATGTAAGACAGAAAATAGAGCTGAAAAAACTGTTATTTTATTTACTAATCAATGGATCCAAACAGCTGATAAATATTTATTAAATTCTTATTATCACATAAAATATACTTCAGCATGTTCACCAATCAATGAAACATCTTTAAATATGTTTCCTGACTAATAATGTCTAATTTCTCCTCTGTGGAAATGCCAGTGTTGTCCAGTATGAAGCAACCCTCGTTAGTCATGAGCTGCACTTGTGTTTAGAGGAGCTGCTGTTGCCGTCTCTGACATACCACACATGCTGGAGCTAACTCTGTGAAGTCCATTATTAGATTCATTACCCATTTAGATATTTAGGGGTTTACAGGAAGTGCTGCTGCAAAATGTTCCTCTGCTGGCCTGTGCTTGCAGATTTAGTGCCTTCATAATTAACATGTTAATAAAACACAACTGATATGTATCTGTGTACTTGGCTCAGCAATGATCTGTGGAGAGCAGAGCTGCTATTAAATATAGAAGATCGGAGAGATCAGATGTGCCTGTTCTTCTTCTGCTTTATTTATCGGCAACGTTTAGATGTTGATGATAAAAACAAACAAAAACAGCATTTTTATGTTGTAACTATTTTCTTTGCACCAATCACACGACTCCACCAAACAAACAGATGGAGGCATCTGTACAGCCAGCATCTCACTCAGAAACATCAGAGAGGAGAAAAAGCTCTGCTGAAAAACATGCACACGTGATATTTGGGTGAGCTGTCCCTTTAAATGCAGACGTCAGATTCATTTGGTTGCTTCTTTGTCCTGCGGTTGATTGTATTCACGTGGAAACCAGCTGTCCGCACAGTTTCTAACTTTCTGCAGTCACAAAGCAGCACAGGTAACATCATGTTGTTGTTACCTGAAGCAGCCAGTGGAGCTTTGTCCAGTGTTGTGTCTATTTTGGTTCTGGTTTTGGGCTCAAGACATAGATGACAGATGACCAGGACACCAAACAAAACTGTGCCAAAATGAAAAATAATAATTTAAGTCACTAAAAATCACAATTTATCTGTTTTTTAAGTTTAATGAGTGATTAAAAAGTGTGCTTTCTGAATACGGGGCTGCATGACAAAAAAGATTTATTTATTTATTTTATTTTATTATTATTGTTATTGTAATGATTATTATTAGTTACATTGTATTTTTTTAGTACCTAAATTCTTCTGTTGCACACCAGCTGGTGTTTAGAGCAGAGAGAGCTGTGAAGGATGAGCTGGGACTTGGTGTGAAGCTCGTTTATCTTTTCTTTTGGACTCATCATCTAACAGGACCTTCCACAGACACAGGCCTGTGTGACTCTTACTCCGAAGTGTGGCTGAGAAGTTTGGGGTATGAGCAGTGGTTTAATTAACGAGCCTACTGAGGAGCACTATGGGAAATGTAGTTTTACAGTTTCTATTTTTTCTTCTTTTATTCTGGAACAAATTGCACTAAATGCTCTGAGTGGATTGTCGAGGCCTTAAAAGCATCGCTCCTGTCATTTCTGAGCAGCAGCAGCTCCACATGGAGCAGCTCAGGAAGCAGCTTCCATCTTTTCATTTATTTAACCAGCACCATGACTCCCTTATTCCTCGGAGACTGGGTTCCCATGCGTAACTGCCCGGGTCTCGCCCCCGACGGCCCGTCAGAGGCTCCGTGATCCATCACACACCAGGCGGCCGTGTTTTCTGAAAGGGCCGTGAACTTGTTACCTCCCTCAGCCAGCTCGCCTGAATGTCAAGCTCATTTTTCTTTTCGTGCGTCCCCTTTCTCTGCTCCTTCCCAGGACTGCTGCTGCATTGAAATAATTGGGCCGCATTCAGTGCGACCAGGTTGCCAGCGCAGCGTTTGAATAGAGATATCGAGCTCGGTGCCACGACTTCCCCCTGACTTCCCTTTCGCAGCTCTTTCCTCCGCCTTCCTCCGAGGTCGTGACGGGTCATCATCGTGACTCCTGCCTCTCGGCAGAACGGCATCCACGGTACATTATCTACAGTAGCTGTGGAGCTGTGTCTATAGGCCATTCTTCCAGGGTCTGTTGTCTGTAGGGTCTCTGGATTCAGCCTGTTCGACATGGCACACATTCAAAACGGTCGCCTCGAGGGGCTTTTATTCCTCCAGCAGAATTCAATCACTTTTCTCTCTCGTCTTTCTGCCTCTCCGCTGAGTTATTCAGAGTTTAATGAGGGAGGGAAGATAAAGGCCAGCTTATGGTTTGCCAGATCACGAAGAGGCCGCCTTTTTGTTTCTGCTGGAGGACCCACACAGCGAGCGCTCATGTGAAATGAGTTTTTTTTTAAACCAGAGGGGAAGGTGATTGAGATGTCTGAGAAAGAGCCGGGGAGTCTGGAAAGGCGCGGGTCATTAAAGTGTCAGAGGAGCTGCAGCTCTTCAAATATTCCTCAATACTTTGCATGCAGTGCAGGACGCAGAGGACGGAGTGAGAAGGGGGATTTCTGAGCAGCACAAGGAGGTATAATCTGCTGCGAGGTATTATGATTATCAAACGTTAATGCACTGGTTTCACTTCAAATAGTTATGCAGCGCTACACCTCCTGCGCTGTGCATCACTGAAATGACTGCACAGGATTATCCCCTTACATAAGAAAGTGTGGGTGGTTTGGAGACGGCTCCTGACAGTGTGGGAGGGCGTCGGACCGGATCCGAGGAAGGCTGACGCTAGGCTGTTGTTGAGGTTCAGTTTAGGTCAAAGTCCATACTACGTATCAGCTGTCAGAAAGTGTGTTTGCTTTACCGGCTGCACGGGCGTCAGCATCTACGCAAGGCTCCTCTGTCTGACATCAGAGAGGTAGAAGGGTTCACGCCTTCTCTCTGTCACCGAGGTCAATGCTGGTCTCTTTGGAGCTCGAGCAGTTGCACCAGCCAGCTGCTGGGGACATGCAGAGTGTCCGAGCAGGTTTGTAGGAGCATTGATTATTTTCACTCCTCTCTGAGGTACACGACTCTCCTGGATTTGTTTTTGTAAAGCTGCTGAAATCAGATAAAATGGGTCTTTGTTGCTGAAATGAATTGGGCTTTAAAATTAAAAGGACGACGCAGGAACTTGAACCCTTTTTGGGTTAGAGGCTAGCTTTAGTGCACAAGACGTCAGGCGGTTCAACTGTGGCCAAACTGATAACCACACCTATTTTTGCTGGTTATTATAACCTCTATTAGTCACTAGCTTTTGTGTTTACTGTATCGTTTTATTTTCTTGAATTTGTAGCAAGTAAATATAAAATGAGTCGGGTGCGGTGTCCAGCTGGGGGACTAGCAGGTGTTTTTGAGTGTTTCTTAATGGGCCGTGGTTGGTATTCATCCTGCAGCCTTCACCTGCAGATGTCGGCTTTAAAAGAAAGAAACAGCGCCAGCTCATTTCAACTACAAGAGGACTTAAAAGTCCGTTATGTGCCAAAGCCACAGCCCAGTTCTTCAATTTCAAAACAACACATTTAAATCAAATCTAACGTCGTTGTCATTTTGCCAGTTTGAGTGAAATTCGGCCTGGTGTTTGATCCTGGTGGCCAACAGGAAGGAAAACAAAACAAAACTCTCTCTGGTTTTGGTTCTTATAAGAACATCATTTACTGACCTTTCCCAGGTGCTCGTCTCGCAGATATTACATTACAGACTAAACATTGTAATATGTGCCGTTGGTGGAACACCCACAATGTCACACATTAAATATTTAATTATTAAAATTTGAACCTACTGCCACGTCCTACTTCATTCTGAAGTCTGACTTTGTTTGATGTGAAGATATCACGTTGCAAAATCTATTTATAAGAAATGATTCGATTCCTGTAGAATTACAGTAGAAATGTTCGGCTGATCTGTTAGTGTCTGTTTGCAAAGGACAATAATTAGGCCGTGTTTTTATTGTGCTGCAGGGAAGCTTTCCTGGAGCGCTCAGGCTTTTATGAGCGGATATCCTAGTAATCATAAAATAATAAAAAGCTTTTACAGTGAATGTATTTCCCTAAAATAGAAGCAGGAGAGAGAGAAGGATCGGGCCTGAATACCAAAACATCCCGATCAACATAAAGCTGTGTTATACTGAATGCATCAGGAGGAAGCCTGAGTGCATCAGTGTGTCCTGTATTACTGACAGATGTTTCTGCAACATTTTAAATTACATTTGGAACATTTATCTGTGCTCACACTTCATTTACAGCCCACATCATGGAAACTGCAGCTGTTCATTAGGCTTTTAATAGTTTTGCAATTTTCATTAGTTTTTATTTTTATTTAGTTTTGACTTCAGATTTTCAATTTTATATCAGTTTTAATTAGTTTTTACCATTTGTTTGCTAGTTTAGTTTAGTTTTTATTTTTTTGAAAATCAGTTTCAGTTATAGTTTTAGTCGTGTTTGCAACAATTAAGTGTAACAACATCGCAGTTTCATCATATCAGTCGTGCTCTTCTGCTTATCATTGGGTATGTTGCTATTCCAGCTACCATACTGCACCCTGCACAGGTCGCCAGTCTGTCGCAGAGACAGACAGCTCACATCCCCACCTTTGGGGAACCTCTGGTAAAAAATGAGGGCAGATGAACAACTATTGATAGCAGGCAACTATAAAAGATATATCTTGGCCCCAGTGAGACTATTGACTCTTGCAGCACCGGGTGCATTGCTAAATTGAAGACTCACACAGTTGTGTAGATATCCCAGTCTCAATAAACATATTCACCAACGCTTCCTCTCGCTTGTGATGTTCCTGCGAATTGACCAACCAGCAGCCATCGGCTCGCTGTTGGAAGCACTGCATTAATGTTTTTTGTGGAGTTGTCTCGGGATGCATCACGCTGCCCGGGGTTAGCTTCTGTTTCTGGGGATGAGGGTTGAGTGTGCTCCCTTACCTTCTCAAGCTAAGCTAGGTTAGCCTTCTTGTGTGAGCTTTTCAAGTGCACTTTAAGGTTTGTGGGACTTTTTTCCCTTTAGAAATGTCCCGCATAATTTGTCTCTTTCCACTACAAGACACTTGCTTTATCCAAAACACAGTCATATTCAAAGTAATCCCAAATTGGACGGAGCAGCGACACAGACGACTCGACTAACGTGCTGCCACCTGCTGGCACAATGAGACACAGCAAGACAAAAACCTGGAAACTACACTTCATTTTCACACTCGACTATTGTAAATTAAAAACTATAAATTCAGTTAATTTTAGTTGGTTTTGTGAACACTCATTACAGTTTTAGTTAGTTTTCCTTTTTTTGCAAAGTCTTGCTTTATTTTTATTTCCATTAACAAAAATGTTTTTTCACTTCTAGTTTTCGTTATTTCGTTAGTTTTCGTTAACGATAATAACCTTGCTGTACATTAAGTATTATTCATTAAACATTAATCTTAACCCTTAAAAATATTTAATAAGTGAGCTGCTGAACATCACTGACACACGAACACTCAGATATGATTCTGGTAATTAATTTTTAGAGACTTCTGAGGAGTCTTATTATTCTTACTGTGCACTGCCAGAGTGTAAAAAAGAGAAAAAACATGTATTTATTATTATTATTATTATGTATCGGCGCCACGTCTGGTTGTTCTTACTTTATCCCACCTTGTGATAACAGATCGACAGTGCATGATGGTTTTGGACGCGTGTAGCTTCTCTGCACTGTTCAGGGAGGCTTTCGATCAACACTGCACTGCAAGCACGTCTCTTTCTGTTTTTGTATTTATATTTATTTGTGAAGATGCAAAGCCACATCACTGTGTGTATACACCACTCTGCATTAGTTATCATAAACTCTTTTGTCCTGTCTTGTTCCCCGTCCCCCCAACTGGATGTTTCTTCCTTCCCGTTTTTAAAGTGCTTGCGTATCGGTGTTCTTCTCATTGTTGGGGTTCCTTTGTATTATTGCAGGTGTGATTTTGCAGCATGACCCAGATCCTGATCATTTTGAAAATTCGAGCTCTTCTGTGTCACTAAAACTTGGTTTGATTATGATTGCATGGCCTTCGTGGTGGCGGTTAATTAATGTAATTTTAGGTAACAAATTCTAGTAATTGTGAGTCCAAATAAGCAAACAGCTGACTGAAGCTGACTCCAGATGAGGTCCCTCCTGACACTTGTGTGACATGCCACCCTCAGACACAGCCTGTCAGTTTGAGAGCTGATCTGTTCTCCTTTGATTCTCCTCACTTGTTGCTGTATATTGTAAACAAAGCAGAATGTATGCAGTTACAGGCAAACAGACAGTCGTATGAAGGTGTCAGAGAAGCTTTTATGTGAAGGATGATTGCTGCTCCACTGAGACTCGAGCCTCTAAGCAGAATGTTAAAGCTGTGTGTGTGTGTGTGTGTGTGTGTGTGTGTGTGTGTGTGGGCGTGCTTCGAACCGACACTCCTGCCCTCGCTCTCTGTTTTAACTCTCTTCATCTCTGTCTGCCTCCCTCCACCTCTTTTTCTCATACCCCTCTCCGTCGTGCCTCAGCGGGGGTGAGAGTCGCAGGTTGACAGCCTCGCAGGTCTCCTCATTACGCGGCGTCTGAGCCGGTAGAGATTTATCGAGATGATAAAAGCAGTCTGGAGGGCAATAATGACCACAGGCTCTGATGCAGGAGGAGGAAGGAGGGGAGAGGCAGCGGCTTGTCTGGCCGCTCGCTCTGCGTCTGATCATTCATCAAATGAAACAGCAGAAAGTTTGCTTCAGTGTTTGCTGAATATATCCGTGCATTATCGTTTATTTATTTTACTGGTGCAGTAGTCGATGCAGTGTTAGCATTGCAGTGTTAAATTTTGCAGTATATGAATCAGTTTTTTCTTCTTTTTTAGTAATAAAATCAGGCCTGTTTTAAATGAAAGTGCTAACTAGGTGTGGCTGTAATTATTTCCCCCAAACAACATCTCAGATCATTGTGATTTTCTCTTTTTACGCAACAAGACGAACATTTGTGGTTTAGCGAGGAGTACGTGTGAGCTGAAGTGAACATGTGTTGCTTCATCACTCAGATATTCCCTGTATTGCGCTTACATGGAAGAATCGATGTTGAAAGGATTTCGTTTCTGCATAGAAAATGTGGTTAACCAAACTTCAGTGCTCACACTCCCCAACCCAGTCGTTTAAACGTGTAAGCTGGCGTCAGGTATGTGGAGTGTCCGACGCTGTGATGTGTGCAGCAGAGAGTCGGAGTGAACTCGACGGCTCGTCTTGCAGATCAGAGATAATAGGAACATATGGTGCGCTCGCAGTGTTGGCGGCGCTCTTCCCATCGCTGTCCCTTATCTTTTTATTGCAGTTATAGATCAAGTGTCCCATACTTCAGCTGTGGCCTTACGCCAGAGGACAAAGAGGAGTCGTACAGTCCCAACCATATCAGACTGCAAAATCTCATTGAGTATTTTGTCTGTTTTCATGTTAAAAACCTTCCATTCACTAAGTGTGGTTAGGGAGCATGCTCAGTTGGGTGTGGCTGCAGCTCTACGCCGTGCTGTCTCCTCCTGCTCTGTTCTCTTCCCCCCCAGCAACGGCCTCCTCCTCCACCACCTTTATTCATCTTCACACCTGCTCTCCACACCCCCATCACTGACATCCACCTCTTTGCTTCTGCCCCCCTCGGTCTGACTAAAACGGCTGCATTTAGATTAAAAAACACAAACCTACCGTTTGGAAAATGCAATTGTTGGAAAGGCCAAATATTTGTTCTGCTCGTATTCACTCTGTTTATTTATGGACTTCATAGTGCGCTGCTTTATCCAGCGGACTAACAAGCTAACAGTCCCTGCTTTAATCCCAGGAGCCACACAAATCCAGCATAAAAATCTGCCCAATCAAACATGCTGAGCGACCTGCTGTGGCGCTCTGTGGTGTGAAAAGGAGGGGCTTTACTCACTATCTGTATCCCTCTTTGACCTTTTCATTTTAAAATTAAACATATATGTACTTGTTTTTAAAGGCTGTAAACCTTTGGTTCAGATTTCAAATAATCACTTTAACACTTTAAATGATGCTCAACACTCCGGATAGTATTCCTGATAAAATACAAAGACCATTTCCAAGCCAAACACTTCTTCACCAGGACATAATTAGGCTGCTTTAGGCCTGTTAGCATGAAAAGATATTCCTCAGGCTGCAACGGGGGGAAAATCCCAGACGCTGCCGTGGCCACGTCTCCTTTCCTGATCTGTTGCTGGGAACTCGTGATGATTGAAGAGAGAAGCAGTGAGTGCTGACAAATACTGAAAGAACAACAACTGTAGTGAAAGAGAAAGAAGCTCCACGGGGATGTGAGGCGTCATTTAACCCGGCACAGAGGTGCTGGTCCTTGACTGAGCTGCTCAAGTTCAAGTTTTTATTTATTTCTTTTTAAATGCTTTTGATGGTCATGCAGTCGATCAGACGTAGAAGTGTCCCAGCCATGTAGCTGAGGATGCGCAGAGGTAAGTCCCTCGTCCCTCTGAGGTCGCAGGTTTGAAGCTTCAGGACACTAAAATATTCTTTCTGAATGATCTCTCATGTTTTTGCTAACAGCACGTACATGCAGAGACGCATTCGTTAACAAAGTGCTGTAAACTGCCGCTCTGCTCGTTCGCTCGTGTCTCTGTGTCGCTGCTCTCTCTTCCATTTCTCGGGTTCATTCGTATGGTAATAGGGGTCAGGAGATGAGGGGGTTCTCACGTTCAATGTGAAACTTGGCCCTTTGTGTAGCGCCGGCTCGAGCTGCTGTGACAGAGGCCAGAGGTGAAATTGAATTTAGCTGAAATTCCCCAGTGAGTCGAGCCTCGGGCTGGACGGAGCCAGGCCGGCCTCGGGCTGGACGGCTCGGGCCAGAATCCGTAGGTGTGACCGGACCCTGGCGGACTCGGTACACCCGAGGCTTAGCGAGGGCTACGGCACGCTGTGACATCAGATTTGTTGTGGAGACGACTTGACTGTTTGAAGCACCAGCAGCTCATTTGTATTTGATTCAGACATGATGTTGTTTTTAATACGACTACTGTGCTGTTTCTGAGGTCTAAGCAGCTCCCCTAATGCTAACCTCAAAGCCAGCATTTCCAAGACTCAAAAAGCCTTTTTAGGATTAAAAGTAGATAGTCAGTTTTTGTCATTGATGGTGGCTTTTTGAAGTTTATGCTAAAAAATCATAGTGTGTGAAAAATCAATCTGACTTCTACTCTTACATGATTTTAAAATGTATATTTTTCAAAATTCTGTGTTGCAGCTATTTTTAAGTCAGTTGATGCTGGGATATGTCAAATATTTGAATAAATAAAACAAATGTTTAGGGTGACGGCTCTCCAAGTGTGTGGCCAGGAAACAAATCCAAATTCAATGAAATGCTTTTTTTTTTTGTGGGGAAAATAAAGAAAACAGTTTGCTGAGGTCATCAGGCGTTTCTGCTTTTATTGTAAATGATTAATGAAATTAATAATAAGCTGTGCAGGCTGGAAGAAGGAGAACCACTGGGCGTCGTTTAAGCATAACCACATGACAGGAGTCTGTCTGCTGCTTCGACCAGTAATCTGAGTGTAGTTTACTGACATGCTAACCTTTGTTATTTAACCTTTGCTGAAAATCAAGTATCCATGTTTTGACCTACAGTTGTAGATGAAACGAACATTAATGACAACTTACTAATTTGTCAATTTCATTTAACAAATTATTACAAAGGTGATTCTACTAAAATCGATGTTGCCTTATTTTATCTAAAAATACAAAGACTAGTTTGTTACAGTAGGGAACAAATCCATTAACGTTGTATTGGTGCCAGTTTCACTGGATAATATAAAACCCGACCTGATCGTGGACAACATTAAAATCACTGAACCAACCTCTGGGAACCACTAATGCAAATATAACATTCAGTCTAGGGCGATATGACCCAAAATTCATATCTCGATATTCTTTAGCTGGATGGCGATATACGATAAATATCTCGATAAACTTTTTTAAGCCATAAAGTCAGAACAAACAGAGAGTTTAGTCACAGCTGTGTCCCACAGTCACACAGGCACTTTTATTAACATACAGCGCAGATTTACATGAAAAAATTACTCAAAAATAAATTATGAGCATTTATTAAATAATAATGCTCCATAAATAAAATAAAACAATGTTGTTTTTGTGCATAACAAAAAGCTCACAACTGTGCAGTCAAAATGTAAACTAAGGCACGTACCCGGGTATTTTTGAAAACGCAGATTTTTCTGATGCGTTTGCACCTTTCGTCCACACGTAAACGGCGTTTTTGGTCACTGAAAACGCAGCGTCAAAGGTGTGCGCTTTTTGACGTCACACTGTGCGCCACGTTATTGTTTCGGTGAAATGAATTTCTACAATACTGTTACTGTTAATTGTTCTCTCTGCAATGTTTAAATGCTTACATACACACACAGTTACTGTCCCTCCACACATACGACTCGGTTCTGCTTCTATGCCCCAGCTTTGTTTACTTTTTCCCACCGAGGCTTCTAGACTTCTGATTGGCCAACATTTCTGCACGATTAGGAATATAGCGCCACCTGCTGCTTTGGCATGTTCCTAGCAGCGTTTTCCTTCATTTCTGCCTTTACGTGTGGACGGGATTATTTTTTTAAACGAAAACGGAAAATCTCCGTTTTCAAAAATACCCGTGTACGTGTGGACGTAGCCTAACAGACGCTGAGCATAATAACAAAGATTTCATAGCTGCTCTGTTCCCAACTTCTACTGCGTGACTGACAGCCTGGAGTTTGAAATCCGCTTCATAACCGTGTCTCTTACAGGTGCCATTTATGGCCCTTATACGCACACAGTACAGTAATATTACGTTGAAGCACAGTACGTATCACTCCGCGAGGCTCCTCGGCAGCCGTAATGCTCCGACAATCCGTCAAGCGCTGCAGTTCAGTAGCTTAGCAAAGTCGAACTAAAACATTTTTTGACAGATTGCTGATTGCTTATGTGTTCCACATAAAAACAGTTCACGGTCATCAAGCACAACCAGAATTCTTACATAAGGCGTGCTGTCAACTTTCGTGGTTAGCTCGTTAGCGCGGTTAGCTCGTTAGCGCGGTTAGCTTGTTAGCGCAGTTAGCTTGTTAACACATTGACACTGTCCAGCACGGGGCGATCCGCGGTAACTCGTTAACAGAGATTTGCCCTGTTAATGCAGTTATGGCGTTAACGCCATGCTGCAGCACTAAAATAGTCTCCAAATGTTTTCTTTTTACCAAGCAGCTCCTCTTTGATAGCTGCTGTGTCCGTCCTGTCGCTGCCTGCAGGTGAAGCGATGGGGGAGGGGGAGTTGTGGCGAGACAGAGTAATGCTGCGTAGAGACAAAAGTGGCAAACCTGCGGCTCCACAACTATAATTTTAATGTAACATAGACTATATCGATTAAACAATATTGTCACATCTCATATCTCGCATAAAAATATATCGATATTTTTAAAAAACTCGATATATCGCCCCGTCCTAATTCAATCCGTCCAATAGTTGTTGAGATATTTACTCTGGAGTGGTGACTCCACAGCCAGCATTGCCACCCTGACCAACGAGTCATCGTTAAATGTAGACGTGCACCAGGATACACTCTAAAGACTACACAGTAATAATGTTTTCTGCTTTTTCTGCTTTATTTATTTATTTTTTATTTTCTGCTTTATGCATTTGAACTTTTTGCACAATCCCGTCACATGCTATACCAACCATAAAGCACGCAGGTGGAACTCTCCAAGGTGTGCTAGCAGTGCCCAACGGCAGCTCAGACGAGCTTTATTGTAGGTTTTATAAACTTGGGAAAATAAGTTTGTCTGTACTGTGAGATCTGAGCAGACCCCAAACCTGCGTGTCGTCTCCTCTGGATCTTTTTTAGTTGGGTTTTTTAATTATTCAGTATTGTTTGTACAGAGAAACAACCTCGAAAAGAGTCGTTAGAAAAGATTGGACATGGTTGTAGACGGTGATCTGCAGATCTGGTTGTAAGAACAGTGTTGCTTTATAATGCCTTTTGTAAAGTTGTGTCATTAGTCTGGATGATTGCTAACCTAAACTTTTCCCATCTCTTTTAAATAGTGCTCAAACTGCTATGATGCTGCTCATCTCTGCAGAAGGATTTAGAATGAATGGAACGAGATCGGGGACTTTCTCCTCTGCAGATCTTCTCCACGAGGATCTTTTACTGTTTTGATGCGCTTGGAGGATTTGTTTGCACAGAGAAATACCTCATTGGTTTACGTGCTTGTGAAGCTCAAACGGGCTCGTCTCTAATGTTGCCCTGTGGCTCCGTCCGACACCGCCTGATAAACATGATTAAACATTTCGCGTGCCCTGCAATCAAAGGCAATTTTCCCAAATTATGTCACAATTATGCGTCTCGATTCATAAACAATTTGTTTTTCTTTTCACTCGTGCTGGAAAAAAGACAAATTTGACATGAAATCTCTGAGTAACTGTGCAATAAAATGTGATTCTGAAGGCTGCGCACTGAGAGCTTTGAAGCAGTTTTGTTAAAGATTCTTCTGAATAGACTTTGGGTGAATGTGTGCGCAGCCTTGAGTAAAACTCAGCCCCCGTCCCTTTCAAAGACAGAGAGGTCTGTCGTCCTCTCTCAAAAACAAATATTTGTGTCCTTGGAAGCTTGTGCGAGCTCGAGGTCGGACTGCATTTGTCACATTTTTAGGAGACTTTGCGTTTCCTGCATGTGGAGCAGGTGAGGAATCTTGTTTTAATTGGGATGGAAATGCAGCTGCACAATCAAGCGTCCAATGATAACAAAATCTCTCCCATGTGTTAATTGCAGCCAAGCTTCAACCCTGACAGAGGTGTTCATGCTTCACAATCGACTGATCCTGTTACACTACGACACTTTCACTTGTTCAGTGTCCCGTCTGAGGAAAGACAAAGGCAGGAGAGGGGCTATTTTTCAAACTGCTTTCAACATCCACCCACAGCGGCGATGCTGGAGAGAGCAGCTAATGCAGTTGGAGGTCTGAGACAGCAGCTACGTGCCCTCAGCTGATTAACTAACAAACAAACAAACAAACAAACAAACAAACAAACAAACAAACAAACAAAACAGTGTTGGCAGATTTATAGATGATAATTCAGCCATATTTGTTTAGTCAGGGAGTTATGATCGGAGCACAATCCATCGAGCTTCTAGCATTTTAGATATAAACTCATATTTATTTGATGTATTAGGCGTCACATAAAAATGCTTTTTATTGCCATTCTTATGTGCAGTGCAAACAATGTTTATGTTGGCAATACTGGTAATTACCAAAATCATTTTTCATGTTTCTCTGGTGGTTAATCCACCAGTGCAAACGCTTCCAAATCTTTAAATATCAAACAATATTTTTAATGCTGAAAGATAATTAATGTTCAAATTCACATTATTATGCTGTGATTAAGATGCCAGCTTGCAGCTATTTCCTTGCATTTCTGAACAGATAGATGGTTTAATGTGCTCAAATCTGAATTCAGCATAATTTTTAGTTTTCGACACATTTCTAAAATAGCTGTTGTCTAAGACATTTATAAGCACTCTATTTCTGCTTGCTTGTGCAGAGACACAATGGAAACAAATTTAGCTTTAGGTTGTGGGAAACAGTGGGCGTGGTTTGAGGGCGGAGCTCTCAGATCAGTGCTGCACAGTCGCAGCTCCTATTTTTCCACTTTGAAGACGACTGTTGGTGCTGGCTACTTCATGAAAATAATAATGGCGATAATTGTTTAACAGTACAACTCATGATTATTTGACCACTCGTATTACAGCATCTATCCACAGATTCCTGCTCTGTCAGTGTTAAATAAAACCAGGCTGATACACTGAGACATGCAGTAATTAGCATGTGGACACTAAGTGTTCTCGTGCACGTTAGCTTTGCTAGTTTGTCTCTTCAGCTGTTAAATGCTTCACTGTGTTGCCGCCTGTCTGTGTGTTTCTTTTGACGTGAGGCCGAGTGATTATTGTGCAGTTAATATATTTAGGAGCAACTTTGACATTTTAGGTTTTCCTCCATCTTTCAGTCCGGGCAGCGCTGGAAGCTGATTGGCAGAGCCCACACAGTTCTGTGCGGTGAACTTGGTCCATCCCTGATGTTTCTCATGTGGTGTATAATGTGAATAATGTGAGTCTGTAATCATAACTGTACAAAACACACAAATGAAATTATTTACAATATTAGCATCTGTGTATCATCAACACAACATCAGTATTTCACATTTTAAATGCAGTGATCATCGATGCAGGTATATCATAGCGATGCAAACACACCACAGAATGAACAGTGTGCTCAAATATGCTAAAATGCTCCTTCATCTTTATGAAACATCTCTGGCTTAAAAATAAAGATGTAATAGAGGTAAGCCTGCAAATTTAAATATTTATTATTGTTGTATAGATTGTTGCAGTGGTGGCCATCGTGCCCTGTTTAAAACTTTTAATCCCTGAACTCTCGACTTATATGTCATTTATTCAAACATCTTCAGTCGTAGTTTTAACTGTGAAGAAGCAATAATGGCAGGTGTGAGGTGTTTTACAGACGTGTGGGCAAAATGAAACCTTACACAAAATGCAGAGTATAAATGTGCTGCAAACCCTGAGTGGTGATCAACTGCAATTTAATAAATGACATGAAAGCTGATTGGCCAAGATGTTGCCTATGAGTTAAACTGTCTCGATGTGACGCAGTGCAGCATGGCGATCATGGAGAGTTTGTCTATCCTTGGATGTTGGTGTGGGTCAGCAGCACAGCCGTGTTTGTTCCCTCGTCTCTGGCTCTGCTCACTGTCTGTCCTGTAGAACTTCAGTCATCAGAACTCTTCAGGATTTAGATTTGGGATGTTTTTCCAAATTTAGTTGCTGCTTTGTGGGATTTGTAGGATTTTTCTGTTTGATACATGTTTGTTTGGCACCAGAGCCTGACTGATGATATCGGATAGAGGAAATTATATATTAACTTTCAGCAACTCTGCATTTAAACGCCACGAGAAGCATGACATCACATAGTTTATCCATCAGAGGGAACAACTCCCCCAATGGCGTCACAGCGCAAAGTCATAATTAAATAAGACGAACATTCGTTCCTATGCACAGACTATCAGCATGAAATATATGGCTGTTTATGCTGATGTTAGCATGTCTTACACTTTCTTTGCAGTTTTCTGTATGTCTGTATTGAAGGACATAGTCCACCTGGTCAATTAACTGATAACAACTAAGTTAACTAACCTCAAATGCAAAAAAACCTGTAAATTATTAGAGATCTGCTAATTGAGCAAAGCTGCAAAATGATGAACTAGAGAAGATTTGTTCTGTGGAGATTTGTGGATTTATGGATAAAACTGGAGCACATTTGTTTCCTTTTGCTTTAAGTGCACAGTTATTAAATGCTAGTGTCTTTAAAGATCACTGACCACCCTGTGAGGGTTACAATGGATGAAATGCAATACTTCTGACAGTGCATTATATTAAATACTGATGATGTTTTGCACCTTTAGGGAGAATGAGGTGAAAAGGACATTATGTCCGTTTTTAAGACTGAAGTGAAAGTTTGAGGTTGGTTTTGAATTACACAACGTGCAGGAGTCATTCATCTGGCCATGCTGGATCCTGTTTAGTTCCCTGTATATCTCACTTCTTGCAGTTTGAGTGTTTGATGGGTAAGCCTGCCTCACTGGACAGATGAGTGACAGCTGGTAATGAATTGTGGAGAAATGTGAGAGACCAGCACAGCAAGAGGAAGTGCAGTGCGGGAAGATAGGTGAATGAGACTGCAGTAAATTAAGGCAGAGCTGGAGAGGGGGATAAGTGCACGATCCCCCAGAAAGCTTTATTTCATGGTGTAAAAATGACGGCTTCTCACCGCAAACTGTTGCCTTGTGTGGCAGGTAATTATTTTGGCGGCCAGCGAATGTCCCCAAAGCCTCGCTCTCAGGGGGCCATCTGTGCACAGCCAGCCCAGATAAGTGAGGGAAATGTAGGGCGTCCATGCTGTGATGTGAGGTGCTCGCCAGGAGCTTTAGAGGCTCCGCCCCTACTTTGTACATAATGGCAGAATGGGAGGCTTAGGAGGGCGTGGCAGGCAGCAGGACGTCTTAGGAGAGGCTGGATACAGGTAAAGGGGCCTACCCGGGATGGAGGGGGGGTCGGAAAATGTGTGAAATAAGCACCAGCTCAGCAGTTTTCTACTGCAAATGTAACTTTCATAAAGATCACGCTTGTCTGCTTTTAGATGATTGTTCATCCTGAGTTTGGTTAAACTCTGGAGTATCGATGAGGTGCAACACAGATGCTACAGCGAGGGGGAGCCAGGACGTCAGGTCGGGGGGGAGATTGGGTATCGACAGAAGAGCAGCCGAACTGGAAGACGGGATCGTGGTGAAGCTGGAAGCCTGGACTTACCAAGACTATGCAAAGTGCCCTCTGAAGGTCTGCGAGAAGATGTTAATGCAGCATTACGGCGGTCCCTACTGCGACCATCACGAGACTCACCAGCTGATCTACACCTCAGCGGCAGCCACAAGGAGCAGTGCCCTCCATGGAGAAGGAGACTAGAGGCAACACCACGGCAGCAGAGGGAGGTTAGCTGAGTATCGGAGCTGCAGAAAGGTGCACAGCGCGCTGCTCATACCTGAGGCCTGGAAACTGCAGAGCAAAGGCAGGAGAATAAACCAGCTGTGCTCCACTGAGGTGTACTCTCAGTGGAGAGTGTACCCTGAGTATACCAACACATATATTTCATTTCTTCCCAACATGGGATAGATTAGAGTTCCACAGAGGCACCGAGCTGGGTGCAGACATACCTCAGCATCTGCAGCCATCATGGTTTTATGTTGTTGTATCTTTAACGCAGACAGAAGCCAACGCTGCATGAATCAGCACTTCATGGTAGTTATTACATTAGAATCATTAGTGCTTTATTCACCCAGCAATAACAGACAGAAAAGGTTTTCCTGTTTTCAGCTGGACAGGCTGGATGTCTCAAAGCTTTAAATAAGTGGATCCATTATATAAACTGAAACAATGCTGTCAAAGAGCTGACAGTTCTTTTCTAAATGTTACTTTTTATAGTTCCTGTTTGTGCCTTTTTTCACCCTGGAGCTCGTTTCTGTTATAATAATGCAGTCAGTGCAACTCTCTGCATGATGAGTAGGTCACCTGGTGCTCCTGTGACTACACTGGATGCATCACTGCTGTCTTTCATGTCTGTTGCACCAACTTTTGTACATTTTATGCATTATTAGAGCTCATGATTACCTACAGTGTAATTTACAGCATTGATAAGGCATTTCTGGACTGCACATGAGGATAAACAGACCTTTCCGCACGTTTTTCTTATCTACAGCCCAAGATTGTTCATTTTGGCTTCGTAGTTTTGCAGCCGTTAATAAGTTCGGGGATTTTTTTCCCAGGTGGAAATGTCAAACAATAGCCTCGGGCTAGGCAGGCGTAAATGATTTAGGTGCAGTGACATCTGTTCTTTGTGTTCTGCAGACGTTATATATAAATGCAAATACACAGTCAAACAGCCTGCAAGTCAAACCAGAAAAGAAAATATGCAGAAAGTCGAGCCAGTGTTGAAATTATGATACAAACGTGTCAGGACGGTTACATGTAAAAATAAAAGTCAGAGTAAAGCAAAAAGTAAGACTCGTCTAAATAGACCGACACTCTTTGAAGGCCTGAATCTTCATCAGGTTGCTACGAGTTTGCAGCTTCTTCTGCCCAAATGAGCCAGTTTCAGGCTTCGGGTGTTCTGGAATATTTTTAATGAGGCTGCAAAAAGCAGATTGTATGTATTTTACTAACCTTCAGAACTACAGGACGTGCCATCGATATGCAAGAAGCATAGTCAGTGATGTTGCAGGTATGAAGATGTTCGTCTAAAGATCAAACTTTGTGTTTTTAACGTCTACTTCGTGCTTTGTTCTCAAACATACCGTCCAGAACTCGTTTTGAGGGGTGAACGTTCGAGCCTCGTCGACGCACCTCTGATGATGGCGTGACAGCTTTTGGATATTTATTCTCCGCAGCTTTAAAGCTTCAGTAGAGCATACATCATGTTAATTTGGGCTGTTGCTGCCTTAACTAAACACTTCAGAAACTGTGGCTCTGCAGCTTTAATTACCCACAACAACAAGTCCAAGTTAAATAGTTAGTTCAGCTGAAACTGTTATAATATCTTCAGGTTGTGTGGATGTTGTTCCATCTTGAATCCCTGGCCTCCGACCTTACCTAAATGTGAGCACACAACGCTCAGACTTACAACTGCTGCAACTTTGATGGTTTTAGGACCCATTTAAACAGGGCAGACAAACGTCCTGGCAACCACCTGTCACCAGGGAAAATGCTGCCAGTTGTGAACGTGATTGGTAAACTCGAGACATGCAGGCTGCCGTGGGAATCACTGATGCAGAAAGGTGATGAATGAGAGGATCCCAGTTAGTATCAATATTTGGTGTTTCTGTATTGATACAATATCATCATGCAAAATATATTATTTCTGCCCCCCCCCATTCATTTGTATACAAATGATACACATTGTGGCTGATCTGGTTAATAGCTCGGTCAGATAGTGTAATGTTCTCACATCTGCAGACCTTAAAGAGCTGTCGGTGTAAACGTAGTATGAGGCTGACACAGAGTCTTTATTAGCATGAGTGAATGTGAGGCGGACACCAGCCTCCTATCACACACCACACATCAGCCGGTCAGTGTTTCATCTGCTCAGCCAGTCACGATTCAGCCAGCCAACAAGGCCCGCAGCAGCCAGCACGGCAGGGAGCAGCAGAGGAGGACATAAATAATACAGACTGTACAAGTGAAGACTTTAGAAGTACGGAGCTCGTTCAGTTCCTCTGGGCATCAGACAGCTCATTTTCTTTCTCTCTCATTTTCCTCCTTTCAGACATCTTAATCTCTGCACGACTGCATCTCTGCTCCTCTGTTCCTCCTTTCGTCTTCTGCATCTTATATTTACAGTATGTTTGGAGATTACGTGACGTGCTTTGCTAAAAAACAATACATTTGGTCACAATGAGGGGTTTTAGATTAATTGAAGTTCTCTGAGCTGGATGAGATATTGGAAACAGCCATTTTCTGCTTGAAGTTCACTGGGTTCATTGTGTCGTGTTGCTCCATTTTCTCCTCGACTGCCATCTCTATTTATTTTACCGCCTTCAGTGGCAAACGTCCTCTCGTGTCCATCTGCCCGTTTCGCTCTCTCTCTTTCTCACGCACGTACTTCCTCTCGACTTCCTCTTTCTCTGCTGAGCCGTTAACAAGCTCTGCTCTATAGGTGCCCCAACACAAGGTGCAGTATACTCTGGCGACTACAGCGACTCATGAGTTACAGCCCTGTGAGAGCTCGGAGCTGGGGCATGCTCCGACGAGGGGGATAGGAAGAGCTGTCTTCCGTCAGCGATGTAGTAAAAGTAGTGGCGGTGTGTACGTGAGCTGTGTGTGAGCACACTGTGTAGCGTTGCCCTGGGGGGCCATGCGTCTGTCCTCGGCCCCCCAAGTTCTATATGGTAACGCTGATTGACTTTAGACTGTTAATGAACATGTAGAGCACCTCGTTTGGAGCTCGATAAAAACATGTGTTCTTATGTCAGCTCACAATAATGCAGAGAAACATGAGAAACAGCAGTCGTACTTCCGGGATCAGTGTTGAGTGTATATTAGATATTTAATGTAAGGACATGTGCAGATGCATTTGTATGAAAATACAAATTTCACATTTCGTGTCATTATTTTGCAGATTGAAGAGTTTTAAATGGTTTCCAACGTGGGCTAACAAGGCTGTCATCACATATGTTTGACTGCGTTTAGACTGCGTGTTTGGTCTCAGCTGACTGAGATATTTTGTTCATTGTCTCTGAGCTTTCGTTCCTTAGTTAACTATTTTATGTACCAAGTAGTAGGGCTGCACGATTTTGCATAAAATGAGAATCACGATTTTTTTGCTTAGAATTGAGATCACGATTCTCACGATTTTCTTTTCCAGTATAAATATTTATTGCACTTATTAACTGCACATCAACTTCGTAACAGTTGAGACTGAACATAAAAACAATAAATAAACATAAAAGCAACAAATGTCTCACATTTTGTCGTTGCCGCAAAATGTTGTACTGCTTGAAATTCCGTCTCCACCGTTGCTCGACACTGCGTGTATAGAGCAGGTAGTGCAACAATCCGGTCGTTAAGTCTGACGTCACTAGCCGTGTCTGGGCCTAAACTCCGCTGCAGGTCCATATATCAAACGATCACTATGGCATTACTGAGAGTTGAAAAACTCTCTAAAGTCTTTCATCTTTAATAAAATGATCAGCGTTCTGCTCTACCAGGTGTAACAATTGAGTTTAACATCCAGGCATCCATGAAAACGGAATTTATGACATTTAACAGAGTTAGAAGTTAGCAGGAAGTTAGCTCGCTAGCTTCTATCTAAATACAACATAGCATGTCCTGACTGCGGGGTTTGGAAACAAATTCAAACGTACAGCTCTGTTATCACTTCCAACATAAATGAAGACAGAAAACTAAACAGCAGTGACGTTTGTAGGGTTACTGAAGTTTGGCTAGCTGGTATATAACGATGTGCTACGTGACCGCTAGCGACACAGCTATGTTAGCATAATATAAACAAGCTAACTTTTTTTCCACTCGATAAAAGTTAGCGTGAGTGTTCTCGGTGGTCAGGAACAAATGTAATCGCATGGCAGGATGCTGTAAAAGGACCAAACTTCAGCCAGGAGAACAACTGAGATAATCCATCCACAATACGAGGTTAGTCATTCATATACTGCTGCATGGGCTGGGCTGTAGTTACATCCTAAGGTTTTAAAAACTGAGCTTAAATAAATGATTAGCGGTAATAAAAGCCGAGGGAGGTCAACGGTGATCACTGACTGTTTTAGGAGCTTTTTGAGATTAAATAGAAGAAAATACAAAACATTAAACATGTTAACAACACAAAAGCCATATTAAACGCAGACTACTTTAGGAAGTAGGATTCGTCACGTCATCACTTAACGACCGGATAGAAAAATAGTTGCGGGACGGCACTGTTTTCCTAAATCCCTCGTTTTGCACAGTGTTGATGGAGCCATATCTTTGGTCAGGTGATAAGTGAGCAGGAAGAGTGAGCGCTTGTTTTCATGCAGATTACGTCCCGGATCAAAATGCGGTACAATCGTCGTCTTTTTTTTTTTTTTAAATCGTTGTCATTTGGAAATGAGATCGCACATAAGTATGAATCGTGATCGCGATTTTCTAACGATTAATCGTGCAGCTCTACCGAGTAGATACGTACGGGGCTAAGCCAGGCTTTCTGTAGAGCGGCACAGTTGGATAATATATTTAGTAGTTTTCAGCAAACCTAAAGTAAAATAATCTAATCTAAAATTAGTTTTGATCACACGGTGACTAAACGCTGTAAATGAAAGTATAATATCTATATTTTAGCCACGACCTCAGTCTAGTCGGGATGTGTTTGATGTTTAATCTGTGCACTAACCAAAACTAAGGAAGTAAAAGTAAGTAATCTAATAAGTAATCTGTTGACACCGCTTTCATCTGTTAGGTGTAAATATAGTTTGAGAACATCCCAATTAGTGCTTGGATAACAAAAATACATTTGACGTGCAGTGCAAGAAAGAAAACATTGACTGCAATCATCAGTAAGACTCGGCACAGCATGTCCCACTCTGCATCAACAACTCTGAACCTTCCTGCTGTGTTTAGAGCCACAAGAAACCTGAAACTGAAGGTGGTTAAATGGTGATGACCTCAAAGTAATGATCTTCAAAGGTTCTGAGAGGCTTACATTTATCTCACTAAACATGTGCTGTAGTCAGTCATTTTGATGGTGAAGTGTGAATCCATGTCAATCAATTTGAATCCCTCAAATAAAACTGTGAAATTACTTTATTTTGTTGTGTTTTTGGCAAATATGTAACTTTAAGTATAAATGCTAGAGGAGGCCCGAGAGTTAGTGACCAAAGTTGCACAAAGTATGGTAAATAATTGTGTCAGTTCTCTTTCATTATTGACACAATATGGATATTTAATTGTAAATATATGCTCACTGTGAGAATCCTGGACAGAACAACTCTTACAGTTAAACTTTTTAATGGAAAAACTTTCTGGATTTTCCATTTTAACAGTAGTCGTGATGGTCTTTTTGTATCTCTTCACTCAAATGTTTATTTGAATTGATTTCAGTTGACACCATCCTCCAGTATCTGTCATTGTTGTCGAGAGTTACTGGATATCTGCTCAATAGCGTTTAACGGACCTGCTTATATCCTTTATATATATTGTTCTTTTATGCTTTTATATGCATTTCTTTTGCTTCTGTGTTTCCAGTTAACATGCTACCATGTTGGCACTTTGCCATAGCCTTCATCCTCCCTCTTACTTCATCTTACCCTCTTGTATGTTAAGCACTTTGGTACACCACTGGTTTTTAAATGTGCTATATAAATAAAGTTTGTTGTTGTTGTTGTTGTTGTTGTTGCTGTGCTTTCTTTCCAGGTCAAACTGGCACAAATTACAAAAGATTCACTTTTGTCCTCAGAAATACTTTTGGAGTTATTTATTCACTTGTGCTTTGAGTCCGATGGTTGGTACCTGTTGTGGTGTAATCCCTGAACCACATGGTGGACACCAGAGGTAAAGGGAACCATTAGGCTGAAGAAGAGTCCTATAGGGCTTGGTCAGTCTGTGGGACTTCGGAGAAAGCTGATAGGTACTGACAGGCCAAGCAAAACGCACCTCAGGCAGTGGCTGAAGCAGAAAACCCGGGTGTGGGACTGCCTCGAAAGATTCTAGCAAACCGTCAGGCGACTCAAGAAGGAAAGCTGTGCTTTACCTGCACTGTGCAGAAATGAGCTTCCTCCGAAGGGTGGCTGGCCTCTCCCTCAGAGATAGGGTGAGGAGTTCGGCCATCCGGGAGGGGCTCAGAGTAGAGCCGCTGCTGCTCCACATTGAAAGGAGCTATTGGAGGTGGTTTGGGTATCTGACAAGGATGCCTCCTGGGCGCCTCCAGGTTGAGGTGTTCTGGGCATGTCCCACTGGGAGGAGGCCCTGGGTCAGACCCAGGACACGTTGGAGAAATTGTATCTCTCGGCTGGCTGGGAATGCCTTGGTGTTCCCCCTGACAAGCTGGAGGAGGTGGCTGGGAGAGGGAGGTCTGGGCTTCTCTGCTCAGGCTTCTGCTCCTGTGACCCGGCCTCGGATAAGCAGAAGAAAGTCGATAGATGGACGGATGGCACTTTAAGTGGAAGGCTGCAGAATAGGGAGGTTGTATAGGAGTGAGGCAACTTTTGATGATGTAACAGGTAAAGCAGACAGTACAGAGACAGCGACTAAACAACATCACCTGATTCCCCTCTGTCCTTTTAATGCCATTACCAGCAAGGACTCAAGTGGAGCTCACTGGACAACACAGACGGACGCAGGAGTGTGTGTGTGTGTGTGTGTGTGTGTGTGTGGGGGGGGGGGGGGTATGAAAAACTCATAATAATTTCACATTAAATCAAAAAAATGATTTGAGGATTAGTGCAACAACAACAAAAAGGGAAAATGCAAAGCACACAGAGGGAGAGTGTGCCAGACAAAAGGTGAGCGCGATCGTTCCCTTTCCATCCGTCCCCCCCTTTCTCACCCTCCACCCCTCTGCCGACCCCTCTGTCTGCTCCGTCACTTTCTCCGTCCCCTCTCTGCTCTTGCCTTTGTCTGCCTCTGGCCAGAGTCTGGCGAACTCAGACAAAAGAAATCCGCCTGTCATGGAGAAAGAGCAAAGGTCTCGGCTCTCGGGAGGTGGTGGAGGGGTGGCCGGGTGTCAGGGTTGGAAAGGCGTTGTCAAAGCTGCGGCTATCTATTGTTGTTTTCAGGGCTCGCTCCCTACCTCGCCGTCTCCTCTGTCTCCCATTTCCTTTAATGTCCATGTGGGGTTTTTAAAGCTGTAAGAGCGAGGGATGGAGACTGTAGGGAAAATGGGGAAATGCGACAGATGTCACACTTGAAGCTGTTTGCCCATTGAAGCTGTGGCTCAGCGGCGTGCTCGTGGTTCTCGCCACACAGCGGGCTCGGGTGCCTCCGGCAGGGTTCAGATTTTTAGGTGATTCATTTTCTTTGCGGAGTGAGCTGCTGTGGAAAGATGAGCATCCAGTGGAGGATGAAGTTTGCTTCTTTGCTCTTGACTGATGTCACCACAAAAAGTAATAAAGTAACTAAGTAAGGCATGTACATGAGTATTAAGATACTTGTACTTTACTATACAGTACAGTTCAAAAGAAATGCTTTTTTTTTAAAAAGATGCTGTTTGGCCTGTAACTTCCTAAAATAAGCAGCATGTAAACTGAATTTTACGACGTGACGTCTGAACCCAAACCCTGAGGTATCACCTCACCTGTGATGGTTGTTCTGCCGAGGCATTCAGTGAGGTGTGACTTCTGTTATTCTCCAAAACATAAAGTTAGGATCAGGTTAGATTTGATAGATTAAGGTTAGATTTAATCATGGTGACTAGGGATGGGTATCGTTTAGGTTTTATCCGATACCGGTGCCAAACCGGTACTTTTGAAACGGTGCCGGTGCTTAAACGGTGCTTAAACCGGTGCTTAAAGAATGGAAAACACAAAATTGGTCCAAAAAGCTCTCATGTTCAGCTGTTTTTTTGTAAAAAGATAACAATGTTAGCCTTTTCTGCAGCTATGGGGCATATATGGTATCACTCTTGGCTGGAAGCAGCTTAAACAATGGAAAAAACACAAACTTTATCCAAAAACCTCTCATGTTTAACTGTTTCCCACTTTTTCTTTGGTCATTTTAGCCTTTTTGGCCAGGGTGAAGGGAGTATCTGCCATCAAACAAGAAGACAGCCGCATGTAGCTATGACGGTGTTTGCTAGTTCACCTTACATGCATTAATGTAATAACGTGGTTAGCCTACTCAACGTAAATTACACACGAACAACATTAAGCTACTCACGCAGAGAAGAACGGCTGCTGCTGCATCATCATCCTCATCATTTCTGCTACACTGGCAGGGCTAGGGGCCAGGACTCTCCTCTTCGGGTTTTTGGGGGATGTTGCTAACTCCGGGTCAATAACAGGCACCACACCCGCAGTAGATGTGCTCGGTGTGAGGTCTCGCAGCAAGCTATCAAATACGGCGCATTTCTCGGCTTTTAAAAAAACGCTATGCGTCGCCAGGTGTTTCATCAGATTTGAGGTGTTACCTCCTTTGACAGTATCACAGTATCAGCTTAAAGCACTTGTTGCAGGCTGCTGAGTTTGCATCTTTTGCTGTGAAGTACAGCCAGACTTTGACCGCTTCGCCTTGGGCATTTTTAATCTGTAGCTCTGCTCTAAAAGAACGTACGTACCTGGACCCGCCTACTATCCTCGGAAATGTAAAATGATTGGCTAGAATCTAAAGTGTATCACAGCTCAGGAAAATAAAGCACCGAAATGTGCGCTGCTTTTCGGTCTGGTTACTACCGTTTATGTCAGAACCGGATAGCACCGGATACCGGTACCATCCCTAATGGTGACTTTAAAGACAGTATACGTTAACTGGAAGGAGCTGATTAGTACTGATCTCTCACTTAACTCCACATGCTTGAGAAACGTCTTTGTGGTTATTGATGGGTGATTTTTGTCATTTTTAGAGGGCAAACAGAATAACGTTGGTTCTATGAATAAGAGAAATTCATTTGCTTGTTTACGTTCTGGCGCCCTGGTAGTGGATAGAGCAAAGATCTTCATATTTTTAATAATGACATGTGATATGCATGTAAAGCGTTGACGATTTTTGCAACAAGTGAAGAGGATGTAAATCCACAGTAGATGAAAGTCCTGTTCTTTTCCTTTCTGAATGCAGCTCGGAGATCCCCGTGCTTTGACAAGGTTACAGTAACACGACTTCCCGTTGTCAGTCTGTATTTGCGCAACGGTGTTTCGATTTGAAAGGTTTTAGGAAGTCCAGGTCCAGTCTTAGTCAGTCTGTTGCCAAATGACAGTCGGCTCTCAGAGGTAAAAAGTTCAACACTGACTTGACTGAAGAGCACAAAGTGGAGCTGATGTCAAACTGAAGCTGTTCTGCCCTCTGTGGGAATCATAAGTGGGGGATTGAAGCCCCCGCCATCGGGCAAGATTTTAATCTCCTTAAATATTTTGCCATTCCTAAACTTTAGCCTAGTCCTTCTGGGTATTTTGCCGCTCTGCGACCAAGTGTTGCTACGCAGCAGTCTGGGGACACATTGATTATTCAGCCAGTTGTCTCTGGCTCTGCTTTGATTTGCTGAAATGCCGGGGCAGATACTTCCCACAGTAAACACTAAATATTTACCGAGTCAAAACAGTCAGCGCCTAAATGTGAATCCTCACACTTCTGTGGTCGGGACAGCAACTGGCACATATTGTCGCACGCACACAAAGTGAGACTTGCATGCATGAGTTTGACAGGATGTTTGCTTTTGTTGTATACACCTTGGATACGCGTTAAGTGCTAACTTGAGATGAATTAGTCAGGTGTGCATCCTTCAGCGCCTCCTTAAAGTGTCTGAGAGCAGCTCCGTCACCGGCTCCGCTGCAGTTTCCCTGTCGTGCCAGCAGATGGAGAAAGCAAACGTGTTTATAGGATAATGAGAGTGAAAGGCAGCCACATGGTGAGGGATGATTGCAGGGCTCCGTCTCTGTGGTCCGATACCCAGGTCGTCGCTTTGATTGACAGGCAACACTGTTCTTGATATCGTTGATGGTTTTCTTTTTAAAGGAGGTTCTTTACTAATTCTTTCACTAAAGAAAAGCAGAATATGAACATTTTATTGGCTTTTCTTGCTACCAGTATCAAAAATGTTGTTAAATGTTATGTTTTTTTGGTGTCTGTCTGTGTGTTTAAATTTAAATGGGGATAAAATACAAATGATAAAACAGTTCAAAGGGTTCTTTACGATGCACTGAAAGCCTCACACACACACTCTGTTAAACGAGGGTCTCGGGGAGATGATTTCCTTCCCTGTGTGTCGTCCCCCTCGCGCCCCTCCCCAGCCCCCTGCCGCCTCCCCCTCCCTCCTCTGCTACGCAGTGTAAACACAGTGTTCCAGAGGAATGTTGGACTCCCTGACCTCCACTGCAGTTCACTCGGTTCAGCCTGGCCGCGCTGTGCTCCGGCATCGGCAGCGGCAGCAGCAGCCCCCCCACCCTACCTCCCCACACCTTCCCCCTCCAGAGCCCCTTCCCTCCGTTTTTTTCTTTTTCTTTCCCCCCGCCATGCCTCGCTCCTTCTCCTGTGCCTCCCCTGCTCTTTATCTTCCTCCTCCTCTTTTCTTACCCCATTTTTCTTTTGGTTGTCCTTGTCCCTCACTCCTGCCCCCCCCCCCTTCTTTCCCCCTCGTTCTCTCCTTTCTCCTTACTTCCTCCCTTTACCTTGCAGTCTTTTCGCTGTGTGGATGGTTCCTCTTTATGTGCTTCACTTCACTGATTCGACTAGAAACTAAAGGGGGGTTACAAGTGCATCTGGCCACTAGCTGATTGGATTACTGAGGTGACGAGGTGGCCAGAGCAGACATGTGGTGTTTGCAGTTTTGACCTGTGGCTTTTTCACCATGCAGAGGTTCACAAGGTTTAATTGCTGGAGCATAGAGCACATCATAAATACATGCAGGCGGTCACTGGAGGTCGGGCTGAATGCAAACGTCTGGGGAGACTGTTTGTGTGTTTGTATTAGATGCTGCTTGTGCTGCAGGTGCTACACAGGAACAGCTGTGTCCCCGCCGGCTGCCAGCTAACCTGATCAACAGGATCAGCAGCCAGCCAACAGACAATCCTGAATATAGATAGATCAGAGGAGGGAACGAGTGTGTTTCAGGGTGCTCTCTCAGGTCATGGGAGGCCATTCTTAGCATGCAAACCAAATTCCCCCTTTTAAAAAAACCCTCGGTGCAAACTGCACATGCTGTACTTTTGAATGGAATAATTTGATAGATCATGCAGTAATGTGCGCTGCAGCGTGAGCGTCAGTGCACGCAGTGCTAGAAGAAGCAGTGATGTCCTTTCCTGAGCAGGATGAACTTCAGAGGTATCATAACATGTTCTTAAAGAGCGCCAGTGTTGGGAAGGTTACTTTTAAAATGTATTCCATTACAGATTACAGATTACATGCCCCAAAATGTATTCTGTAACGTATTCCGTTACGTTACTCAATGAGAGTAACGTATTCTGAATACTTTGGATTACTTAATATATTATCATGCTGTTTACAACTACATGAATGTACTATTGCTGTGATTTATTACTGTTACTGAAGGTCCGCGGCTCCGAACCGTAGTAAAGGGACCTCTGGCTAATACGGTGGGTTCTGTGTCGGCTCGTAGCTGAAAACTAGCTTTACTTTGTTGTCTGGGTCAACTTTGCTAGCAGAGACAGAGAGAGGCGTTGAAAGGCTGCTCCAACAGAACTTATTGTTTCAGAGGAAAACACGAACACGGTGTACAGTCGAGTCTTAATAGCTTACTTACAACTGGGCTCGTCAGGCTCTCTTCTTGGCTGCAGTGGTTATTATTATATTTACATGCTTCCAGCTCCCGTTTCTGCTCGATGACAGCTCGTACTTTTCCTTTTTCTCCCTCCCTCGCTCACAGACACATAACGTGTATGACAGTCCATTCTCCCTGCAGCACGGACTACACTGCCCATGATGCTACATTCTTTAGAGCTATACCTGTAGCATTCTGCCTATTAGCTTAGCACAACAACAACAAAAAGGCGCTCTCTCACCCAGGAAACACGCAGAGAGAGAACGCCACCCTGTAACCATGGCAACCGTAACGCTGCCTGGAACAGCAGAACGTAGCTGTCAAACAAAACCCAAACAGGCCTGACCCGCCACAATATGAAACAGGGAAGTACCGCCGTGTAATCCATTTATTTCAACAAAGTAACTGTATTCTAAATACCACCTTTTTAAACGGTAACTGTAACGGAATACAGTTACTCATATTTTGTATTTTAAATACGTAACGGCGGTACATGTATTCCATTACTCCCCAACACTGAAGAGCGCTAACTACTCTTCACTAGGCGTGCAGCTGTATCTGTCACTGTTGATCAAATCTATCATAAGTAATGCAAAAAAATGTAACTTTATTCATGAACTGTTCGGTGAGGAGATCCTGTGCTGGTTTGGGGCCAGTTGTTCCTATAAAGCAAGGGTGGGGGACTCTGGTGTCCTGCAGGTTTTAGGGTCAACACACCTGAGTCAAGTGATTGGTTCATTACCTGGCCTCTGCAGAACTTGAAGCCATTTAAATCAGCTGTGTTGGATCAAGGACACCTGGATCTAAAACCTGTAGGCCTGGAGTTCCCCACCCCTGCCATAGAGAGTAATCAAATCAATACAAAGTTCTGAGTGATCAGCTTCATGCTACGGTGAGACTTTTCTATCCTGATGGGAGAGATCTCTTCCAGGCAGGAGTGCAGCCAGGGGGGTGTTTTCAAATTACTTCTTGTTGTATTTCAGCATCATTGCAGAAAAAGAATAAATAAAAAGCAAGACACCGTTTTCTTTGCCAGCCTGTTGGTACCACCACTAGGATGGCGATGCTCCCATCAGAGGGCAAAAGGACTCCCTGAGGATGACAGTGATGTGAATCAGTTTGTATGGAATTGGTCGTACTCCCCACTACCATCATTTAAACATTTAATAAGAGAATATCTTTAGGACGAGTGATAATTCCCCTTGTTTTTAATTAGTGGCTCGTCTGTATACCATGCATGATTATAATTTGTGATGTGCTAGATCCTGTCAGCATTTAATAAAAGATATTCTGATGTCATACCTTAAATTACGGATCTGTCTTTAAATCAAGCAGTAATGTGTCAGAATGTGGTATCACGGCATCGTGAAGGTATCTGGAGCTAATTGTGGCAAAGATGCAGGACTGGAGATTATTTCTGTCTGAACCATCCAGTCTCTCAAATATGATCAAATTCAGAGCACAGCGTGTTTGGGAGATTTAACCAGGAGTCGAGCGTGTTACAGTTGCTCTCCAAGAACAGGAAGTGGAAATTCAGGTCAGTGATTGACGTGTGTCAGTTGTGGTCTGTCATAAATGCAGCGCTAGCTGTGCAGGACACATGTGACATTTGCAGCATTGCAAACACATGCCACCGAAAAGAAAAGAAAGAAAAAGGCAGAGCTAGATGATGAGAGCTCACAGCCATCGTGTGATAACTGACGAGTGTGCAGAGACATCTTGTCATCTGTGGCTTATATGGCTTCAAGTACTGTTTACAAAAGCCACAAATGCTCTTGGTCAGAAGATAAAAAGAACTCGCTTTGGCCAAAAGTCATTAACACAGATTTCACGCTCTGCTAGGAAGCACACTGGTGTTTAGGTTGTCCGCTCCTTCATGTCTGCTTCTAACAAGGAAACAAAATTCTTCTCATCATCATCTTCAGCCGCATCATCAGCCTGACTCAGTCGTCTCTCGCGGTCCTCCCTTCCATTAACATTAACCTTCACTGGCGTTCTTCCCTGCCCGTCTCTTCCTTCCTGCCTTCTCCTCAGCGATTTGCTTTTATTTGCTTCCATAAATCCCAGCCGCCGTGCAAACAGCCAGTTTCTCTCCATATGTAATTATGGGATCTCTTTCACTCAGATTGTGAGTGAGGCTGCGAGCACGGCAGTGATCATCAGTTACCTGGGCGGTGTAATTGTTGCACGCAGATAATGAAAACGATGCTGGTGGGGGAACATGTGGCCGTGTTGCTCATTATGCAGACGGGGAAGAGGAACTTGGCTGACCTCTGCTGGGCTCTGACAGGCACTGTTGCAGATGTTGATCGGCGTTAATGACTTGATGCGGGATGTGTATGTATTCTCAAAGCTTCCTCTGGCTTCAGTTCCCCACAGAGAGGCTTTGGAGATGATGTAGAGGTGCGTCCTGTTATCCAGCAAAGAGCATCTACAGGTGTACTATTCTTACAGTCCAGTGAATAAGGGATGGACGTAGCTTTTATTTGTGCATTCTTGCATTCAGGTGATTTTTATGCATCAGTTTATGGCGGACATGTGTTGTAGCCCAGAAAACACTGTGATCAGGTGTTCTGCATTACTTTAAATCATCATGTTCTCATTTAATGTTACTCTTGCTGACTCACAGGTGGACAGTTTACCTTTGTGGGTTCAAGAGGTGAGACTGATAACAGGCTCAGACGTGCATGCTTCACCTGTTTGTGCCAGTGGCTCACATTCATTTAGCTTCATTCATCAACCCCTGAATCGATTTCTGTTCGCTAATGTTCAAAACATGTCACACAGACGGTGCAATTCATCCTGTGCTCGTCCTGTTTTACTGACAACTGAGTGAAAACCAGAAGGTCTGCAACATTTCCCCGAGATTAGCGAGCAACGGAGCAGCAACACCTGTGAATTAGACGTCAGCGGCTCCCCGTCAAATGTTTGACATCGAGCCTCCTCCTTATTGGTTATCCAGTGCATGCAGTGACATCTGCATCTGTGGGTGTAAATGTAGTTATTTTGACCCTAAATATCATTTTAATTGGAAGGTATAAAGGGCAAAACAATGGTGGTGAGAGCAGAAACCCCTGATAATGAAAAATACATTTTCTAATTTGAATTAAACATGTGGAACCGCATCAGCAACCGCAGGCCGGCGTAAGAAAGGGAGCAGAATTCGATCTGAGGGACTTTACTGGGAAGGAGAAGACTGATGGCGGGAGCATGAGCGAGCGAGGGAGTGAGACAGAGAGAGAGAAGCAGATGGCTGGAAATATAGCCTGTTAAATTATTCATCTAGGCTGGAGTCTGGAGATGGAGAGATGGATCGGAGCTGGCATGGACACTTTTATTAGGAGCTGTGAGGAGAGAGTGCTTCAAAATGCTGTGATTGTCTTTGGAGACTGTATGAGAAGTAATTGCGTCAGGTCTGGGAACAGCTTTTATTCAACCTAAAGTCTCAAATTAAAAAAGCAAAATAAGGACAGATATACACAGAGAACCTGCAAAGCATAAACATTCGTTTCTTTAGACAAGAAAACATCTTTCACTTTACTTTTTGGAGCCATCATTGTCTCTCGACAAGGAGTTGTGAGCATGCTCAGATATTTCAGCTGCAGTGATTCATTTTCAGTTCATGCAGAGGGTAACGCGCAAAAACAGTCGCAAGTTTCCTAATCCCATATTCTGACACTCGTGACTGTGTGAGGTGACTGGGGTCACTGCCTGTGGACTGAAAAAGCTGCCCTCAGTTTGGCTTTCAGAGTAAGTTGCTTCAGCCGCAGCCAGGACGAATAAACATGAAACATGGCTGCAGGGGCAAACGACCCGCTTCGTAAAAGAAGATTTGCGGTGGGCATATGTTGCGAGCGTCTGCAACAGGAAGCCTGCAGAGGAGCGGGTGAAGCTGACTATAATTCACAGGAATGTCTAGAAGACTAATAATTTCCAATCCTAACCCTGAGTTTAGTGGTTTCAAATATTTGCATTAAAAAATCCTTTATTTGCCTTTTAGATGGGTCCTCTTAGCTTCCCCCTCCATCCTTTCCTCCGCTGCACATGTTGAGACAGTAAATATGAGGGTTTTTTTCCATGTGCATCATATATGACTCTCCCAGATTCAGAGATCACACACACACACGCGTGCACACACTGATGCACACATGCTCCTGAGCGGAGGGCTCTGGGGAAATAGAGCAGAGAGGAAGCTACGTGCCTTCGCCAAGCAAGGGCTGTCTGGTGTCATGGCAACGGGGCTGCAGATTACCCCACCCTCCATCATTCAGGGAGAGGAGAGGAGACACTCGTGCACACATATATAGGTGTGTGGAGACACAGCGTTCACAAAAGGGGTTTAAAATGATCTGATATTCACAAATAATCAGCTTAAGTGTGAATTAGTAATGGCAGCAGCATCTCAGCTACATGAGGAGAGGGAGAGGCGAGGGAGGCGAGCGTAAAAGGCGAGCGATGATGAGAGTGGCGCGGGGAGATGTGCAGAGGGGCCGTAAACGTATAGTAGCACTAAATACGTCTGGGGGATGTACTGTTATTAAAAGCGGTAAGGTTATCCAGAGCGCAGCTTCACCGTGGGGTCGGACGTTTTGCTACGTGCTGCTCGAGTCCTGCTAAAATGAATTTAGCGGGAGATATTATCCTCCCTGTGTGTGAGTGCTGGAGGCAGTGATGCATGGACGAGCTGACAGCAAGAGAGGAGATAATATTAGAGCCTGCATGAGGGTATAAAAGGGTAGTTGGAGCTTTTTGTAGCAAAAAAATGCAAGAATGACAGGGCGTGGAGGAGATAAATGACACCAGCCTGGAGAGAGAGAGAGGACGGGTAGAAGGGAGGGAGGCGAGGTCGTTTGAGGATATCTCCTCTGAAATTGACTGCGGCACAGCCATCGTCCACAGTTACATCACAGCCGAGCTCAAACTCGGGATGAACCTCTCCCTCCTGCTCTCGCCTCTTTGTCCCCGCCAACCTTTAAATGCTTCAAAGCCGTACGGAAGCGAAGCAGCACAGACTGAGCACGTGCGACGAGACGCGGCGCACTTTTATGGGGTTCGCCGGGACGGGATGCGACCGGGAAACCGAAGCCGGCGTCATTTTCTCGTGAGCCTGCTCAGCGCCGCCAGGTGTCTTTAATGGGCCTCGTTAAAGCTCCCTTACACACTGTAAACAAGGCGCCAAACTCATTTTAAAAGGCTTTGTCCTCCACGGAGGAGCGGCCTGTCATTGGACGTCAGTTAGGCGTCACAGCCGAATGATCACATACACACAATCTACCTTCCTCTTACAGATACATCCTTTCAGCGTCAGCAGGCCCTGACTCTCCACAGACCTTTATCTTTGCAGTATAATGTAAAACTGCTGCTTCCAAATTAAATACCAGTGTTTTTTCGTCCCAGATGTAAAATCTGCACATCAAACTGCATGTGATCATGTTGATGTAGGGCTACGTAAGGCGGCTAAAAGCCATTACCATGATTCACACGTGTGATAAAGCGTAGACTGACTCTCCATGAAAGGGTGCCTTTAAAAACAAGTCCATTAATAAATAAAATTCATTATTACGTTCAACAAATCAAGTTTCTGTCTCCTGTTTAACCTGAATGAAGACCATCACTCGTCGTATTCCTGACCAGAAAGCCCATCAGGCGTTTATGGGCTCATTTCCCACCATGATGAATACAGGCTCTAGAGGCCACACAGTTTGTACCTGGAGATTTTGTCCCACATGGACGTCGCTGTTACAACCATGAACATTTTAGCAGCTCTCGGTAAATTCAGCTTTTACGTTTTCCTGGTTTTAAGTATCTTTGTGGTTCTTAAAATCCTCCCGGCCTAAATAATTACACAGCTTAAAAACTGCAGAAACATGCCAGCTGTACCAAACATAATACTAAATAAAACTTCTGTGTACAAGTAAATGCTTTTTTTTATTTGTCAGAAGCTTTGATAGATTTCAAAAACAAAAAAAAGGATTTTCTGACTTTAACTATTAAAGAAGCTTCATGCACTGTTTAAACTTTCAATTGTTTTAAACGTTTGTTTTGTTGGTGCTTTGGCTTGTTGGGGGAAACACTAATTTTAACTAAGTTTACTTGTCCAGGCAGCTCAGATCAACCATTCCTAGTTGGATTTCCGCTTGTCTCAGACTTAGGGCTGCTCCATTAATCAAATTTTAATCTCGATTACGATCTGGGCTTTCAACGATCATTAAAAATGACTGAGCCGATTATTAGCCCCACCCTCGTGCTTTACTCTCGCGCTGCTCCGTGTGGCAAATCGAGCGCACCTCTCTGCATTTGTAACACGTGTCACAACAATTAAGAGCAGCGGTCTCCAACCTTTTTTGCGCCACGGACCGGTTTATTACGGTGGCCCCTAGAGACAAAGCACGTACAAACTCCAAAACACATGCAAACTCCAAAACACTTGCAAACTCCAAAACACTTGCAAACTCCAAAACACATGCAAAATCCAAAGCACATGCAAAATCAAAAGCACATGCAAAATCCAAAACACATGCAAACTCCAAAGCACATGCAAAATCCAAAACACATGCAAAATCCAAAGCACATGCAAAATCCAAAACACATGCAAACTCCAAAGCACAACGGAAGTGCTCCAGGACGCTAGGGGCAGTGTTGAGCCCGATTTGCAAAATAAACGGCAAGTTTGTTGCAAACACACGGAGATGGATACCAGCGGAAAACACCAGCAAGGATAGACCAACCACGCCTCATAATAAAGGTAATGTGCAAACTGTTGTTAGTTTGATTGTTTGTTTTTTTTATTACTATGAACGCTCGGTTTATGCTTTGCTCATAGAGAACTGGTTTAAAAAAAATGGATAAAAGTATGAAAACGTAATGTTTTAGCGATTTCTGTCCTTTGCTAAACATCAAAAGTAGCATGCTGTGCAATTTAAGATAAAAAGTTAAGATAAAATATGTAATCATATTTTAATATTTTTCTCTGAGTAATTGATTGAAAAACATTCTCATAGTCAAACAAGTATTTGCAAGAGAGGTTATAAAAATCTAAGTGTAATGTTTTTGGGAGTTGCACATATATGTCTGTGCATTCAGGAGTCTTAATGTAAGATGTGAAATACTTGTATTTTCTGTGGGTTGTAGTGAATCTTAATTTTGTAAAACATTTGATGGGGGTCATTTTTACAGATGTACTGTCCCTTCTGTGGACACCTCTTGGCAGACAGTCCTGCCTTTTGTAGTCTATGTGGAAAAAACATCAGATTTTTAAAGGACATCACCAGCACTGTGTCGAGAAATCCTGCCCTTGGTGAAGAGGCAGCAGCTCTTCCATCTACCAGTTCCAGCATCCTGACTGGCACAACTATACAGTCTACACAGGGTAAAAAACATATTTGTATTAAATAAATCTTCTTAACTGTCCCTTCCCTAAAATGATAACTTATTTTTTTTTCTGTTTATAGCTGGGAAATCATTAGTGGAGTCTTTTATAAAATTTAGGGATGTGAAAGAAAGGGAAAGAAAGGCATTTTTTTCAAAGAAACACCAGGAACAGAAGGAACAGAAACCAGTGAAGGTATGTCATAAACTTGAACGTGGAAGTTGACCACTTTTGTTGCTAATACAAAATCCAAATTACCTGTAGCACTGCCAAGGCATCACTGTAAATGTCCATATACATATGAAAGGAACTGTATATATTGCAAGGGTGGCCAACTATGTCCTCTACAGCTAAGGACCCCCCCCATCTCTGTTTAATTTACTTTGAGGCTGATTGCTGTTCATTACCTGTATATGGTGTGTTCAGTTAATCACAACCTTGGACATTAGTGTTGCTCGGGGAACGTTGAAGAAACTAGAAATGATCTAGTTGCCGCTCTTGGGGATTGTAGTTCACCACTGATACAGGGCTTACAATTTTTAATCTGATTTGAATTTCTTAATTGTCAGCCTTTGGTCAACATTCCTTCAATAATATATGCCCCCTGTTAAAACTAGATTTAGTCGCTAATGTTGTCTTTTGAGTCACAGCACAGCTGGAGCACAACTACAGATCAGAAATAAAATGGAAGACAGGGAAGACCATGTAGGAGCAAAGATGTAAAAACATGTTATTGTTAATCTCATTTCTAGATACAGATTGGCATCATGACAAGGACCAGTGATGGTATAAGACCTCTTCGAGGAAAGTCACTTCCGGTTGATGTTCATTCTCACTGGTCAACTGAGCAAATCTTGTCTGCCAGCGTGAAAAAACATAAGGACTTTAACCAGGACATGGCCGATGGACCCTATGTACTGCTATACCCTGATGCAAGGGAAGTTAGCACAATTCCTGGAACCAACACCCCTTTCACCATCCAAAAATACAAGGATGCCATAGGGAAGGCCTATCAAAGAATAACTCTCTACATTTGTAACCATGATGACTTCTTAAATACTGGTAAGTGATTCTGATAATGCAGTGACAATCATAAATTTTAGATATTAAAAATAATTGAAGATTTTGCAAAAAAAAAATGTTAATCAGAGAGTGACATGATTTTGCCACAGATTTTAAATATATTTAATTTATGCTGCAAAGCCAAAGTGTTCTATATGTTTGCTAATTGTTAGATATAGCTTTCAATACATACATATATTTAAATTAGACTGTATGTTTTGAATCATTGAATATTTGCAGATTGCAACACAGAGTGTGAATCTGAAGAGGACAATGAAGTTCAAGTAAAAGTAGTAGAAAGCCCACTGTCGGACACTGTGGTTAGTCTTTTTTTACCGGTTTTTTGTGTGTGTGTGTGTGTGTGTCTGTGTTTGTATACACCAATATAATCAAGAAAAGTTTAAAGTTTTAAAAAGTGCTGTTAAGCTTATTTTACTACTTATCAGGTATGGGATTTTCCAGATAATCACAGCACGCCGGAAACAGCACCTTCAACAAATAGGTAAGTTTTGTATTGTGGAGGATACAGTGCGGCGACCCTGAATAGGGAGGAGCCAAAAGACATTATTATGTATTATATTGTAAATTCTGAAATTATTTAAATTCTTTACAGGGGGTCAAACTTGCAAACTTCTTCTGAAGTAAGACTCTGAAAAATGTCATTAATAATTATCATACAGGCTACAAACATAAATTATATTAACTGTTCATATATTTTTGATATTTAGACTCAAGGTCCCTGCTACAGGTATGTTTTGGACACAGAAATTTGTGTATTGAGACACTAGACCAATAAAATCTTAGTTAACTTTAGATTTTAAGAAATGTTCTACTTTGCCCACTAAATGTTTTTCATTGCAGCACATACACAAGTGTTTATGCACCGATTGTAATTGATAGTGACTCAGACAAAGAAGTTCTCATCGAAAAGGATGAGCGTGAAACACAAAGGTAAGTATACATTTAAATGTGAGAATGTAAATATGCTAAAAGTGAGTAATAACATCCTCATTTTATGTGATATTTAATAATTTTTTTATGTTCTAGTACAAATGGCCTGACTGCTGCAGAAGTACTTGAAGAGCTGGCGTCTAAGACAATAAAAACATCTGTCAGCAGATTTAATATAAACAGGACAAATGTTTGGGATGGAGCAGCTCGGGGCTTTAGACGTGTGTCTTACAACCCAACTGATGATATACTTGTGAAGTTCAGCGATGATGCAGGACAGCGTGAAGATGGAATGGATAATGGTGGTCCTAAACGTGAATTTTTGACATTATTAATGAAATGCCTTAGATCACGACGAATCTTTGATGGACCTGAGGACAGCAAATTTCTTACATTTGACAGCGCTGGTGAGAAATTTATACCATCTGACTATAAAATTAAATTAATACATTCTGAAGTTAAGCTTGGATGATTAATTGTTTATTAAAATAAAAAGGCATATCATTTAAAGCATTATTTTAGCATAACTAACTAAATAAATCCATTACCAGCTGCAAGAGAGGATGAATATTTCCTTGCTGGCAGAATGATTGCCACATCATTGGTACATGGTGGTCCAGGGCCTGCCTTCCTCTCCAAGACACTCTACCAGCATCTGATTGGGACAACAAAGTCTGATGTGGTGGAGGTCACAATTGAAGATGTAACTGATGAAGCTACAAAAGCTTTTCTGTTGGAAGTATGTTGACTTAAATATTCTATTTTAAAACTACAATTTCTTTTGTTATCACAAAGCTTGATGTGTTAATTGCACATTGGACTGTAACACTGTGCTCCAAAGTAGTTATAATTTTAATCAGCATGCTAAGTGTGCCGATGTTTGTTAATTATGAACAAAGATAAATGTTTGACTTTAAGTAGAGGAGTAGAAAACAATACCAGAATAACATGCTTTAAAATATAGACCAAACATTTTATGTGCACTAGTAATTATATTTAAAATAATTGTTATGTGAACGTCATGCACAACCTTGTGATACTGCAATTTTGTTTTTTTTCTTATGTAAACACTAGATATCCAATGCTGCAACACTGAAGGAACTCCATGGGTGCATTGAAATGCATTGCAGCTTATTGCAGACAGCTGGCTGCTATGGATTTCCGGACTCTTTAGATGGTAAAGGCAACATCATTAAGGACTACCTTAAGTGGTACATCATATACCGCAACCACTTCTCAATCCAAAGGTAACATATTTGTAAGTATTTGGACTGATACTAAATTATGGGGCAATGTAGCTACACTATTTTAATAATAGTTTTGTAACAAAATTGTTTTTTAAACCATAAGCAACACTATACTGAATTGATAACAGACAACAGCTACAGAAGCCGCCTATTCTTTTGACCAAATTTGTTTGGAATAATATGTATGTTTTTGCTTAATTTTACAGTTTTGCATCTTCCCTTTTTATTTATTGTTTCCATGGTTAATTATACTTGGAGCCTAATGTTTGCAAAAGGTTTTTGAGTTATCATGCATGTGCTTTACTCAGTATGGAAAAAATCATGTGAAGCTGCGAGGACAGAGATCAAATTTCAAACTTTTAAACACTTATTCTATTAGAATTCTTGTTACTTATCAGTCCCCGCATAAAACTGGACAAAGCTGCAAACACAAGTTCAGCCAGTGACCATGTTTAGGCAGGTACCTTAAAAAAATGCAGTGCAAATTTGATGTTTGTAGGTGGTTTGATCTTTTACATTATTGATTTTATTGAGAATAAACCATACTGTACTGACTGAAAATGCATTTGCAACATTGTGGCTGAAGTAACTTAAGCTCCAGTTTGCAACATTCACTTGCTGATGAATAGAAATGCAGATGGTAAAATATAAATTCGGAAGGTGGCATGGTGGAGCAATGGATAAAACATCAGACTGGGATTCAGAAGGTAGCACGTTCGATGAGACCCCACACACCAGGTGTGTCCTTGAGTAAGACAGCCAGCACTAACTCACTGCTCACCCCAAGGGTGATGGGTTAAATGCTGAGATCTAATTTCCCCCTACGATCAATAAAGTATGTAAAATTCATTGTGCTTTCGGAATAATTAAAATAAAACATTCAAAAAGTGTTTTTCATGTTTTTATTGTAGTGCTGATGACAATTTTCCCCTTTTAGATTTAAGGATGGCCTCGCAACACTTGGTGTAATCCATGCCCTACAGCAGCATCCTTTGTTGTTCCAACCCTTCATGTGTACAAGACCAGAGCCGCTGACATCTGATTTTTTAGAGGACATGTTTACAGTGGTCCTGAGAGAACCTGGCAGTTCAAGACGGCAGGAAGAAACCAGGGTGCTTGGATTCTGGCGAGACTATCTGATAGACGCTGAAGGTTTGTATAATACAAAACTTGTACTGCAAACAAATTATTACGATCAGTGCAAACCAATAAAGCAGCTCTTTCATGAATATTACTTTTATATATTTTTTTAAGTTTAAACTGTCAGGTGATATTTCTGCTATAGAACAGAAGCAATTTTTTTGTCTTTTAGCAGTTGAATCTCATACACATTCTTGTTACAATTTGGTTTTTTTTTTGTTTGTTTTTTTTTTGGGGGGGGGGGGGGGGGGGATTTAACTCATCCCTTGGGGGATGAATGTGCTGCCAGCAGTGGCTATTGGGGAGCTACCTAGCATGACCTAAACAATACTAACAGAGTCCAATTATCACCTTTACAGTTTGTTTAAAATGTAAAAATTGTACTGCAATAGTAAGTCACCACAGAGCTGCTGTTTTATATTATTTTATATTGAACTGGTATGGGTGTTTGTGCTATTAATCTTGGAAAAAAAGTAAAAACATAATACTTTGGAACATTTGAGGATACAAGTTTCTGATATTCTGCTTTGTATTTGAAATTTTTAGAAAATACAGATTTATTTTTAGATACATTCTATTTAATTCTAGATACCAAAACAGCAGTCTCCCTACAAGACATACTGATGTTTGCCACGGGCCTAAACAGCATTCCACCAGCTGGAATGGAACCAAGACCAAGATTGCTGTTTGGTGATGCATCACGTTTCCCAATTGGGAAAACATGTGCAAACACCATTGTGATACCAATGGCTCAGTCATATAAGCAGTTCCAGGATGACATGGACTTTGGAATATTAAACTCTCCTGGTTTTGGTCTGTATTGATCGACTTACAGTTTGATCCTCACACTGTAATATAGTTTTAACTGTGTTTTTGTTCTTATACAAAAAGGTTTGTTTAAAGAAATTGGCTAGATATGTTGGGCCAAGGCCTTTGTTTTAGTTACAATGCTAAAGTAAATGTCTGTGATTTGAAATGATTACTTTGAGTACCCTTAGCTTTAGAAAGAATTCCCTTTACTACTATTCAGCATTTAGAATAGATATATTCATAGATATTGTACATTTTACACAGTATGTCAGTGCAAAGTGTAATTTGCCTTGTTAAGGTTAACAATAAATCTTATTACTTAAATTAGAGTATTTTTACTCCTTTATTTTATATCAACCTGTATTAATAAAGCTAATAATACCAACACGTGTCTTGCATTTTACGTGGATGTTAAGAGAGTCTTCACAATATCATCTGTTAGGAGAAATAATTTATTTGATCTCACTGTCACAACTGATATTCTTATTTGGAAAAACACAAAGGGTATTTTTTTAAGTGACTATAAACTGATGAACTATAATTGTGTACTACTTGAAGCAAAAAACATTTTTTTTAGCCTTAACAAAAGTGCAGGTGGTGCATTATTATAACCACAAAGTGGGATCCACAGTTCTGGGATGTGTGGGAACCTTGGCATTACAACCCAGCAAGTCTTTTTAGTCTGATGTAGTTCTCCACACAAGATTCCAATGTCTGTGATGAACTGAAGCCACTGTTTAGTCCTTCAAAATATTCCTGTAGGTGAGGGTCTCCACAGAAATCGGGGGTTGAACTCATCCTGAACTGGCTCAGCTCTTGATGTCCAACTGCAAGGCCATAGTCGCGTCCACCAAACCTAAAAGTTTGTACAAGGAAAATTTTTACTATTAAAATACTAAGAAAACGCTACAACATCCTTGTCTCTGTAGGGTAAAAAAAAAAAACCTATGCTTAAAGTGAACATATGCTTTTACTTAAGACCATCGGCTGTATTATGGCATTGAATAGAATAGAAGGTGGTCAGAGTTCCTGTAACTACCTGTCTTGAACAACTGAGTTGCTGAAAACATTGGCAGATTTTTGTCATGTATTTAAGGAGATAATATAAAACAGCTTTTCATAAATTTTAGCACTGGAATCAACATGTGAAAAAAGTAGACCTATTTAGTCCAAATTTTTGGTGGTACAAACACTGTGGTGTCTGTTTTTTATGACCATACAGTAAAAGAAGACTATATGATCAAGTGCATAGATCAGTGCAACCCAGGGTGGCTGTGGCTACAATGTAGCTTGCCATCACCAGTGTGTGAATGGGTGGATGACTGGTTGTGTAAAGCGTTTGGGGTCCTTAGGGACTAGAAAAGCGCTATACAAATACAGGACATTTACCATTTATAGATTAAAAGGTGCTAAAAAAAAATTCATTTTTGTGATTTCTACTTAAATTACAGAATTTTGATTTTTAATTGACAAGAGTGATACAAACCTATGAGGCAGGTAATACATCACATCCGGTTTACCAGATGGACAGCGTGACTGGCTGACTGGGCGGATCAGGTGCGTGTTCCACTTTCTTTTGCATTCATCCAGATCCCTCTGAAGCACAGCCATGAAAATGAAGCGCACCAAGCACATGTGTTCATGACTACCATTAAAGAGGTGCATTTCCTTCATGTCACTCAAAAGGTCCATCCAGAACTGTGTTCTAAAAGAGACAAAAACATACCATCAGTTCACAAATCACCAGCCTTCAAAGCCTCACTATTTCTTACATTTCTGAAATTGTTTCTTGAGTTGATGTAAAGTGCGTGCATTTTGGATTTCTATTTATCTCACTTTCTTTATTGACTATTACAGTTTATATTTTTATATCTTATATCTTTTTTTTATATCTTATACTTGTATGTAACATAATGGCTACACATTGACGCTATAAAGGAAAGGTGGTGTGATACACAACAAGGCTTCTGCATCACAGACTATATATTACAGCCACACTTTTATCTGGTTAATATAGTTGTTTCTTGAAAAATTGTAAAACCTACCGCTGTTTTCTGAAGTATGACCACCAGCTTTCAATTCTTTGATTTGTTATTGAAGATCCATACATATGACTGGCAGCTCCTGCAAAAAAATCCTGATGAGATGACCGTAAGGCACAATGCATTGCTGCCATCGTCCCATTTTCAGTGCCGCAGTCTGTGCGAAGTCGCACTGGTATGACTCCAAACTCTGAAGCACACTGAACGTAGTGTTGAGCTATGACTTCTGGGTTGCTGTTAGTTGCTCCGCAAACCAACCATAATACCTTCCGCGAATAGCCATCAATACAACCACTGATAGTCAAACCATATGGCTTTAATTTGTCATATCCATCAACATGCCAAGTGTGGTTTGGTCCAGGTGAATCGTAAACTCTTCGTACAAACTTTTTCCTTGAGCGCTTTTGGACTCCAGATGGGTCGAGCTCTGCCATCATCACCATGACATCATGCCTTTTCACAGAAAGATGGTGTTTCTGACGCAGTGTCTGCCACATTGAACGGTATCCATAATGTTGACCAGGTCCCTTCAGCTCTTCTATTATTGCAGCACGAATCAAGGCCTGAGTTGAGTAATGTTTTTTGCGGGACAGTGATAAACCTCTTAATCTACATTTAAGTGTGGTCAGACTGATCTTCTGTTTATGTTTTGAGGCCAAAATGTCCAAAGTTTCATTATAGGAGTAACCGTCTCTGAAATATTTCTGAATGAGGTCTTCAATGGAAATGTTTTCTTGAATTGATCCTTATAAACAGAAGGAAAAAAAAGGGAAATGGTAAAAAAGATCATCAGACAAGAAATGTGCAGTTTTAAATAACATTGACATTTTAAAACCAATGTATTGTCTCATTATTAAACTAAATTAATGTGTTGCTTCTTTGGGCCTCAGTAAATTCAAGACAAATAAAGTCTACAACTATAACCCAACCTGGACGACTAAGAATCTTCACAGATATATACCTTACTGGTTTAAATGATTGCAAAATAACGTGTATGCAATTTATATAACATAAAAATAATATGGTAAATAAGGACTGCATTCAAATGTAAATAAACTACAAACAGCCAAATGGCAGCTTTGTGAACTGGTTGAGACAACCTTTTTTTAATATGTTATTTGTGAAATACTTACTGTTGTCGACAAACGCCAAAAACTCAATATGTTTGCCACATGAACCGCAGAACTTGACAACTTCTCCCACGTTATAGCCACAATATGGACAAAACATTCTTACCCTGAAACAAACAGCATTTTTCTTTTAAAATGGAGTATTAAAACGGCAAAGGGCAGACCTAAGCTAAAGTGTATATACACAGACGCATTTCCAACACAACAGCTACATTGCTAGCGTAAAACTGAACTTCCAAAACACAACTACCTAGATAACTTCAATTACACAATTGAGAGCATATGTGTATTAGTTGTTGATTTATACACAAACACTAATATATATTCAAATAATTTTAAAAAAAAAAGATTCATTTACCTTTTATTGCCACATACCAAATCCGGTCATTAGAAACTTCCTGTCTTATGTAGCCACTAGGTAACAAAACCTCAACACTGCCCCTAGCGTCCTGGAGCACTTCCGTTGTGCTTTGGATTTTGCATGTGCTTTGTATTTTGCACGTGTTTTGGAGTTTGCATGTGCTTTGGATTTTGCATGTGTTTTGGATTTTGCATGTGCTTTGGATTTTGCATGTGTTTTGGAGTTTGCATGTGCTTTGGATTTTGCATGTGCTTTGGATTTTGCATGTGTTTTGGATTTTGCATGTGCTTTGGATTTTGCATGTGTTTTGGAGTTTGCATGTGTTTTGGATTTTGCATGTGCTTTGTCTCTAGGGGCCACCGTAGTTTATGCCCGACAGTATTTTCACGGACCGGCCTTTAAGGTGTCGCGGATAAATACAACAAAATAAAACTAGTACCGGTACCAAAAAAAAGAAGATTTATTCATAACACACGTGAAAAGACCCAGGAAAACCGAGTAAACGATAACAAAATAACGCTGAAAACCGATAAAAACCCTGAAAACTATACATTTCACACCTGAGCCTCAACTCTCGCGGCCCGGTACCAAACGACTCACGGACCGGTACCGGTCCGAGGCCCGGGGGTTGGGGACCGCTGATTAAGAGGGAAGCTCGGGAAGTTAAGCAGAAGTTATTTGGAGAGGAGAGTGACTGCTGTTGGTTGAAGAGAGGTAAAAAAAAAACTTGAGTGGTGTGGAAACATTATGGGTTCGTGGAGTCAGACGTGGATCAAGTAGACACAGTGTGTAAACTTTGCTACAGTGTCGTAGCTGCACCACAGAGCAACACTGCAAAGTTCACTAAACATAGATGTTTACATTTTTCATTTATTTCTTATTTTGCAAACATTCGCACTGTTATCAGTATTTGCACTATTTTATATTCTTTTTTGACAATCTTTAAAGTCATTATTCAACACATTGTTATTGTTAAATAAATATCAAATAATCGAGATCTCAATTTCAGTGAAAATAATCGTGATTATCATTTTTGCCATAATCGAGCAGCCCTACTCAGACTCTCCAGCTGTGGTGGCAGAGAAGCCTTTCAATATTAATTTCATCTCTCCATCCTTAGGACACAAGCAGAGCCCTGGATCCACAGGTGACTCCTGGCAGTAATGGGTAAGTGATGATTTGACAGTCATCAGTAGTACTAGTAGAGATTGTCACTGTGAACACTGCTGCTGTTAGCTAGTGCTGCCAGCTAACACAGATGTCTCTGCTTTCTGTGAAGCTCTCATGTGCACATTCTGCTCTGTAATAAAAAAGTTACATTTTCTTCAAACGTTAAATGGTAACAAAATAAGTTAATGGCTGTGATCCTTTGCTGTCAGTCGTGTCTGGAAAGTAAAAGCAAATCCTTGTAGGTCCACCTGAGATCACAGATTTACTTCTATGTTGTTTCCTTGCTGAAGTTTACTGATGTCCTCTTTGCGTGTGATGGTAAAACAGTGAAGTGCTCACACTTACAGCAAACCAGGTGTTTTAACTCGTTAGCGTGCTCGTTCTCTTGGTTTGGTTGCACCTGTTTTTCTTTTTGGCCACCTGAATTAACCTGCACTCACCTGTGAAATGAGCTGTCGTGTACAATAACAGTGTGCGCACTAATTGAGCGTTGGAAAGCAACACCATAATTTGTAACTTTAATGAGGCTTCGATATACCTGTTGAACAGGGTTGAATAGAAGTGAGTAAAAAACTGCAGGTACTCACTGACTGGTGATACGTCGCTGCAGCTTGTTTTGTTTGTCTTGCTAGTGACACATAAATGCAGCAGGAACTGCCCACCTCCAGCTACAGCAGACTCCTGATTACTCTAATGAGTGAAAAAACACTTATGTGGGTGTGCAGCCCCGTTAGGATCAGCAGTGTTTTCACTGCAAAGATTTTAACCTGTCGCAGCAGGAAAAGCTCGGGTGGTTTTGTTAAAGTGGTTCACTTACACTGATGAGGCCATGAGCCTGATGCACAAACACCGAGACCCTGAAACTACTTCACTAACCACTGGTACAGTGGACATGATCACATTTCTTTTTTGGAGCCGGAAGTGATCGTATTTGGAAAAGATGCTGGTGTTCTTAGTTATGAGCTAAAAAGTTGAGTTAGCAAGCTCTGTCCTCAGACTGACTCGCTGCATTGCTAAATAACATACTCGTACACATGCTGTCACCTACCCTAGAAGGTTGTTACATAGACCACATCCATCCAGCAGCACATATACAGTCAAAGAGTCCAGTTCAGATGAGCAGAGGTGATGTTTAGCAGACACTGTGGTTTTCTTTTTAGCAGAGCTGAAAACCAACAGATATTTAATATCACTATGAGCTTTTCTTCCACTGTGAACTGCACCACTCTGTTCTTTAAGTTACAGGTGAGTAAACGCTGGCCACACGTCTGGTCTCTGCAGGGCCTGACTCACCAGGACAGTTGGCGGCTGAACATAACTCTGCTTTTTGCCAATAAAAACCAAAAAATCCCAACAAATCACACCCATATAACAACATGCAGCAATTACACTGCCAACTCAAGCAACGTGAAAAACAACACTGACATGGCTCTTTGACTGTACGGAGACCAGGAGGCATAAATGCTTTTCATTCAGACACGCTGCTGTGGGCTTCAAGTGACTGTTTCTGTATCATCAACAACTTTAAACCTGACTATTACATCACGGCTGCTGTCGGGTATAATGTGCACGTCTTATTACCAGACTGTAAGCATGCTTCATGATGTTCATGGGACTCTGTGGAGACGGACTCAGGACCTAGACCAACTGCATTTTTTGGCACTTCCACGCTGATTCTACTTTTGGTTGGAATCTCAAGCGTGATAATTCTATACCGGGATTTATCTCGAAGCAGATCGATCTCTACGACTGTAGCTGTCATCAGTTTGTATTACCGTCTATGGTGCATTATCGTTGGGGAGTCATGGAGGAGCCCTGCAACAGATGGTATGGCCCCCACAGAGCCCTGTCCTCAACATCGTGATGGTGGTCTGGGGTCGGGATGCCATACCGTTCATTGCTGCATATCAGATAAACTATTAATTGCATTTTTAGAGCATCCTCTCCATCTGCAGTCATAGAATAGTACTACAGTAACACACTCAGACTGATTTGATTTGAAACTCACTTAACCCTTTAAAACCGGTCAGAGCAGCACTCTCCGTTTTGCGGAGCGTGCTGAGCTACCGGGATTTTTAAATCCCGGTAGCTCTGCAACCACGTGAGCTAGCGCAATAATTTTTTTGCATATGAAACCAGAGGAGTTGTACTTACATCTTATGCCATCAGCTTGTCCTCGGTCACAGTTTCCTTCCACATATAACTTTGCAAAAACTGCATAAAAAGCACTTGCAGCAACAAAAACATAATAGTCCAGAAACACGCTTTGCCGATCCGATCAGCTGTTCATAACACTTCCTACGTCCATCAGCGTGAACTATCGCATCTCCGCCATGACCTGCCCGAAACCGGAAGTGACGTCATTTTGTGGAAATGTCGTTTTTTACCATCAGGGCCTCATGAGCCTATACTGGTGTTTTTAAAAGTTCTGTTTGACTTTATGACTTTCTGTGTGGTTTCTGGGATGCTTAGGACTCATATTGCACTGCTGGAAATAGTTTATTTTGATGCATATGCTGCTTTTTTGCAAATTTGCACTATAATATTTATTTTCGTTTTTCCTGCAGTGTATAAAAATTGGTGTATTTCAAAAATAAAACTATGAAGACACTCAAAATAAATTTCCTGTGGTGGGAAACTATTTTGTGCAACTTTTTTGTATTTACAGTTTTGAGGGATAAGCCTCTTAAATTTCTCTAACTAGAAATATATGTTAAAAAAACAAAAACGATTTTCAATTTTTTTGTAGTTTATTGCAGTTTTTTGCAATTTATGTAATTACTATGCACTTAATGCAGACATATTATTAAAATCTGGGCTGTAATGGTTGTATTGATGTATAGCAACTTGAAATGCTCCCAAAAATGGCTCCACAGCATGTAAACATATAATATAAGCTCTGGCGGACTTGGTTCTATGGTAGGTCTTAAAGGGTTAAATAAAGTGTTGGCACTAAAAAGCTGGCTGCTGACATGTAGAAAAGTTTAATTTACATGTTCACAAGTGTCCAGTTTTATCTTAAAACAGTAGCATGTAAACGTCCCATTGTGGATCAGTGGTCTCTACAGTTTGTACAGTCTTATGTGCATTGTGCACTTTATGCCCGTCAGCGCTGGGCTGGGCATTAACTGGCTTCTCCGGCCATTTTGAGCAGCAGTGAAATTGAAGAGATTCCTGCGTCCTCTCTCTCACTTTCTGTGTTTGTCCCCGTGTGATGCAGCTGTTGTTGTTCTGTGGTCATCACCCTATAAATACAGCAGCTGACTGATGGAGCCTGCAGCAGCTGTCTGCTGCCCCATGACACATACTGTACACACAGATACAAATGTTCACAAACACATGCGGCGTTTGTTGTTTGGAGAGTTACTGCAACACATTTCACCTGATGTTTTGGTCACAATCATCTTAATTTACAGCATGATGGGATGAAATCCATCACGTCAGTTTCCAGCTTAACCAAGAACTTTTTTGACTCTTGAAAAATCAGGTCCTTGAGTTGGAAATTTCTCAACTTTTGCTTAATGAAATTTGTGACACGTGCTGGCGAAAGCAGATCTGTTGAATCAGAGGAAATAAATTGTCAACAGGAGGGAGGGACAGCGAACCGCAGCTACACGACAGCAGAGAGTGGCAGTGAAACAATGATGTTGAGGATCCCAGATTTATCCTCTCTATTCAGCGCTACAGCAGCTGCACAGACATAAGGAGAGGAATCATTACAGTGAGCCGAGGCCTGTTAATAGGCCCGCGACATGGGGGGCCAGACAGCTCTGCAGAGGCCCCATGAGAAGGGAGGTCAGGGGTCAAGAACGAGGGCAAGGTGTGGGAGGAGTGTTTGAGACAGGAGGAGCAGGATGGGGAGGGAGAGGGGGAGTGCTAATGTCAATTAAACTCTGCGTCATATATTTTTCTCCCCATTACTGCTGTTTTTCACAGTAATGGGTTTGTTTTCCTGGTTTGTGCTTTGATGTCACTGTAACCAGGCTGTAACTGTAACCATGACAGCAGCGCTGGTGCTGCATCTACGAACTGCTGTCTGAGCAGCTTTTACGAAATGTAGCCTCCCAAATAACCCTGTTAATTTCTGTGTTGACACGTCTCCCAAACAGACTTTCTGTAACATCGTGTTGTGTGGGATGCATGGTAAAGATGGGGAAAGGTGAGCATGTCGACACGATGCTTACGCGGATAGAGGTGGAGGATTTGTAGTGAACGTACGATGGATGTGTGCAGTTAGTTGACTACACGATGAGGCATTGCTGCTTTTGCTAACAGGTTCAATACTGTAACACAACACATTTCTTTCTGCCTGCAAATACACAGCAACACAGGTACGTCCATCGTACGGCCAAGGTGGTTCTTATCTAACATACAGTATCATCATATTGACTAAAAATGGGCTAAAATGTCATTTTTGAATACCATAATTTCATGACAGTTACATTCAATTTATAGCCACAAAACTTGAATATTTTTATTATATATTAATACTTAATGTTGCCTGGCAACCAACTAATAATAGACTAAAATGACATTTATATAGTAGAGACCTAAGCATCGGCGATGACCCACAAAAATGGGCTAATCCTGATTTACCTGTTAATGACCTTTGACTTAAGTTTGCCAACAGCACAAACACTCCAAACACACTCAGCTACTACTAGCTTTATTAATGTTATAGTGCCGTTTAACTCTTCTGAGATGTTGTTGAGGAAAGTGTATATTTGTAATATTTGTATAAGGTGGAAACGGAGCTTGATTGCAGCCATTTAAAGCAGTGTGCTTCTGCAATACTGAGAAATATTTAGACCTAGAAAATGAACACAATGAACATATTTCAGTGTCATATTCATTATATTTTAATTACTTTTTTTTTTTTTTTGCCTGTCCAGTTTGGATCTTTAGCCATCAGAATTGTTGTCTGAAGGCCAAGAAAGATGCCAAGTGGATCATCATGGCCTTGCCATATTGGTCTATTTTATTGACCTTTATTATAATTATGTATTTATTTTATTTTCGTTTTTTAAAGATGGGACAGACATGACTGGGGGATAGGACAGGGAGAAAGAATGAAAGAAAGAGAGGGAGAGAAAGAAAAATAGAGGGGAGAAGAGATGGTGAGAAAGGGGGGAAGAAAAAAAAAGAAAAACAAACAAAACACCTGGATCACCACGATCAACAAAGAGCAACATAATAAAAACAACACCATCACAATAAACTAGCTAATAATAGATAACAGTAGATACTTTTTTAATTTCACCTGTTGAGAATGAAAAAAGAAAACAAGCAGAAGAAAACGAGAGCAACATAATAAACAACATCATGATGATATATGGGAATATAAGTGTAAATACTAAATATTAAACATTATTGTGCAGCACGTAAGATCGACAGCGCACAGTGTGCTTTGAGGTAGGAGCCAAAAAGGGTGTAGTTTGTGTGTGTGAGCACCCGTGTGTACACCTGTGAGCATGGACGCGCTTGTTTTTAAAAGGTTCCTTCATGTAATGATCTGCTAGAGGGTGTGGGGGGCCACAGCCCCGTCCTCCAGGGCATGAAGCAGGTATGGAGGAGATCAAGACTCCAGACATCCAGAGGCCCTCAGAACATAAGAGACCAAGGAAGACCAACAGAGGGGCAGCCGTGCCACTGTCCCAGAAAAAGCTGAGGAGAGTCCCAGATGAGAGGTCACTCAGCAGCCGCGGAGCAGAAGCCAGGGGGCCCGTGAGCTCCGCCGGCAGCCAGCTGTGCCAGAGTGACCGAGCCCCAGGCCGAGAGGCCGAGGGCACCCCACCCCCGAAGTGGCCCGAGCGAGCCCCAGGCTCCAGGCCCCGACAAGCAGCCACCAAGGAGTGAGCCGGTGCGTACTTGGACGCCCACACCCGGACACAAAGAACCACCAACGCACCGAAGACTGAGGGAGTCCGCCCCCGGTAGGGGGAGTGGTGGGGGGAGATAGGCCTCCATACCTTGGAGGACCTGAGATGTCCCCAGAGAGGTGGCGTCTGATACCCGACTTGACATATAGACACAGACATACAGGCACACACAGATACAGACATCCATTCCCACCCTCATGCTCTCATATGCAATTACTCAACACTCACCCAACGTGGAGACAGACATAGAGAGACACTGTACACACAATCACACTCCCCAAACGTACTCTAAGCCCCGGGTCTAGGTACCCTTGCCCCTGGAGGGGGGAACTGCACCCAGACCCAGGTGGTGTTACCCTTTTCCCTGCGGTGGGGAGAAGCAGACCGCCCCGACTCCGCAGCAGCAGGGAGGCCCCACCCTCCAGACCCCAGTCGGACGGCCAACTTCTCCTCCTAGCCCCCCCCCCCCCCCCCCGCTCCAGCAGGCCGCAGAGAACGGGGGTGTGAGAAGACTCCAAACCTCCCTCCACCCGCTCATATGTAGTGTTGATGCATGTGTGTTCTAAGGTGCATTTAAAACCCAGGAGGGCATGGAGCTACCTGCCAGAGAGCAGCAGGTAAAGCTGACCCCAGTAGGCACCCCCATACTCTGCAACCTGCCAGGGAAAGGGGGCCCAGGCCCATCCGGACCGGGGCCCAGTACAGTAGCGCTGCCCGGCCGCACAGAGCCCGGGACAGCCCACCCGATCCCACCTCAGAGAAAACTGCACCCACCCCGTCATCCACTCATCTTCCAGACTACACAAGACAATAGACGCCCAGGCTGAGATCTTCCTCCACCTCTCCTGTATCTCCCCTTCCTGTATGGTGAGTTCCTGAAGAGAGGAGAGCTCCTGCAAGATGTAACAACCTCCTCCACCAGTTGAAGAGCCCCCCAGGTGGCTTGATGCACCGGCGGCACCCTGCGCCAGGACTAGGCCCTCATACACCCACCCGCCCACAACCCTGGCAACACACCAACCAGGACCCAAGTCCCCGAGGCCCAGCCAGGGCCCCAGCCCAGAGACGGAGCGCCCCCAAAACCTCACGTCCGTCCCAGACCCACCCAGGGGCAGCCAGGCTACCAGGTCAGTAACCCACGTCCATCAGCACAGACCCTCCCCTAGCCCCGCTGCACGCAGCCACGAGGAAACCGTCACCTAAGAGCCAACAGAGCCCTTAATAGGCCATGACTGCTACCCTGGGTTGAGCCCTCCAAGGAAGATGCTCCTGGGGAACCCCCCAACGCCCCAAGCCTGTCCCTGCCCCCACACCAATCACAACAGCGAAGGTGGGACTTAACCCCCACCCCCACTAGGTGATGGAGCTGATCAAAGGAGCCCAGAGCAATTGATCTGATGTGGTGGCAGAGGCTGTATCAAGACTAATGTAATCTAATAGATAATTTCTATATTGGTTAGAATTAAGATTATTTTTATTTTTCCAGTTCATGAGGACTGTTTTCTTGGCTATGCATAGGGCAGTGAAAACCATATGGGCTATATTCTTTTCTGAAGTGACATTATCTAAGCTGCCCAACAAACACACTAAGGGGGAAGTTGGAATGTTACATTTCAGAGACTTTGATAAGTCTTCACATATCTCGCGCCAAAACTTCTGAACTGGTGGACAGAACCAAAGAGTGTGGATATAATTGTCCGGTGAATTGGTTTGACAGTGTGAGCAGTTGTTGGTAGACGTAAAGCCCATCTTGAACATCCGATGACCTGTATAGTGTACTCTATGTAGTATTTTGTATTGAATTAATTGAAGACTGGGATTTCTAATTAAATGAAAGGTTTTTAAGCAAATCTGAGACCAGAAGTTTTGGTCTACGCTAACTGATAAATCCACTTCCCATTTTGCAATAGGAAGTGATATTGATTCATCTGTTTTAGAAATCATTCTGTATATTTTGGAGAGTAATTTGGGGGTTTTAAGAGTAAGAAATTGAACCACACTTGGTGGTGTTTGTAGTTCAACTTGACCCGGTTTGAATTTCTTTTTTTTACTGTGGATTTAATTTGTTGATATTCTAAAAATCTTTTCTTGTTGATCCCATATTGTGTAACTAGTCTGTCAAATGAAATAAATTCTGTTCCTTCTAGTATATGTTCTAAGTATTTGATTCCTTTACCATTCCAATCTGAAAAGTTTATCATATTATTGTTTTGTAATATGTCAATTCAATTCAATTCAATTCAATTTTCAATTCAATTCAATTTTATTTATTTATTTATATAGCGCCAAATCACAACAAAAGTCGCAGGGTTGTTCCAGATAGGTGTACGTTTGCATGGGATTAATGAAGACTCCGTTATTTTTAGAAACTCCCACCATGCTGTCAGAGAAGAGCTGATGTTGACGCTTTTGAAGCATTCATGTTGTTGGATGTTTGAGCTGATAAATAGTAGATCTGAAATCTCTAGATTATTTCAAAGTGCTTTTTCTACATCTAGCCAAGGTTCATCTAAGAGGGTATGTTTTAGCCATCCTGAGATAAACTGAAGCCTGTTGGCTAAGAAGTAGTGCTGAAAGTTAGGTAGTTCTAATCCTCCTTTATCCTTGGTCTTTTGTAGTGTTTTTAAGCTTACACGTGGGGGCTTATCTTTCCAAAGGAATTTGGACATATATGAATCTAGAGATCTGAACAAATCTTGCGGCGGTTTAGTTGGGATCATTGAGAATAAATAATTTATTTTTGGTAAGACCATCATTTTTATAGCGGCAACCCTTCCCATGAGTGATATGGGTAGACATTTCCATCTAGCCAGATCACCTTCTACCTTCTTTAAAAGTGGGATATGGTTTAATTTAGTTAGATCTGCAAGCTTGGGAGAAACATTAATACGTAAATAATTTATATTTCTCGATTGCAGTGGTGTAGAAGAGGAATTATGGAAGGAGCAATTAATCGGAAGGACTGTAGATTTTGACCAGTTAATTGAGTAATCTGATATTCTTGCAAGAGAGTTTATCAATTCAATCACCCCAGAGATATTGGTTTGTGAGTTTTGGAGAAAAAGTAACACATCATCTGCATAAAGGCTGATTTTATGTTCCACGTTCTTGCGTTTTATTCCATTAATTACTGAATTCTGTCTAATTGCTGCTGCTAGTGGTTCAATAAAAATTGCAAACAGTGAAGGGGAGAGTGGGCATCCCTGCCTGGTGCCCCTCAGGAGACAGAAGCTGGAGGATGTCTGGTCATTTGTTTTGACACAAGCTGTTGGGGAATTGAATAATATTTTTAACCAGTTGATGAAAGAAGATCCAAAACCAAATTTGTTTTAAGTTGCAAATAGAAATTTCCAGTTAACTCTGTCAAACGTTGTTTCTGCATCTAAAGAAAATATTGTAGTTTCAAGGTTTTTACTGTATGAGTAGTCTATCAAATCAAGTAATCTACGTGTTGATGAGTGCCTACCTTTTATGAAACCAGTTTGGTCAGGAGGAATTAAGAGGGGGGTTATTTTCTCCAGTCTCTTTGAGAGAGCTTTGCAGATTATTTTGAGGTCTACATTTATAAGGGATATTGGACGATAGCTTGAGGGATATACAGGGTCTTTGCCTGGTTTTAGCAGGAGATTAATGTTTGCAGAATTCATATTTGATGGAAGTCTGCCCTTTTCTTTGATTTCCAACAACGTTCTGTAGAAAACTGGTGCTAGAATTGTCCAGAATTCTTTGTAGAATTCTGCAGGAAAGCCGTCTGGACCTGGAGCCTTATTATTGGGCATACTTATCAGGGCTTCCTGGAGTTCACCTGGTGTCAGTGGCAAATCCAGTGCCATTGCTTGAGTGTCTAATAATTTTGGAAGAGTTATGTTGTCCAAAAACCGATCAATTTCCTTTTTAGATGGTGTTACGGCCCTAGCAGGGCCGCCTCCTGAAGTTGTCTGTGTGGGCATGTCCGACCATCTCTCCTGCCTTACTTGCCACCTTTCCCTTTTACACAGCTGACTCTCATCAGTAATTAAAGAGATTTAAGCCCAGGGAAAGGTGAGCTCTGGGCCAGAGTGCCATTAGTGTGGTTACAGCTAGTGAGCTGAGTGTTTTGCGGTGTTTGCAGCTAGTGAGCTGTGTTTTTGTGGTTTTCAGCTAGTGAGCTGCACTCTTTTGACTGGCTTTGTGCTTTATTGACTAACATTTAAGTTTTGTTTGTTTCTTTAAATGGTGATAGCGGCTTGTCCGTCTCTTTTAGTTAGTTTTAATAGAAACTTTAATAAAACTCTTTAATTTAACCCTTATGCCTTCTTGTCTCCTTTTTCTGACCCGGACACTTTTTGTTACTTCCCCCTCACCGCCTAGACCCCTCAGGGGAACGTAACAGACGGGTTTATTTGTGGTGAATACAACGTTTTATAGAAATCCCTGAAAATGTTGTTTATTTGTTTTGGGTCATATATTGTGTTCCCAGATAAATCTTGAACAGCACATATAGTTGTTTTTTCTTTATTCATTTTCAGCTGGTTTGCTAATTGACTGGATTTATTACCATGTTCATAATTTTGTAAGCGTAGTCTTTGTACTAAGAATTTTGTTTTTTTATCACTTATCTCATTTAATTCTAGTTTTGTTTTGCGTATTTTGTTCAATGTTTCCTGATCTTGGTGGGACGCGTAGGCTTCTTCTAGTGATTTGATGTTTTTTTCTAATTCCTGAATATTTTTGTTTTCTTTTTTCTTTTTATGTGATGAGAAAGAAATAATTTTACCTCTCATCACAGCTTTCCCTGCTTCCCATAGAACAGAAGCTGATGTTCCAGGAATGTCATTAAAGTCTAAATATGAAGTCCACTCTTTTTTAAAATATTTAATAAAGTCTTCATCTTTAAGTAGTGATGTATTAAATCTCCAGTTTTTACTTGGCGTAGTATTATTCTTGTGCATTAGTGTTAAAGATACAGGAGCATGATCGCTGACAGCTATAGGGTGAATCTCAGTGTCTGAAACGTCATTCAGCAGTGAGCTGCTCACCAAAAAATAATCCAGACGAGAGTAGGAGTGATGAACATGTGAGAAGAAAGTATATTCTTTACTGTTGGGGTGAAGGGAGCGCCATGCATCGCAAAGGCCAAAGTCGCTCATATACTGTTTGATTGTATTTGTGGATTGCCAATTACGCTGAGTTCCTGCTGTATTGACCCATTTCTTCATGATCGTGCTGTGCGTATGTGTCGAAATAAAGGATGTTGTTTGTGAATGAGTGTGGAAGCAGGTGATCGAAGCAGTGAAAGAAATAAAGAAAGAAACCAAGGACGAGGGTGAGCAGCATAAAAACAAGAAAAACGAGAAGGAAAAAACCCCGGAAACATTCCAATTAAACCGTTGACGGAGAGTGACGGAGTTAATTCTGCTATGAAATCACACTTAAGATGCGATTTGATACTGGTAAGTTAAACAGATGTTAATGCAAGTTAGTGTGAGTGGATAGGGAAAGGGTGTAGCGGATTCTTATCTGGTGTGAAGTTAATACAGCCACGGAGTGATGCCGGGGTCGCGGTGAAGCTGTCCGTCCACGTAGAGCCGGTCCACAGCGATGACAGCGCGGGAGCCCGTCTGGATGAAGCTGCGTCGGATTGGGAAGAGGACCCTGCGTCATTCCAGGATCTCTTTGGGGAACTGGTCGTTCATGCTGAAGTCCGTTCCTTTTAATTCCCTGCTGCGGCATGGGTTAGCATGGCGTCGCTGCCACGCTTTTTCCGCCATGTGCGTATAAAAACAAAGGCACTGCGCATGCACGTTTTACCCATATTCTATCGCCATATTTAATTTTCTTATCATTGCCCAACATCATACCGGTATAGCTGTGAACGGTATGATATGGCCTAGCACACAGCACCTTGAGGTGATTGTTGTTGTGATTTGGTGCTGTGTAAATAAAGCTGACTTGAATCAATGCTGTCCACAGACACATATCTTATTAAGCACACGTGAGGTTTACAGCCTTTGGTTTGTTGGTAACATGATGTCTCATCATGGATGAGAGGAATTGTTTTCTCACAAGCTTAACTATTCCCGCACATCCTTACCTTGGAAACGTACTGGTATCTAACTGGGTTGTCACCAGTATTCCAAAGCCCACAGTTTGATGACGCACTCTTTCTAACATTCAGCAGTGCAACTTAAACTGTAAATATGAAAGGATTAAAAATAAAGCGGCTCTATGGATCATAAAAAGATTAAGTCCTACCAAGAGTTGCATAAGGAGAAGAGCAAGTGGCAGCTGCAGAGAGCTCTAGCAGCTACCGAGTCACACTCTCAATCACTAAAAACCTGCAGTTTAGTCCTTTGCAGTAATATTGCTCCACATGTAGCTGGTTCACTTTAATCCACTTTATAATCACACATCCTACATCACACATCACAGCTCCAGAGATCAAGGTCAGAGTGGGGCTGGATTGCTTCGAACTGAGTGGATTATTGGTCATTTCTATTTAAATCTGCAAACCATGTAGTGGGGACTGCAGTTTATACTGAGACAATCCCAGAGTGAGTAATAAATGTCTCACCGAGGATGTAGAATATTTGTAAAGTTGGAAAAAGAATGAAATAATTTTGATCTGGAAACCAGATCTATTTATCCAGACAGGCCTGTTTGCTGCTCTTTAAGGGGAATTTGACGAGCAGGTAACAATGTGATATAACATGCACCAATACAGGCAGAAATGCTGGCGTCCAGCCATTGTGTGCTGAAGGCTTTGACACTTACAGCTATAGAGAATCTCAGGTTTTGTTAGCAGTAGTAACTGGATCCTTCTGTTATAGGAGAGCTTTGAGAAACTCTTTTTAGTTTAGCTATAGTGTAATATCAGAAATGATTTCATCACCTTTTTGTAACTGTTTAATAGCATTAATCCATTTTCAAGCTCGACTGAGAGACTCTGAAGGTAAATAAGATTTTGGTGATTAATGTTTTTTAATAGCATAAATTGAGATGAACTATACTCCAGAGCTTCTGTGATGAACTCCTGAGCTCTGCAGGTGATGTGGTCGCTGCATGTACGACTACACGCCTGTTACTTTGGAGGAAAACGTTTGTATGCAGTATACAGTTCAAAATTCAACTTCTGCCAGTCTGGCTGACTTTTCCTCAAAATATAATCCCCCTACGGTCAGTGACCATTTTTAAAAGGATGCCATCTTGAATTTCCAAACGCGTTTCACGCTGCTTTTGTTAAGTCTGGATTGGTGGCATGGTGGTTAGTGCTGTTGCTTCACGTTAAGAAGGTCCTGGGTTCAAATCCACAATCTGGCTAGTTTGCACTGGGTTCTCTCTGGGTATTCTGGTTTCTTCCCACAGTTAAAAGTCAAGCAGTTGTTAGAGTTAGGTTAATTGGTGATTCTAAATTACCCGTGAATGTAAGTGCAAATGGTAGTTTGTGATAGACTTGTGAGTTGTCCTGCATTGTAACCTATCACTTCAGGGTTATTTCCCAGCACCAGAATAAGGTTAGGAAGATGGTAGCTATTGTAGATCCATTCAATCTTTATGTTAACCAGACTCTAGACTTTGTTGAACATTATGTAATATGAAGACAACATGTAGTATTTAAGTGACCAAGTAGTACTGGGGTAAAAGTTATTGAGTAGTATTGAAATAAAATGACAAAATTGTGAAGGATTAAAATATTCCAAGAGCTCAACATACTTCATCTAAACATGTTTCAATCGTGTTTTATGAACACAAAATGCACAGGTTTACTGAATATGAAAAAGTTGTGTTGATTTAACTCAATTGTTTAAGTTTCTGCCAACGCAAAACATTTGTGTGCAACCAATGTCCACTATTGAATCAAGTAAATCCAACATGGCCTTTTTTTTCAGTGCATTAGTCTTCCTGTCATGATGGTGTCCTGAGGCCTGGACATCCCACTTTCAGGCTGTGGATCCTCCAGAGTCCAGCGGTTGATCCTGAGACTGATTTCTGGCAAAAAAAAGTACAGGAAATCTCCGTTAGGACACGTAACACCAACAAATGCATGATGAGGTTGATGAAAAATCCCAATTGCGAGATTTCAGACATAATGGAGCAGCTGCAGCGACTGCAGCGAGTTAATTTTATGGCCTGTTGTTCGTCTCATCTCTGTGACATTGATATGCCCCAGAATGTTTTTGTGTGAGGCTCCATATTTTCATTCCATCTCTACCTGTTTGTCATAATTCATAGCACTGTGTGAGAAATGTTAGGCCTGTAGTTATGGCCTACAAGCACTGACAACATTGTCTCTTTGTGCATCACTGAGTTAACGTGCCAGCGTGAATTAGAAGCGAACCGGACATTTTTTCCCTCCTGGTCTCGATCAAATGAGCTGAGCTGTAAATGTAAAAACACTTCATGGCGGCGGTCAGGTGTCCTTGGTTTTGTTCTCGAGTGTCTTTCTTGTTGCTAAAATGCATGTTTTTCAGAGCGCTTTCATGCATCTGCAGGCTCTGCGGCCTCATTTTGTGTGTGCATGTGTTATCCGAGCTTCTTCTTGACCTTCACAAAGTAATGCCTGCTCGCCACACTCACAGCTCCTTTGTGAGAGTCTGAAGGTCCTCTCCTGCAGAGGAGAGGTGGAGTGCTACGCATGGCCTGCAGACATTTTGGGGCAGAACATGATTGGCAAGAAAAAAGTGCAGTTTGTGCTCACGTGCACGTCTCTCCCACTGGTCCCGGCCGTCTGAAGGTCACACCATCCCCACGCTCAGCGTCGTGGAGAGCTGCCAACGCTGATGGCTGCTGCTGCTGCTGCTGCTGCTGCTGCACTGTGTCTGGCACATGCTTCCTCCACTGCAGGGCATTGATTAAGTGGCACAGCTATCCCTCACCTGCTGGAACCAGCCAATACCAATACAGCAGATAGTCCAGCCAGCCAATAGGAGAGCAGGGAGAGATTTGGAGAGGCTGGAGACAAACTGACATCCAGCAGACAAACAGTTTTTTTCATCTTTTGGATGAAAAAACAAAGAGTGATGGAGGAGGAGGAAAAAATAAGCGGTAAGGTTGGAGAAAAGGGGGAATAAAATATTGAAAAAGGACTGAAGGGTAATGACAAAGGACCAGATGGATGATGGAGAAATGAGGGACAATGGGCGTAAAGGAGGGAGATGTTAAAAGAGGGGGAGATGGGAAGAAGGTAAAAACTGCTTTTGAAATAGAGTCGGGGACGCACAGATATGAGGGAAACTTTGTGATCACACACACACATAAATATTTTCAGTCTTTTCAGGGTGCTTTAATGAAGCTGTCAAGATGAAAAATGAGCTATTCAAATCTAATAACACGAGAAGTGAAGAAGCAAACTTTTCATGCAGAACTGTGGAGAAAAGAGGATCCTGTGCTGATGAGTGCGAGCAGAGGAGACGTGCAGCATTCGTCGGCTCAATCATTGATCCAATAAAACAGCTTCTGCTCAACATGGATTGATTTCCTGTCTGAACCGTCAGACACGGTTTGAAGTCACTCAGTCCGCTCGAGTCATTTACACGTAGAGATTAAATCAGAAAAGGTGAAATTGCAAAAATGAAATGCTTTTTTGTTGTAGCAGTGAAACACTGAAGGGAAATTCTACATTTGGGTTTGGGGATTATATGCGGACAGTTTCTGAGACGATCCCGTCTCAGTCCGTGGTCTGAAGTCATCTAAGTAAGTCATACTAAATGTAAAGTAACTGTGTGAATTCAGTGTTTTCCACTAAGCAACAAAAACTTTCCAGAGGGGAAACATTGTTAGCCACGATATTTTCTTTGGTAGTGCACATGTAGACACAACTCATTACGTCATTAACTTGAACATACATAAGATATACTTCTGCATAATCAGAGGCTTCCCTCACATCTGCACTTGGGATGCTACCATAATAATGGCTGACTGCAGCAGCATAGAAGAATGTATCTGACTTTTGTTTTTAACAGTAAAGTTTCAAGTCTGGGAAATATTCAGGAATCCTTGGCTCCTCCCCCTTGGCTCCTCACCCTCGGCTCTCTTGGTTGCTAGGCAAAACTCAGTTGTGAATTGTTGCTGAAGGTTGCTGACAGTCACTGTGACATCAATTACTAAAGTCCTGTCACACCCACTGTGGTTGCAGTGGGTTGCTTATGTAGATGAAATTGTTTGAATATATGTATATTTTACATACACACATACATATGTATGTTTTGTGTCTTTGGTTCATGATGTAAAGTGGGCCATCTTCTAACCAGATGGTCGATGGTTGGATCCCATGTTCTGCCAGCCTGCATGGTTAAAGTGTCCTTAGGCAGGGTACGAACCCCAAATTTTCCCTGATGCTTCCATCGGAATGAGAGTGTGGCCGAGACACTGAGGATGCTCTCAAAGGCAGACAATAAAGCACTATTTAAATCAAGGCAAGTCAAGTGGCTTTATTTTTATTCCACCCATGTGCCGTGGTACAGTGTACAGGAAAACGAGACAACGTTCCTCCAACACCACGGTGCTACATACGACAGACAACACGGGACAAAAAGTGCAAAAATTCCAAAAAACAAAGACAGAGCAGTGCACTAGAAATGTGCAAAAGACGAGCAGTGTGCAAACAGTATCTTGGTGTATGGTGTGCGTGTGCGTGTGTGTGTGTGTGTGTGTGTGGGAATTGTAGTAAAAAATAATGCTTTGGGTAAAAACATCCGTCCATTTCATAGATTTAAGGATTTTTTTTTGTGACTCTTGGTCTTTGTTGGTCTTTAAGAAGTTCTTCAGAAGTTTGAGTTGTGCTCCTCCTCTTTGGTCGAGGTGGAATCATTTTGGTGCAGGTGTCCAAGTAATGGTAGCAAACTGTGTTTCACTGTGGGTTTGGACCAACGCTATACTATTAGATAATTATATATCATGCTCATGTCGTGTTATTTACCATTTACTCAGTAAATGAGATTCTTTTTCACAATCTGTTTTAAAGTGCTAACATATCTGAACCCACCTGAAGCGTTTAGCCTCGTTTCCCCTTCTGAGGTGTGGTTTAGAGCTGTCCCACAGACCTTAGAATGAAGGATTCTGATTCCTGACTCAATCACTATGTAATCTTCAAAACTGAATTGTAATGGCTGCCTTCTACACAGCGATTAACATGTAATTTAATTAGCTAATGATTTCTTATTTCGCACTTTCTATAAAAGATGGGCGTGCTGACCAGGAGACCCGTCGGTCGGTAGTTCCTTGCTGTGTATCATATTTGTGTTTATAATTTTGAATATAAAAACCTGTTTTAACCAAAATATCTTTGCCACACAAATTACTAGCTAACTCTTTATTGGTACAGTGTTGAACAAAAAAAAAAAAATGGCGCCCACCTGTCACCAACATGTCTTTGGCAGTAATATTTGGTCACCGTGCAGGTTGCTGCTTTGTAATCTAGATTACATTGGTAATCTGCATTAGAGCAGAGACACAAGTCCAGAATCCAGAGTTTTGTTGCTTTAAACCAGCGGTCCCCAACTTTTTTTGCGCCACGGACCGGTTTATGTCCGACAATATTTTCACGGACCGGCCTTTAAGGTGTCGCGGATAAATACAACAAAATAAAACTCGTACCGGTACCGAAAAAAAGAAGATTTATTCATAACACACGTGAAAAGACCCAGGAAAACCGAGTAAACGATAAAAACGATAACAAAATAACGCTGAAAACCGATAAAAACCCTGAAAACTATACATTTCACACCTGAGCCTCAACTCTCGCGGCCCGGTACCAAACGACTCACGGACCGGTACCGGTCCGAGGCCCGGGGGTTGGGGACCGCTGCTGTAGAGGGTTAACATGTAACACAAGTTTTCCTATTTCATTTGCAACAAACGTGTTTTTAGACTCCAATGAGTGTACGAACCTATTATAAAAATATTTACTGGATAGTTTGTCTCTTGATCCAGAAAAGCAGAAAAGCAAAAGCGCTCATTGAGTCGTTTCATCTCATCTATTAAATCAAGTCTGGGCTTTCACCCAGTGCTGCCTCTTCTTCAGTTTCACTTCTCCATCTGTTCACATAGAACGTGTTTACGCTTTACGTCAAATATGTGTTGGGTCCGCCAATTGCTTCCAGTATGAATGAAGAGAAGTGCAGCGTTTCTATCTCGGCATGCTTGACAAATCTATAGTGTGTTTTGATGGAATAAAGCAGTAAATGGCCTCCAAAGGCTAAAAGGTTCATTAGAAGTTTCATTTTGAATGTTGTGTACAGCAGAAATGTTATCTTTGTGCTGGACACCAGTTGTTCTCCTGCTTTTACAGAAATGTAAAAGGAAAGGTCAGAGGATCACAAGTCAACAACACTGCTTTCATGACAGACTGCCAAATTAATTTGATCATGTATTTGTTAAAAGTTTCTAAAGGTCACAGAGTTCCAACAATCGTTTCTTTTAATGATGATTTCTGGAGAATATGTTTCCTGTCTGTATCTCTTTATTACACTGCTTTGAGTTTTGTAAAATGTGCATAAACGTCCAAAGTGTCAGTGAATGTTGTTTAGTTTTATACCTCTGAAATTCCCTCTCAGACTCATGTGGAGGGTAGAGCTGGGCAATAGACAAAAAAATGAAAGCTTTTTTCATATTGGTTGATATTGACGTGCACCAGTCAAAGGTTTGGACACAGCTTCTCATTTAATGGTTTTTCTTGATTTCATGACTCTTTGTAGATTCTCACTGAAGGCATCAAAACTATGAATGAACACACATGGAAGTATGTAGTAACACAAAAGTGTGAAACAACTGAAAACATGTTTGATATTTGACATTCTTCGTAATATCCGCCCTCTGCTTTGATTCCTGCTTCGCTCACTCTTGGCCTTCTCTCCATGAGCTTCATGAGGTCGTCTCCTGAAACGGTTTCCAACAGTCTTGAAGGAGTTCAGAGATGCTGAGCGTTTGTTGGCCCTTTTGCCGTCACTCTGCGCTCCATCTCATCCCAAACCATCTCCACTGGGTGTAGGTCAGGTGGCTGTGGAGGCCTCCATCACTCTCCTTCTTGGTCACAGAGGCCTCACACAGCCTGGAGGTGTGTTTGGGGTCATTGTGCTGTTGGAGAATAAATGATGAGATGTGGCTGCAGGATGCTGTGGTGGCCATGCTGGTTCAGTGCGCCTTCAGTTTGGAATAAATCACCAACTGTGAAACCAGCAAAGCCCCCCCACACCATCACACCTCCTCCATGCTTCACAGAGGGAACCATGCATGTAGAGACCATCGTTCACCTTTTCTGCACAAAGACACGACAGGTGGAACCAAAGATCTCAGATTTGGACCCATCAGACCAAAGCACAGATTGATACATACTTCCATATATCTTCATATATTTGATGTCTTCAGTTTGTTTCTACACTGTAGAAAGTAGTAAATATAAAGAAAACCCCTTAAATGAGAAGGTGTGGCTGGTAGTGTACATCACAATGTAAATCAAATCACTATTTCTGTCAAGCTTACTTTTTAGTCCTAAGGGAGAAAATATGAGGTTATTGTTGGTTTAAATATTATTTGCTTCTGTTAGAATTTAAATTTACTGCAACAACAAACACCTGTCTCAGGTAAGTACACTGTAAAAAAACATCTTAAAAAAACGGTAATATTCCAGCAGCTGGGGCCAAAATACTACCGTAAAATAACTTCCTCATAAAAATACGGTTATTTCCAGTAATGACAATACAGTTTGTTGCCCTAATTTTACATGGGATTTTGCCTTTTTCAAGTGATCTTAAACATTAAATTAGGAACATGTTAATGTGATTAAACAGTTAAATTATCTATAAAAAGGAAAAAAAAAAACACATCCTAAAAAAACAGTAATATTCCAGCAGTTGGGGCCAAAATACGACCGTAAAATAACAGAAAATAACTTTCTCATAAAAATACAGTCATTTTCAGTAATGAAAATACAGTTTGTTGCGCTAATTTTACATGGGATTCTGCCTTTTCCAAGTGCTTTTAGACATTAAATTAGGAACATTTTAACGTGATCAAACGATGAAATTACCTGTAAACAAGGTCAATGAATGTGGCAATATGAACCATAATACGTAAATGTACAGAAATATACAGTTAACAGTTGGTTTAAATAATAATGAATTGCATGCCCTGACACAGACGAGGCTGCCATATCGCACCATCGGCCCATCACCAGTAGGTGAAGAGTCTTGACCAAGGACACAACGACCGAAAGTGTCCGAGCCGGGGCTCAAACCGGCAACCTTCTGATTACAAGGCGAACTGCCAACTCTTGAGCCACGATCACCCTAAACAGCAATGATAATAATACTTATGTGATGTAACACAAGCTTATAGGGATCATGTTATATATTTTTCCATAGCATTACATTTGAATTCAACAGTTCAATCTTTGAAATAACGGACAGATATTTGTGAAATCCTGATACATTTGTGAATTATTTTAACAATCTAAATATGCATATGTAAAAAAATATATATTTAAAAAACAAGTAAATTGTGTTTTATTATATTTACAGTGATGTTATGTTATTTTACCTGTAAAATCACTGTCTACTTATGTAAATTTAATGATATCCTAGAAAGACAAAACTGTAAAATATACAGTGAGATACTTTGACATTACTGTTTTTTGGAACAGTGTAACATGTGTATATATGACTAAAGTCAAATCTTAATTCTGACCAGGCAGAAGTGTCAAGTGTTAGAGAAGAACAGAGTCGAACAGGAAACCTAAATTCTTTGATCAGTTCCAAAGAAATACGATCTCTGTTAATACGAAATAAGATATCAGAAACTATGCACACTATTTCTTTCTTTCTTCTCTTTTTATATTGAAAAAACTGTTTAAAGTTGTCGGGAAGCAATCGCACAAGCAAAAAGATTTTGAATAGATCCTCAGTACAAAAATACACAAACCTGACATGTTCATGGTCACACTGTTAACATTTTTATCCTGCTCACATTTCTCATACCAATATGTAGAAACCCAAACATTAACTCGTGCTGCTGCTCCACCTACGTTCTGCACTGTTTGCATCATCCGACTGCAAAATTAGAATTTCTGACTTTTGACTTATTCGGGAATGCACCGCATCAGGAATCTCCCCATCAGACGTCTGTGACTGAACGTACAAACTCAGAATTAAGCTTTTGAAAAGTCAAATTTCACGTGTAGATAAAAGTTGGAAGTTTTCTTAAATATAAAAACTTGAATCAGTGATCCCAGGATAATCCCAGGATAATCGCAGTATTAACAGTAACTGAGGGGCCCCAGACAGGAACCTTTAAGCTTGACAGAAATACTGATTTATTTTATATTGGGATAAATTTCGGTATGTCCTGGTGTGAATAACATTACTGTGATAAGATTCTTTGCCACATTGCCCAGCATCATTTTGAACTTTGACCTACAACAAAGATCCCTCACCAATCAAATGGTGTGGTGTGATGTGGGTCGACCGTTTGAGTCCTTTTGTTGCTCACACATGCTGTCACAGCCTCTGTCTCACCTGACTTTGGTGTCAGGTGGAGGGAGTATGCTACTCGTACTGATTGTTTGGGACAAAACGTATTTGTTGCTCATGATTAGCTGTAGCTTTAGCACACCCACGCTAGTCCTGATGGAGACAATTAGCTAAGTGAGTGAGTACTGAGCAGCTTTGTTTGCGTGGTTGTTTAAGAGATATTTAAGAGCTTACTACACAGCATCCACTTCCTGTGTTGGGAAGTAAACTGACCAACATATTAGCATTCAGTGACCCATGGATGCTGACGTGATAGTGATCTTGCTTAAATAAGTGTGCTAGCAAACACCTGTGATGTTTAGAAACTTCCAAAGAATTTAGTTTCGTTGGTTCTGAAGTCATTTTAAATGATGGAGCAGCAGTTGCAGTAACTGTAAAGTAGAGGTGGGAATCACCATACATCCCACGATACGATATTATTGCAATTTTTAAAATATTTTGCGATATTCACATTCTGCACATAAAGGTAAACTTTATTAATATTAATTTTCTCTAATATCAAAGTCTCACACTCAGTCTTTCTCTCATTTCAGTTTTATTGTTGACAAACTGAACGGTTTGTATTACAGTCTAGTCCAACTTAACTGAATCAACCATCTGGTACAATTATAGCTATTCTGAACTATGCAGTTTATGAAAACTATGCAGCCCCTTCAGCAACTGAAGAATTTGAAAGTAGATTAAAACAAAATATAATTTTACATTAAATAAAAAAGTTTTAAACTTAATTAAAATAAAACATGTCTTAAATTAAAATAAGTAAACTGTCATGTTTATTGCTGCCAAAAAACAAGTGAAACACATTTGGACAGTGAAGGAATGTCAGGATTCTTGCTCAGAAAAAGGATCAACATGCTCTGAAGTCAGAGCACAAAAACCTTTTTGTAACAAAGTATCGATTTCTGCTGTCCCTGTATCCATACATTATTAGCAAACAAAATATCACCATGCTACACAGTATCCATTTTTCCCCCACCCCTACTGTAAAGGCAACAAACCTTTTCACCTACCACATCGTTATCACTGTTTTCACCTCATCCTTTGTAGGAGCTGAATTTGATTTGACCAAGAAGCAGGAGCTGAAAACTGAGGCAAACCTGGAAATGCTTAAACCCCCAGTCTCCATGGACAGTTTTCCCCTTTACACCACCCGTATGACTGATGATGCTTTTCCCTATTTTGTAATTATTTATCCAAACAGAAGCTGCAGTCGGGGAAGTTGTATCTCCATGATGTTGGCACATGTAGCTGCTTAGACTTTAGCTCCACTATTTGCACTCAGTGAAGCGACCCTCCCCACCGTGTTTGCTTTTGGTGTGCCGCAGATGATTTTTCATTGAGTTACATTAAAACTAATAGGGCCTGCTGTGTGGTACAGCCAGCCCATGACCTTACTACTAAGTACTGAATAAGAGAGTAACAGAATAGCAGGGTTCACTCACCAAAACTGAAGCAAAGATTCTGGATGTCAGGCTCGGATATTTGGGTAAGTTAGTTGTTAAAATGCTGCGTCCAAACCCAGTAGGTGATGTCACACTGACATCTTTTAAATGCATTACCTTGACCTGACGGGTTCGAGTCTGTATGCACCTCCTGCAAGAGCGTAAATCAGTGCGTACACAGCAGGCAGTTTTTATCCCACAGCGCACACACGAACACAAAAAAGAAGATGTGCAATGAAGCTCCAGCGAGGCAGCACACAGTCTGAGATGGATGCAACTTTCTGACTTCCAGTCCCCAACGGCCTTCGACCTGCAGCGTTCTGCAATGTCTGGTGTACGTGAAGCGCTCGTGTGTTTTGTGCGTGTGTGTGTGTGTGTGTGTGTGTGTGTGTGTGTGTGTTGCTGTAATAGAACAAAGGATTCTTTTGTACATCGGGCCCGTGGCTGCAGCGTCTCCTCCAAACACTGTGCTCTGCATGTATTTTCGTGTGTGCTGAACACATGTGTGCCTTTTCTTGCTCAATGTTTATTAAGCAAAGCCTGAGCTTCACTCCAGTGTTTTTACATCCCCGTGGAGCGCAGCTTTCGCCCCAGGCCTGGCTGACTTGGGCCTCCTGCCTTTCGTCAGACCCCGCTCGCCTTCCTTTCCTCTGGCTACCACCTAGTAGACTTCTGCTCCGGCTAATGCTAATCCTTCTCCTGACAGCTCCTTAGCACAGCTGCACTTGTTTTTTTCTTTCTGTTTGTGCGCCGATATTCAGAGATGCATGAAGAAAGGGTCGCAGGAAGATAAAAATACAGACCGTCTCTTGAACAACAGAAAGAAGCCACCATTAGATTCCATATTTTGCTTGGACTCGATTTAGCTCCTGGCATCAGTTTAGTTGGATACGATCCAGTTCAAGCAGCAGTGCTGTTGTCATTTTTTCAGTTTTTTATGCCATTGGCATGAAAATCTGCCTACTTCCCGAAATAAGAAAAACTAGCATCTATGTGCTTGCTTTTTGAAAAACCATGCAAACTCCACCACTGGTGTGAATTGGTGGTATCCAGAGATGGGCAGTAACGCGTTACTTGTAACGCATTACTATAATCTGATTACTTTTTTCATGTAACGAGTAAAGTAAGGGATTACTATTGCAAAAACGGTAATTAGATTACTGTTACTTTCCCGCAGGAACGCTGCGTTACTGCGTTACTAAAACCGTGATTTTTTTGCGAGAATGTCTCATGACAGTGACGTAAGCGAGTGCGACGTTCGTGACAACAGCTGTGTGCAGATCAACAATGGATCATATATCGAGTGCAGAGAGAGTATGAGCGTGCAGCGTTTAAAGCGTGGAAGTACTGACCTTACTTTGAGTTTGATTCCATAAAAAGTGACAAAAACATTAGTGTCCGTTGTGCGTGGGAAGAAAACTTCTTTTTACAGCGAAAAAAAACCCCTAAACTTCCAAACAAGCTCCGAGTAGCTACGACGTAATGGGAAACTCACAGAGAAACTCGCGGATTCTTCCACTGACCGCTGCACACCTGCACCAGGGTAAACCTCCGCCTACCCCACTCCTGCTTTACAGGTGAAAATAGAGCAACAGGACCGCTAGTCTTTGACTTTATTTATTTTCTGCTGTGTTTTACTTGCATCTATTTGAAAGACTGAGTGTAAACACAAAAAATATTTTATTTTATGAGCTGGAATGTGCAGAAAATAGGTTTAAATATTAAACAACTTTCTTCCAGTCAGAGAATGTTGCAGATAATTAAATTTTTGCTTGATGCATAAAGTTAAAAGATTAAAACGAATAAAACAAGTTTTAAAAAGAGACTTTTCCATTTGATTACATTTTGTATGATGATTATGCAGAAAAAGTAGAATTGGGCTGAAAGATCTATCACTTTATCACCTATTCAGGTTGTAAATCGTGTTTTAAAAAAGTAACTAAGTAACTAAGCAATTAATTAGTTTTGAAAATAAGTAATCAGTAAAGTAACAGGATTACTTTTTTGGGGAAGTAATCGGTAATTAGTTACTGATTACTTTTTTCAAGTAACTTGACCAACACTGGTGGTATTGCCAACAAGACTCCCAGTATGTGAAATTGGTATGTTTGGGTTCCTGCGACATCATCATTGTAACTGACCAATCACAGCGGTTTAATCAGGGATGTTGTAAAATACTGGTTTCACCCTGTGTTTGGGTGTGTTAGGCTATGCTAGCTTGGTTAAACTGGACTGCTGTGCCATCTGACTCACAGATGTCTCATTTTCACGCCGTTGCAGGAAAACAGATGAATATAAATGACTGCACTGCTCGTCCATTATTGCATCTCCACACCTTTACTGAGTGCGCATTAGGAATGTGATGCCAAGAAGTGTCACCAGCCACAGGCCCATTCGTCTACTAAAAGAGCTCTCATTAATATTTTACCTGTCCCCTCCCACATACACTGTTTGCTCCGTGGAGGTGACACTATTGGAATTTGTCCTCGCTAGAACAGCTGCTGGAACGTTTCCCCGACAGCGACATCTTTTCAGCGTTTCTAAAATACCGACACCTGGAGCTGCTGTACAGCACATATGCTGAGCTGCACATCCGTACACTCAAAACCACGCACTCGCCTGGAATACGCAGCCTATGTAATTCCATCGTCTGTGCATGCCCATCCCTCTGTGCTGTGTTTGTTTGGGTTGTATCTAGTTCCATTGCCATATGCTATCCGCAGCCATTGGTATCACACTCTGCGGCAGGCCCTCAGTAGCCTGCTGTTCTCAGGGCTCGGCTCCTCTTGTCCAAACAATGACTCCACTGACAAACACAAGCATTAGAGTTCATGATGAAAGTTTCAGAGCAGACACTCGCATATTGTTTTACTGATCCACTTTCCATGCGCTGTGCACCTCCATCACAGTAGCGCCAAGCACAAGGCTTCTTTTGAAATTGGTCTGCAGTTCTGCAAAAAGTGGCACCAAAATGAGACAGTGCTTAAGTGCAATAAAACTCTTTCAAAGTTTGCAGGAAAACCAAAATTGTTGTTCCACTGCATCTTCATTAGACCCGCCCACCTCTAAGATGTGCCACTAAACACTCCTAATGCACCATCTGAAAAAAAGCTGAAGCAAACATATCACACAAAGTCTGTTTCCACTTTAAAACAACACAAGTTCTGAATTTGATCAGTGCTGTTGGAATAAGGTCTGCAAACCAAAATGTCGGCAGTAGCAGTCAGGAAAAGGTGACAGTTTGGGATGTCACATGTTGGAAAGCTTGCTGTCACTGTGCTTACTGACAAAACTTAATTATAGCTTGTTTTCCCATCAATGTATTTAAGCGTCATTGTTAGATTCCTATTAAATTTATTCTTCCTCGCTGTGGTTGCCATTTTTGCATACAACACTGTGGGCATGTGCATGCATGCACACAGCTTCTTGCCTGCACCTCGGCCCTCTTTAAAATGAATCGCACGAATGCATGTCACACCACGCAGGAGTCAAAGTTCAACCCTGTTGTGTAAGTGCTCCTCGCCAACACACTTGCGCCTTTCTTGCGCAGCACAATCAATAGAAAAGAATGGATTTCAAAGGTGTGCGACTTCCTTGATGGAGTAACCTCAGTCATCCTAGCTTGGCATTCTTCACTTGTGGCTGTAGCTCAGGCGGTAGAGCAGGTCATCTACTTATCAGAAGGTTGGTGGTTTGATTCCTGGCTTCCCCGAGTCTGCATGCCAAATATCCTTGGGCAAGATATTAACCCCAAATTGCTCTCCGATGCATCCATCAGAGTATGAGTGTTACTTAGAAAACCTAGAAAAATGTGCTTGGGTGAAAGTTGTGTAAAGCGCTTTGAGTGCTCAGAAGAGTAGAAAAGCGCTGCATAAGAACCAGTCCATTTACCATTTACCTGAAGAGTTGTGGAGAAATGTGCTCTTGCACCAAATGGCACATTTCAGCTTTGATAACAACATTAATTGGACATATGGCAGGATGACATGAACCAGAGTGTACTTAGTCATTGCCTAAACGACCTGCAGATCTCGAAAATGAAGCCCAAGCTATTCATTCTACATGTACATGTGCTTACTGGTGCCAGTTTATGTGACTGATGGAATCAGCTGTGCAGGAGGTATATTTCTGTAACATATATGTCATATTCCCAGTATGAAGTTGTTCAAACCACAGTGTATAAACATTTATGCACTGAGTGTGTATTGGACTCTCTTGAGTCAAATGGTGTATGCTTCAGTAGTGAGGTCATAGAGCTTGTTACCATGATACAGACTGTCATAGTAACCTGATGTTATTGCCGTCGGTATTACAGGAACCCAGATGTTAGTTAAAATAAATCCGTAGTGTCGTCTCTAGTCTCGGCGATCACTCTGCATCAATTCTTTTAAACTCTGAAGGATCATAAAGTAACGTTACCTACACGAGTGTTTTCAGCAGCCACCATGCAGTGATGGCAGCATTAGCCAAGTTAGCACTTTACCCTCTGCAGGTGGTTAGGATGACTCCACCAGTGCACACTTGAAGGATTTAAGGCAAATTGTTCAGTTCAGCACAAACACTTTTAAACTCCGCAGCAGGGCGAAGTTAATGGAGCGAACAGCAGCGTAGATCAACCCCGGGGCCATCCTGGGTCTCTAACCAGTGAAAAAGCAATCTGTGGCAAATTCTCATCTTTCTCCGAGGACTACAAGAGTCACAGAAGTCTGCAGTTTAAATTCCAGAAAACCTCATTTGCATTCCTGATTTGATTTCGAAGATCTGATTTTTAATTTTGAAGTTTTTTTAAATAAAGTTTTTATGAAGTTTTTCAAGTCAAACTGTTTATTTATAGACTAATAGTGTATTGAGTAATAATAACTTACTTTGTTAATGTCTTAATAAGTAGATATCACTAAATATAATTAATTAATATAATTGTAAAAGAACGTTTTACATTTTATTGCATAATTAATTCTTCATTTATAAAATTCTTTATATGGATGTTTGTGTAGACGAATAAAATAAGTGATGTCACTGATTTCTATGAGGAATTAGAGACGAACTGATTTAAACGTCAGTGTTGGCGTTTATAACAGCTGTAAAGAAGAGACTGGAGAAACACCTTCATCAATGTTATTATTATTATTATTATTATTATTAATGTTGCTTAGTGTGTCGACCAGAGGACACTCTGCAACTGTGATAAACCCGACGACCAGCTGATCCAAACAGGGTTGTACAGATTATAAAGTAAAGTAAAAAAAAAATTACACCAGTTGACTTATTTATTTTGACTTTCTGAAGATATGATTGCCATTGCTGCTATTTTTGACTCCCATCAAAGGCTTTTTAAAAAATCTTTGGCAACTCTGATTGTCCCGAAGCCAACCTGTAATCATTTTATGCACTGTATAAAGTAAAAACAAAAGTGACTAACTAATAACTAATAACGACACGTACCTGTAGCAAATGTTAGCTAATGTAGGCTAATGATAGCAAATGGGACGTGTGTTTATGTGTCGTGTATCTGAAAAAACAAATTTAATATACGAATATTGGACTTTTACATCATGAAAAATCAGTATTGACACCAGTTTTAAACCAGTCAGGCTTTATGTCGAGTGACAGTATCCTGAGAATGTTGAAGTAATCCAGTAAAGCTAGTAAGTGCACAAGTCCTGTGATGGAGCGGTATCCTGTTCAGCCTCGGGACCAATGACAGCTGGGATAGATTGGAATATTTCCATCGGTTGAATTCTTTTCTGTGAATTTGTAGCAGTTCTAAGACTCTTCCTGTAGTGAGCTCTCAAACTGCTGGTGATTGTTGTGCCCAAAGGCAGCTTGCTGCCCGCCATTGATTGAACTAGCGAGGATCCTTTGTATGGGGAGGAGAGTGGGCGGAGAGGGGAGCAGTTTTGGACCCATATTGTCCGTATGTGCAGACACTGCTGTACGTGAGTACGCTACATGTCTGAGTCGGCTGGCTTTGCGTCGGCCTTGGGTAATTTCAGACGGCGGTACAAACTAAACGAGACGGACGTGTCCCTCCCGTTGACTTATTTATTTTGACTTTCTGAAGATATGATTGGCATTGCTGCTATTTTTGACTCCCATCAAAGGCTTTTTAAAAAATCTTTGGCAACTCTGATTGTCCCGAAGCCAACCTGTAATCATTTAATGCACTGTACTTCTGTAGAGAGAAAGAGACACTCTTTCACGCTGCTGTCCTAGAAATTCTCTTTTAACTGCTGCTGTGTATTCTGTTTGAAGCCTCCGTTTGACAGCTTCATTTGTGAAGCGTCTCAATTAGGCAGAATATTTCTGCCGACATATCTCGACGCCCAGACTGTCTTACTCGAACATGAAAGCCCAGGCTTAAGGAAGTCATCACACACCTCAGCAGACACACACACACACACACACACACACACACACACAGGCAAACACTAAAAATAGAGGCAGCTATCCTACTAACGCTGGTTAATACTCCTCACCCCAGACAGTCAGATTTGCATATCTTTAATGTGCTTTTTTCTCCTCTGCTTTCCTTTTCTAGTTTCTCCTATTTCTCTCTGTCTTATGTGAGTCAGTCTGGCCTTTTATAGGAATTCTCAGGAGGGCTTGCAGTGCATGTTGGGAAGGAGCATTTTGTATCAGAAAAGCAAGAAAAAAGCAGGCTGAAAAGATTTCAACAATTGCGGTAATTAGAGATTTTTGGAAAGCCGAGACACCCCATCGCCACCGACCCCACCTCTTCCTCGCACTTTCACTCAGTCCTTCTCTCTGAGGCCTTTCAGGCCACTGTAATGGTCTCCATCTGGTCTGTGAGGGAGGGGGAAGGAAAGGTATTGAGTCTCCGGGCTGTATAGGACGACCATCTGGGCTGGGCCACTCCCGTGGCTCTGGGACTGCCTCTCAGCTGCACCGACCGACCAGCAGACACTGGTCCCGGCTACATGCCGTAACCCCGGCAGTAACAATGGCAACAATAGGTCCCGGCCCCATTTATTCCATTAAGCCCATGTAAGTCTTCCAATAAATAGTAAGCATTGCAATCTGCTAGTGGGCTGTCACTCTGCTGCCTGCAGTTAGCATATGCTATACTGATGAAAACATGGCAGTGCAGAGCCAGCTGGGATCCTTCCAGTGTACAGTGTGTTTATCAAACTCCGGGGACCCATTTGTCCTCTTCCTCCAAGGCCTCCTTCTAGGAGTAAGGCAGCTTTCAAATTCAAGCATAACCCTAACATTACCACCGTAGCTGATGGTGATTGTTAGCGTCTGCAGCCTGCACGACTTTTAGAAGGAACAGAATTCCAACTGTTGCGTATTTGTCAGTGGTCGTGTTGTTGTAGTTTTTCAATGAAAAGAAATAATGCAAAAATATTTCAAGTCTTTCTTTAGGCAATGAAACGATGCGTCCAAACACCAAAACCAATCCAGTTTGCATCTCCGGAGTGACGTCTCCTATTTTTGCACAAAACCACTGAAGGCGCCAGGCGATCTATCTGATCTATCTGTCTATCCGGCTATTTATAGTCCAAATGTGGTCGTCATGGATGCTTTTCAAAGTCAAACTTTTTTTATAATGCTTCTATGTGTGTTTTCACATGTTTGCAGAGGGTGGAGGGCAGGTGAAGGAGGGCGGAGTGATTGTCGGACATCTCTGATGTGGTGCCACCTCCTGAGCTAAAATGTAGCTTTTATTTTTCACCAGTGATAAATAAAAGCAAAGTTTTGCAGAAACAAATACAATACAACTTTATTTATATAGCACATTTAAAAACCAAAGTGCTTCTCAATAATACAATAAATTAAAATTAAATTACATATAGCAAAGTACAAAATACACTGACAGGTGGAAGGCACTAATTACGATTGGGCGATCGTGGCTCAAGAGTTGGGAGTTCGCCTTGTAATTGGAAGGTTGCCGGTTCGAGCCCCGGCTTGGACAGTCTCGGTCATTGTGTCCTTGGGCAAGACACTTCACCCGTTGCCTACTGGTGGTGGTCAGAGGGCCCGGTGGCGCCAGTGTCCGGCAGCCTCGCCTCTGTCAGTGTGCCCGAGGGTGCCTGTGGCTACAATGTAGCTGCCATCACGAATGTGTGGATGACTGGATATGTAAAGCGCTTTATAAATACAGGCCAGGCCATTTTTAATTAACCAGGAATGTAAGTTAAATAAATAAGTATCAGAACATAATTTAAGAATTAAATCAATTCATACACATAAATATCACTGGAAGGTTATTCCAGCGGTACAATAATATAAATCAAGATTACATAGAGGTGCAGTTGCAAAGTGCAAACACTAACTACCCGAAAATGCTGGGTTAAATAAATATGTTTTCAATCGCGACTGAAAAGATCGGATAGATTCAGATGCACGAATAGCGGCTGGAAGGTTGTTCCAGAGGTTGGGAGCGGCTAAAGCAAAGGCACAGCCACCCTGGTCTTCAGCTGGGACCGAGAGAGGAGGAATTGGTCCGATGATTTTAGCGTTCTCCTAGGGGTATACAGGTGTGGAGTGCAATAAGGTAGCTAGGCTTGTTGTTTATGATTTTAAAAGTAAGCAATAAAATGTTAAAAACAATACGGTGTTTGATGGGAAGCCAATGTAGGTTGGCAAGAAGTGGAGTGATAGAATCAAACCTTCCAGTTCCAGTTAAGAGGCGTGCCGCAGCCTTTTGAACGAGCTGCAGGCTATGAAGAAGGACAGATTGGAGGCTGAAGTAACGGCGGTTGCAGAAGTCTAATCTAGGAGTAACAAAGGCATGGATACGTTTTTCAACATCCTTGTACGCTTAGCCTTAGAGATTCGACTTAGTTGGTAAAAACTAGATTTTTCTACGGAGGACACTTGTTTATCAAGCTTAAAAGAACTGTCCAGGAAAACACCGAAGCTGCTTACAGTATCAGAGAGAGAATTAGCAAGTGGCCGTGACTCGCAGTTGGGTTTTAGAAATCCGGTAGCACATAACCTTTGTCCTTCCCCAACCAGACAGTACAGTCTAGCATCTGGTGGTGTTCACGAGTGCTCCACCTGTGACTGGAGCTTACTATCTTTTCCACAAAGTAATTGCAAACTTTAAGTTAATATTTAGCATGCCATCTCGTTTGAAACCCTGTGACGATAGAGCTAATTTGATGCATGTGTTTCCTACACTGTCACTAACACCTTTTCAATATGTGTTGTTGTCTTAACATTCCCTCACCGTTAGCCATCTGACCACTGTTTCATCACATGCAGTTTTTCTCCAGATGCACACAAATGAAATATTGAAATATCTTATAAAAATATAAAGATATCATCATTTTAACACGACTCTTGTTTGTGGTTTGTTTTTTAGTAAGAAATAAAAAAGAACTGCGCTGCTTTACCTCAGATGAAACTGCAGTTTGACACAAATACAAACACTGGGATGGGAGTTTATTATAATATATGGTAAATGCTTAACCAGACCACTTAAAGGATGTTGAAGCAAACACAAAACAGAATTTAAGACCCTGAACCGCCGTTGTTTATTTATTAAATAACTGTGCAGTCGAAACGTCTTCTAATCTAAACACAGCTTGACTTCCTTAAGAGCCCTCCAACTATAAACAGTCCGTCCTGTTAGAGCTGACTGTATGTGGTATATTTATTCTTCCCAATTTAAATAAAGTTTCCTGCCGATTGGGCGGTCATAAGCAAATAATTTCAATGGAAGCTGCGTGTTGGCATGTGGAGCAGCAGGTATCATCGGATTCATTCCTAAACATGCCCTGTTTACATTCTGGAGAGACGGGAGTTATTGGAGTGTGGCCCCGCCCATGAAGGGAAGCGCCAAAACCACAAACTAAGAATCTCTTCCTGTCATTACTTCAATCTCACCTGAAATATATTTCACCATAATAACTAATCAGTGCTTGAACCACTATAAAATACCACCAACAGCACTTACGCTGCACTAAACTAATGTGGAAGCTGTTGTGGAAGCTGAAACCAGAATATGTTAAAGACACGGCGTGCAGCAGTTTTTCTATGAGAGGAAAATAACATCAGATTCTTTAGGGAAGCTAAAGACTGCTGAGCAGACAGCATCTACACCCTCAAGTCACTGGGCATGGTTATTGTAGACTAGCAGAACACTTAGACCTCATTTAAAAAAATTCAAAGGAACTTTTTTAAAGGTTGTAGTATTCTTTGGCATCATGTTTTCAGTCTTACTAATCATTTGTAGAAGTTACATCCAGTGGCTTTAGTAGTAGCTACTAGCTTTCACCACGCACAAGTACTGAAGTTGACATAAAAAAGCTATGTATGTATAATAGGGCTGTCACGATTACGTCCACTATCAAAATCATCACGACTGATTTAATAGTCGACGCGTCGTTTGAAGCTTTGTAAGATCACAAAAGACGCAGGAATAAGTAGTAGGATTTAAGAGTGTAATAACGGACTGAAACAGAAGATGGCAGCACTGCATGTACAAGGATGCCAGCTGCCGTTAAACCCCGAAGAAGAAGAAGCTGTGTCCGGTATCGAAGCTGTGTCCAAATTCAGAGGCCGCATCCTTTGGAGGCTGCATTTGTAGGCCGATTACGTCACGAGGACTGTCCAAATTCAAAGACTCCTCCAAATGTATGGGCTCAAAATGTGGTCATAAATATTTTGTACTTGTAAATCAGTTTCGTATGTGTAAAAAGAATTTGTGTGTGGACTTAGCCAAAAAAAACCCTGCAAATTACAAGTACAAATTTTGTCCCTATTTTTCTTCCTTTCATCTGATTGGTCAATGTCATGTCAATCACAAATGTAACAATCCAATCAGAGAACAGATGGGTTTGGCTGTCGGAGGGGCACTTTTTTGAACTACAGGTCCTCTTTTACACATACAAATCCTGATTTACAAGTACAAAATATTTATGACCACATTTTGAGCCCATACAAATGCCTCCTTCATTTCCCCAGATTTGAAAGATGGGTCGGGTGTATCCTTTGTGGCCCAACCTATCCCAGAATTCATAGCGCGGCCCAGCTCAGTTTCCAACAGTGGCGGCAGCTACTTGGTTTTAATATTACTCTTATTATTCTTTCTGGGTCACAAAATAAACGTTTAAGATATTTTCAGGCGAGAATGTAGCTGTGTAAACCTCAAATATCTGCTCAGTTTATCAAGACGCCACATATTTTCAAAAGCGCTCCGACGTTTTCGGAGACGTCTGTTAGCCACTAGCTCGATAGCTAGCTGGGAGGTCAAGCGTCACTAGAGCCGTGAGAACAGTGAACTCCCGGCTTTTCACAGCAGCAGAAAAAATATGTGCTTAATATTGGCAATATGTAAATACACAAAAATGGAACAAATTCAGACCTTTGAATGCAGCAGAAGCCTTTTGACAGTGAAAATGATCAGATTGTGAAATGTGTTAAATATCTACATGCATTCAAATTGCTCGGTGATCATTTTAAGGTCAGTTTCTCTATAAATAAGTGGTTTAGGGAAAATTAAGGAATGGAGTGTGCGTCATGATATGCTGATTTACTTCAGCTGCTCACTCTGTCCACTAGTACGTCAGTGCTGTCAGTAGTACTGTGATGCTGGCTGTTAAGCAGAAGCAGAGACCATAGTCCAAGTGTTGGACCATAACAAACTCATATTTTTGCTGAAAGCTGAAATGTTTGACATTGTCGCAGTAAGCCTTACTGGTTCTTGTTTCACTCGAGCTGAGGCAGTTGATACATGGCATTCAAAGCCCTGAAACCTATATTTTCCCTCCAATTTTTCTCCGATTTGTTATTTCAGACTGCAGCTCAAGGCCGACTGAGCACATTAAGTGCGAGCCCTGGCAGCTGAGTGATCGTGTAGCTTCCTTTAGCCTCTTCTAACAGGCTGGTTTTGTGCAGGATCTTTAATGGAAATCCTGGAGTTTGTTTGCTGCTGTGATAAAGTCGTGTGGGGAAAAGGGTGGATTGGGCGGTGGAAGATGCTTCCATGTAAAAATACCATTAGTATCCATTGTAGCAGCAGTAAATAGGGTATTCCAGATGTCCTTCTCTGATGCTAAGGTGCATTGAAAAGTGGCTTACAGACGTGCAGCAACTGAGGACAGTCAGCAGAGCTTTGCATTGGGCACTTCAGTGGCTAGAAGGGTATGAAGCATGTGTCATAATCATCAGAGACCATGTTGCTGATCAAAAACGTCACCTTTACATGTGGATACAGTATCCTGATGATTTTGACTTTTATTTTGACTCTTTTGTATATTTTATCAGCCAGCCTGCTCTGTCACACATCATCAGAGCTTTGGTTGGATTGAACTCCCGCCTGTACACGTATATGAGATATATCTAAAGGTATATTGGCACACCGACTGCTGCGTTGCATCGATATAAAACATACCTGACACGAGATATACTTTTGTGTGAGCTGAATACATACGAGCAATAACCTCTGTGCGAATCAGTGGCCTCCACCCCGTTTGTCATCGATTCCCCTCGTCTGCAGTCTGTCTTTGCCTTTGGCCTCTGTCTGCGGTCTGCCTGTCTGTCACCCCTGACTTTCCCTTTCTGTCTCCCAACAGTCATCCAAGCTATACAGCAGCTCAGCCAGTGGAAGAACGCTGGGCGCGTTGCCAGCTATCCAGGGCGCCAGTTGGGCAGTCCATCAGTAGCATTAAAGACATGTTATCCACCCGAGTGTATCCGTCTGGCTTAGAGCCCTTATCCCCCTGTCCGAGTGCCCCCCAGCCCCATACTTCCTCTGTAGTCACCGAGGGGCCCTGCGTAAAGTGCAAAGTACCCTTCTTGCTTTATCAGCATGGTACCCAGGCATTCGGCTTGCTGCTTTGGGTCTCTTAAAACACGTACACAAATAAATGAGGAGGCTGCTGGAAATAACTACTTTCTCATCTCCAGCCAAGCTGCCCTGCTGGTCAGGTCATTGTCTTTAAAGGGAAAGGGGAACAGAGAAAGCATGCCACTGCTGACCTCCACTCGATGCTTTCTTAAAGAATACAAAGTCAGCAAAGTTCATTTAGCTCCCTTGAAATATAAAATAGACGAGTGGTTCTACAGGGGCTTAAAAGGACTGTTTGTTTCCTGTTATACTTGGTTCAATAATGGACCGAGCATTATTTTTAGCTGTGATGGGAAGAAAAAGACTGTTTCTGTTTTGATCCTGAATATACAGGATTTGTACTGCGTCTTGTCCTCATTCTATCTGCTTTAATATGTATAATGGCCACTGCTTTGTGGCACTCTTATTATTAGTGCTGTCACTTCAAGGGGCAGCTCCGAAGCAAGTTTAGCAATGTTAGGTGAGAAAAAACTTCATTTCTGGCCTTTAACCCGAATCGAAGAGTGGCGTGACATTCAAACTAAACGTTGTCTAACGGGGAAAAAAGGAGAGCTGGTGTTCGCAGCAAACCGAGTAGTTCTTATCATTCATGTCAGGAAAAGGCCAGCCAATTTTCACAGAGAATCAAATGGAAAAACACGGTATGTGGACATCATTGTCACAGCGAGTGTGCAGAATATAACCCAAAGATTTCTCTCACACACTTTTCTGTAGTTGTGCCAAGAATCCAAGGCAAGCAAACATCCTGGAAACCCTCGACAGCAGCCTCAGAGCGAGGCTTGCTGCAAACAAGTTCTGGATGTAGAGCGGCCACTCGCCAACAGTGTTGGTCAAATTACTTGAAAAAAATAATCAGTAACTAATTACTGATTACTACCCCCAAAAAAGTAATCCAGTTACTTTACTGATTACTTATTTTCAAAAGTAATTAATTACTTAGTTACTTTTTAAAAACACGATTTACAACCTGAATAGGTGATAAAGTGATAGATCTTTCAGCCCAATTCTACTTTTTCTGCATAATCATCATACAAAATGTAATCAAATGGAAAAGTCTCTTTTTAAAACTTGTTTTATTAGTTTTAATCTTTTAACTTTATGCATCAAGCAAAAATTAAATTATCTGCAACATTCTCTGACTGGAAGAAATTAGTTTAACATTTAAACCTATTTTCTGCACATTGCAGCACACACACACACACACACACACACACACACACACATATATATATATATATATATATATATATTGTGTGTGTGTTTACACTCAGTCTTTCAAATAGATGCAAGTAAAACACAGCAGAAAATAAATAAAGTCAAAGACTAGCGGTCCTGTTGCTCTATTTTCACCTGTAAAGCAGGAGTGGGGTAGGCGGAGGGTTACCCTGGTGCAGGTGTGCAGCGGTCAGTGGAAGAATCCGCGAGTTTCTCTGTGAGTTTCCCATTACGTCGTAGCTACTCGGTGCTTGTTTGGAAGTTTAGGGGTTTTTTCACTGTAAAAAGAAGTTTTCTTCCCACGCACAACGGACACTAATGTTTTTGTCACTTTTTATGGAATCAAACTCAAAGTAAGGTCAGTACTTCCACGCTTTAAACGCTGCACGCTCATACTCTCTCTGCACTCGATATATGATCCATTGTTGATCTGCACACAGCTGTTGTCACGAACGTCGCACTCGCTTACGTCACTGTCATGAGACATTCTCGCTAAAAAATCACGGTTTTAGTAACGCAGTAAAGCAGCGTTCCTACGGGAAAGTAACTGTAATCTAATTACCGTTTTTGCAATAGTAATCCCTTACTTTACTCGTTACTTGAAAAAAGTAATCGGATTACTTTTTCAAGCAAAAGTAATCGGATTGCTTGTAACGCATTACTGCCCATCTCTGCTCGCCAATGCTGATTTACACAATGCAACTGAAAACAGAAACTCTAATGCGACCCAAAAAGACCCAAGAAAACATGTCTGTAAAGTCCAAAACCACTGATGGATGCGCAGCTGTCAGCAATGTTGGTTTTCACTTCCCTGATGTAATCGTTTGTTCATGAAAGTTTTATGCTCGTGAACGTTAAACAGACCCGGTGGAAAGATTTATTTTCATGCCATTATAGTTTGAAGTAGCCTCTATTGGTCGACAAGGAAAGTGTTGCTGCAGCCATCAAGGGAAACACTAATGGATGGATGTGCAACTAATGTATGCGGAGGAAAACCCAGAAGAATAAATGCTTTCTGTGTGGATGTTCACGGGCACTCTGCCAAAGCCGCCCTAAGCCAGGTCATAGTGCTGATGACATTTTACACTATTAACCCTTTAAAGCCGGTCAGAGCAGCACGCTCTGTTTTGCGTAACTATTTTTAAACCCTTGTAGCTCTGCAACCACGTGAGCTAGCGCAATAATTTTTTTTGCATATGAAACCGGAGGAGTTGTACTTACATCTAATACCATCAGCTTGTCCTCGGTCACAGTTTCCTTCCAGATATTACTTTGCAAAAACGGCATAAAAAGCACTTGCAGCAACAAAAACATAATGTTCCAGAAACACGCTTTGCCGATCCGATCAGCTGTTCATAACACTTCCTACGTCCATCAGCACGAACTATCGCATGTCCGCCACTTTTTACCATCAGGGCCTCATGAGCCTATACTGGTGTTTTTAAAAGTTATGTTTGACTTTATGACTTTCTGTGTGGTTTCTGGGATGCTTAGGACTCATATTGCACTGCTGGAAATAGTTTATTTTGATGCATATGCTGCTTTTTTGCAAATTTGCATTATAATATTTATTTTCATTTTTCCTGCAGTATATAAAAATTGGTGTATTTCAAAAATAAAACTATGAAGACACTCAAAATAAATTTCCTGTGGTGGGAAACTATTTTGTGCAACTTTTTTGTATTTACAGTTTTGAGGGATAAGCCTCTTAAATTTCTCTAACTAGAAATATATGTTAAAAAACAAAAACGATTTTCAATTTTTTTGTAGTTTATTGCACTTTTTTGCAACTTATGTAATTACTATGCACTTAATGCAGACATATTATTAAAATCTAGGCTGTAATGGTTGTATTGATGTATAGCAACTGTATGTATAGCCACAAATGGCTCCACAACATGTAAAAATATAATATAAGCTCTGGCGGACTTGGTTCTATGGTGGGTCTTAAAGGGTTAAATAAATTTGGCTGAACAAGCTGAAACAGTATGCAGACCCTGGCAGCAGGCATTGCGTTTGACATTGCCCGCTGATGTTTTTCTTGTTAGTTGAGTTGTAGGTCTCAGTGACTTTGGCCTACAGACCAGTGTAGTGTAACCCCTGGCAACCAACAGAAATGTTTTTTCCCAACTGGCTGGTGAAGGCTGCTGGGCCAAGTAGGCTGCAAAGACCTCCTTGTGATTGCTTTGGTCATTAGCAGATTATAGGTGTTTCCTATAGTTTGCGTGGAAATTGCCAAATTGTCTGCTTTGTAAAAGTGGCACCATTAGAAACAGGCTGGTTTTAGCACACGGCACAACTTTTACTTTGAAGGTGTCAGTTTCTGGTTTGCGTTGCACTCTACAATATCACAGTTTCTTAGCAAGCAGCTTACAAGTGTTTGCAGACCGCTCACCGTCTCTCAAGTCTGTGGACGATTGCTGCAATCTGCCAGCAACCAAAGGAAGTGCGTTTTTGTTTCAGCACTGTAATCAGTGGTTACCAGCCTGTGTTACAGGGGCTTAGCAACAGGTTAAGAAATACTCGTTTTTCCCTAGTATCTGATGGCAACCAATCTCTATGCCTGTGTGACCGAGACGTTAATGCTTTCAGTAGACGACTGGCAACTCAACTTATTTGTAGAACACTGGAAAGCTTTTAATTGCACATACGGTTAGTACACCGCTGACCCAGCTTCTCTGATTTGTGAATAAAAGCTCGTCTTCCTGCCGTACATTATCGACCTCTCTCATTCTCCCCATAATGAATCTGACATGCAGTCTTAATCATACACTTGACTGTGTGGCCTGCAGCAGCTGTAGAAAGAAGAGCAGAGTCTGTTTGCAGCTTTATTGAGGAATTTATCAAGGCGTCATTAAGGGTGGCGGCTGAATGAACTCTGATGAAAGGCTGACTCGGAGTCTTTTGAACCTGTCGAGAATTGATCGAGGCATCGGCGAGCTAAGTGAATGTTGTGCTGGAGCTCACTACACCAATTGAAGGTCAAGTGCTTCCAGTACATCAGAAAGGAATTTTAATCAAAGGATCTCCTTTGGCTTTCACACGCATCCAAAATGATGTTCTACTTCTGATGTTTGTCTTTGTCATTAGGAAAATCTCAGGTTTTCCTTTATTATGGAGATGAGTTGGTACAGTTTCTAACATTAGAATGAATCGGGATGTGAAAGATGGCAGCGGGAGAAAGATTTTTGTGTGGTGTCTCCTTTTGTGCTCAGCTTCTGCCATTGTTTCTGTTCACAGGAGTGTTCGTGGAAGAACTCGCTCCTGAAGGCCGTGAGGACACACAAAAGGTCAGCCAGTCACATTCACTGCACTGAATGGCTGCAAATCTGTTTGGCTTTTTATCTCAGTCTCCTTTCTCTTTTGATGTGACACTTGTGGAGGAGCAGCCGACAGCTCGCACGTGATCCACAGACATGTAGGCATTCAATCCTGGAAGTGCAGTATTCATCGATTTTGAATACAGGTTCATACAAGCATGTGAAAATCAATGGTTTTCTCACTTCGGCTAAACTGCCCACGTTTCTTTTCAGCTCTTTGCAGTTAGAGGACGGTGTACACAGAGTTAAATCTGTCTTTTCTTTGCTCTACATGAAAAACATGCACAATAAAGGGCTGATTTTAAGCATAGAGAGTTTGTGCTTTCCTCTGAATCACACAGAATAACAGCGTGCAGTGAAAAGAAAAAGCGTTTTTATCTGTTATTGCTTTACTCATTACCAAATTTACCTCGTAAATTATCCTTTTAAATGGAGTCCACATTTTACAGCAAAGCAACATCAAACTGGATTTCACTCAGCTAATATTACAGATTTGTACATTACACCACGAGAAGGTCCGAGCTCGTTTGTATTTGTTCATCTTGTTCTCACAAAGGAGCGAAGACTTACCTTTAGTTATTTTCTTAACGTTGTCGGAGTCGCAACCTTCAGAAGCGTTTTGCATTTTGTTCTTTGCAGAGAATTCAGAGTTTTGCAGACTTATGAAATTGTAACTGATGAGCCAAGATGTTTGTAAAATGGCATCTTTATTTGCAGTTGGTGTGAAATATTCCAGGCTTTTTATTTAATCTGCCCTCAAGAAGCAGAAAAAGTCCATGATTGTCATGCGGTGTAGTAGGACTCAGGCGCAGAGCAGAGTTCAGGGGAAAACAACGTTTAACTACACAATCACCAGGTGCAGATATATACAGTGAGGGGAACGGGGGTCCTATTGGAGTCACAAACACGCTAGCTCTTCTTCTTTACAGCAGTTGAAATAACAGGTTAGTCACGGGTCCGAGGAAAACTGTGCACAGGAGAAAATAAGGTTACACGGAGATCGCAGCAAGTCTACAAAGCTTAAGGATTCGAGGCAGAGGTTCACTAATGTGTCTCGCATAATCATCCAGCGGTGAGGCTGTCTGCATCCCGGCCTTAAGAGTCCAACCCGTAATCAGAGCCTGACGAGATGCAGGTGTGTGCCAAGGGCGGGAGCCTGCAGTGAGCTCCGCCCTGGCAGGGAGGAGAGAGGAGAATGCACACCAAACACATGTGGCCTTGTGGAGCTGGCCGGGCAGACACGGGGACCATGACAATGATACTGTTGGGAAGCATTCATGTAACAAAGTGTTCTGCAGGTTACCTCTGCGGTGGCCATCTTGTTTTCCCAGTAAAGAGGAGGCCTGCCTCAATTGCAGCTCTTTTATAGGCCAGTCTGTATTGAGAAGGTGTGGTCTTTAGAGTATTTAAAGGGAGCAGGAAATGGATTGGTGGCCATTTTGAGAAGTTGCTGTCTGTGGCTGTATCCCAATTCAGGGTCTGCAGCCTTAAAGGCCGCATTTTAAGGCCGATTACGTCACCGCGACGCGACGAAGGCTGTCCCAATTCAAAGGCTGCTCGAAATGCGGCCCTCAAATGTGTCCTTAATTTACCTGAATTTTAAGGACGTGGCGGTGTAGACTTCGTGGCCCAACATATCCCAGAATGCATAGCGCGGCGGTGGGTGTGGATAATTTTGCTGAAAAAAAACGAGGGGCGCCGAAGAGTAAACTTTAAGAACTGAATATTATGTCACTTATTTATGTGCGAATGTTTAATAACGAAGAACATTAAAACATTCCTGTTGGCCACATGTCGGCAAAGTCATGTGACATTAGTGACGTTTGTACTAACTTGGTTTTAAAGCCTTTACTTTAAAATATACGCCGTTCAATAGCTGAGCTTAATCAGAGAATGATCAAAGCTCATGTAGAAACAAACAAATGAACAAAAGATTTTCTCCTTCATTTCTGTCAAACAAAGCTGTATGAAACGCTTCCAGCTGTTAGTATCATGGTTGCTAGGCAACCTGGGCAGCGCAACGGAGGCTAGACCGTCCCATTTCACAAGCCTCGCACTTCCGGCCTTAGCGGTCTTTAAGTACGCGGCCCTTGAGGATCGTTGAGGCTGCAGACCCTGAATTGGGATACAGCCAATATGTGCATGATGTTGGCAAGAGACAATAAAACAATTACTTCAGTTACGATAGAGTGAAGTCTGATGTTTCCCTCACCGTGCCTCTCTGCGTAACAGATACAAACAAAGTGTACCAATTCCATGTGTGTGTAGTCCAAAAGTGCTAAACTGCACAACGTTTTACCTCAACAAATAGGATTCATGAAGAGAACGCAAAGAAGTGTTCATGTGTGATGAAGGGCACTAACAGAACATACAGGCACAGGTGTAATCTTCAAAAACAAAAAGGGTTTTTTTTACCCCCCAAAAAGACAAAATTATTACAAAAATTCAAAAAATGACAAAAACAAGCAGTTTTAAGAACCAGCTGAGCTCAGCGAACTGACCTGCCCAAATGAGAGACCGCTCCAGCTCCAGCAAGCGAATGAACCACGTGTACACCAAAGGTGAAAACCACAAAGATGATAGCGAACCATAATTTGAGAAGAACCCCGTTCCCCCCTGCGTGGTCACAACAGATGGTTCAGTCCATTTTATTGGCCTCTGTATTTAAACCAGCTCCAGCCTCCGCTTTCACCCGAACCAGGAAGAACCGGAGCGGCAGCCAGCTAACCCAGAAAGAATTCATTCATTCATTTCATTTATTTGTTCATTTTCAGGCACAACAAATACCTATATTGAACATAAAATGCACAAAACAAAAAACAAAAATTGCCTGAAAAAGGAGTGGGACGAAGAAAACTTATTAAATCCCACCCCTATACTCACTCATCATCAAAAAACAATAAACTTCCCGCAGCTACGCCCATCATTACATACAGACCCATCAACAGCCCCGGACACATACAAGCATCTCAATGGCAGCTCGCAAACAACAATTAGAGCCTTCATAACTGAATACAGAATATATAAATTATAAATTGTATTACCACAGGTAACAGGCAGTAATAATTACAAGTAACAAACACACATACATATACATACATACATACATATATATCTACACACACATGCACGTATATATACATACACACACTCTTCTTCTTTTTTTCAAAATAAATCAGATATTTTTCTGAAATGAGAACAGACATTACAGAGCACACTAAAAACCATCATTGAGTATACTGTGACCAGACCAACTGTTTGTAGAGGAATTTATATTAATTATTAATTATTATATTCATTAATATATCATATCCCCGTGTCACCATAGCACACAATACAAACAGACTGTATGCCATCATGTGGGCTGCAGCTCACTGCTGATGTGTTACAAAAATGTACTTTTGTGTGAATATGCATTGAAACACAACAAATGATTTTTTTTTGTATTATTTTTAGTATACTACTCTACTTTTAAGATTAGGCTTAAAACTTTCCTTTTTGCTAAAGCATATAGTTAGGGCTGGACCAGGTGACCCTGAATCCTCCCTTAGTTATGCTGCAATAGATGTAGGCTGCCGGGGGATTCCCATGATGCATTGAGTTTTTCCTTTCCAGTCACCTTTCTCACTCACTATGTATTAACAGACCTCTCTGTATTGAATCATATCTGTTATTAATCTCTGTCTCTCTTCCACAGCATGCCTTTTATCCTGTCTTCCTTCTCTCACCCCAACCAATCACAGCAGATGGCCCCGCCCCTCCCTGAGCCTGGTTCTGCTGGAGGTTTCTTCCTGTTAAAAGGGAGTTTTTCCTTCCCACTGTCACCAAAGTGCTGCTCATAGGGGGTCATATGATTGTTGGGCTTTTCTCTGTATCTATGAAGCGCCTTGAGGCGACTTTTGTTGTGATTTGGCGCTATATAAATAAATAAAATTGAATTGAATTGAATTGAATTACAAACCAACTCAAATGTTTGAACTTATAATCACTGAAGCTTCACAGCACAAAGTAAAAGTAAGACAGAAAGGTAAACATGAGTATGACCCACACGTTTTAGTTGTGTGATTTTAATATTATTGGTAATTAATAATAATCTTATTAATAATAAGAACTTTAAAGAAATCATAACTCGCTGTTGTTTTGCTTCTGTAACGTAACTAGACCTGCTGTTGATTGTTGCAGACTCATGTTAACAGTTTTTAACTGTCAAACAGGTTGTTTGCTGTTTTAAACGTTGGCTGGTAGAAGTGAAACAGTGAATCTAAATTTCAGAAAAATATCTGATTTATTTTGAGCAGCTTAGAAAAACAACGAAGTAAAAAGCCCGATGATTGGTCAAATGAACGCGGATGACAGAGTCTTGTCCTTTGCTGATTCTGATTTTGATATCAGTTCATGCAGACTAGTTTAAATCTAGATAGGCGGGATATTCTTTTTATTACATAAATGTTACCATTTTTTGTGTAAAATATATATTTTCCTTCATTTTTTGCCAGTACCCTAATAGAATGCAGTACATTACTACTACTGGAAGGTGGCAGTCATGCACCTGAAACCTGTTTGCTGACCACCTTTAACAAACAAAAATAGATGAGGGCACCACGAACTACCAGGTGTCAGACCGGGATTATATGTTACCACATAAACAGCTAATAAAAGCTTTTGTATGGAAGTTCTTAACATAATTAACGAAAATGAATCTACTGTGCCGGTAAAGCTAGCATCTCAGAGGTCTGTCCCACCTGTGTGGTGTGTAGTAGCAGTTAAATAATTAAATAATCTGATTTTTCATTTTCTTTCTGTGCATAAAAGTCTTGTAAACAGATTAATTCAGATTAATCTGGTTGCACAGTAAGGTAGAGTCAGCACAAGTTCATTGTGACCTATGTACATATGCTAATGCACAGATATCAGGCGTCAAACTTCTGTTGGTCAGTATTATTGTAGAACAAAACCAGCAATTAAAATCAGATTCATCAAGTGCATGATTGTTGTGAGGGCTTAGAATAGAATAGAATAGAATAGAATAGAATAGCCCTTTATTGTCATTGTCCGTGTACAATTGTCAGCGTTCCACACCAACTGTGTGAATAAAATCTAAATAGTGGAGAGCAGGAATGACAAGCAAACAGAAGAGAACGGCCAAACATTCGAGGCTGCAAAGAAAAGACTTGGTCTGAGTCCGTGTGTGAGCTGAGTGATGAGGCTTACTTAGACCGCAGCTCAGCTTGGTGGGGTGGGTGGGGTTTGGGGGGATAGTGTTTGTCCACAGTGACCCGGGGAAGAGGCTGTTAGTGAGTCTGGAGGTGTGGGACCTGACTGAGGGCAGCGGGTCAAACAGTTGGTGGGTGGGGTGCGAGGGGTATCCTGTGAGACAGGAGATGGCAGCCATTGTTTTTGGGCGGTGTTAATTACCCTCTGCCCTGTTCTCAGTAGTGGCCACAGCAGGAGGAGAGCACGCTCTCCCCTGAGGTAGAAGGGGAGAGAGTAGGTCAGTAGAAGGTCAGCAGGAGCTTCTAGTCCAAGTTATTCCTCCTCAGGACACGGAGGAGGTGCAGCCGCTCTTACCAGGCTGTTGGTGTTGTGGGTCCAGGTGTAATCGGCCATTCATCCAGATTGCACCACCAGATTGCACCCGAGACAAGTCCTCTACCTCCACCCGATACCCAGAAGATGCAATCACCATCCTAGGCCATACTGGGGCAATATGGTTTGTGAGTTCAATTCAATTCAATTCAATTTTATTTATATAGCGCCAAATCACAACAAAAGTCGCCTCAAGGCGCTTCATAGATACAGAGAAAAGCCCAACAATCATATGACCCCCTATGAGCAAGCACTTTGGCGACAGTGGGAAGGAAAAACTCCCTTTTAACAGGAAGAAACCTCCAGCAGAACCAGGCTCAGGGAGGGGCGGCCATCTGCTGCGACCGGTTGGGGTGAGAGAAGGAAGACAGGATAAAGACATGCTGTGGAAGAGAGACAGAGATTAATAACAGATACGATTCAATACAGAGAGGTCTGTTAATACATAGTGAGTGAGAAAGGTGACTGGAAAGGAAAAACTCAATGCATCATGGGAATCCCCCGGCAGCCTACATCTATTGCAGCATAACTAAGGGAGGATTCAGGGTCACCTGGTCCAGCCCTAACTATATGCTTTAGCAAAAAGGAAAGTTTGAAGCCTAATCTTGAAAGTAGAGATAGTGTCTGTCTCCTGAATCCAAACTGGAAGCTGGTTCCACAGAAGAGGGGCCTGAAAACTGAAGGCTCTCCCTCCCATTCTACTTTTAAATACTCTAGGAACAACAAGTAGGCCTGCAGAGCGAGAGCGAAGTGCTCTAATAGGGTGATATGGTACTACAAGGTCATTAAGATAAGATGGGGCCTGATTATTTAAGACCTTGTATGTGAGGAGCAGGATTTTGAATTCAATTCTGGATTTAACAGGAAGCCAATGAAGGGAAGCCAAAACAGGAGAAATATGCTCTCTCTTTCTAGTCCCTGTCAGTACTCTTGCTGCAGCATTTTGGATTAACTGAAGGCTTTTCAGTGAGTTTTTTGGACTTCCTGATAATAATGAATTGCAGTAGTCTAGCCTGGAAGTAATAAATGCATGAACTAGTTTTTCAGCGTCACTCTGAGACAGGATATTTCTAATTTTAGAGATGTTGCGCAAATGGAAGAACGCAGTCTTACATATTTGTTTAATATGTGCGTTGAAGGACATGTCCTGGTCAAAAATGACTCCAAGGTTCCTCACAGTGTTACTGGAGGCCAAGGTAATGCCATCCAGAGTAAGAATCTGGTTAGATACCATATTTCTAAGCTTTTCAGCGCCGAGTACAATGACCTCAGTTTTATCTGAGTTAAGAAGCAGAAAGTTAGCGGCCATCCAAGTCTTTATGTCTTTAAGACATTCCTGCAGTTTAACTAATTGGTGTGTGTTATCTGGCTTCATGGACAGATAGAGCTGGGTGTCATCTGCATAACAGTGAAAATGTATGCTATGTCTTCTAATGATGCTGCCTAGGGGAAGCATGTATAATGTAAACAGAATTGGTCCTAGCACTGAACCCTGTGGAACTCCATAATTAACCTCAGTGTGTGAAGAGGACTCTCCATTTACATGCACAAATTGGAGTCTATTAGATAGATATGATACAAACCACTGCAGTGCAATACCTGTAATACCTACAGCATGTTCTAATCGCTCTAATAGGATATTATGGTCAACAGTATCGAACGCTGCACTGAGGTCAAGAAGGACAAGCACAGAGATGAGTCCACTGTCAGAGGCCATAAGAAGATCATTTGTAACCTTCACTAAAGCTGTTTCTGTGCTGTGATGAACTCTGAAACCTGACTGAAACTCTTCAAATAAACCATTCCTCTGCAGATGATCTGTTAGCTGTTTGACAACTACTCTTTCAAGGATTTTTGATATGAAAGGAAGGTTGGAGATTGGCCTATAATTAGCTAAGACTGCTGGGTCTAGAGATGCTTTTTGAGTAAAGGTTTAACTGCAGCCACCTTGAAGGCCTGTGGTACATAGCCGATTATTAGAGATAGGTTGATCATATATAAGATCGAAGAATTAATCAATGGCAGGACTTCTTTGAGCAATTTTGTAGGAATGGGGTCTAGTGAGATGTGAGTGAGTGAGGTGAGTGAAGATGGTGTTGGTATGGACTTTATGTGCTGTTGTGCTGTCGACCTGATGTGCTGTGTTTATGCTCGGAAACTGTACTGAAACCTCTTTTGCGCATCTGGGTCGTAGCTGGAAATCCAGCTCTCGCCACAGGTGATTAACCCCAACGTCAAGGTCGGTTCAGTTCTCAGAGAAGTTGATTATTGTTACCCTCAAATTTGGATCCTAACATCGCACAAGATAGGGAAGTGGTCAGCAGACTAATAGCAGCCACAGGAAATGGTCTAATGTGCACAAGATGATCACCTGAAGCTGGCAGGGTTTTATTATATCGGGGGAGTCACAGAACTATGTCATCATGCCTCACATGACGTCAGAAAATTGCAGGTCAAGGTTTAGAGCGTTTTAGCGTCATCAATAATTTCAGAATGGTCCTTATTAGCCATGAACCTTAAAAAAAGGTTTAAAACACCACAAAATTCTTTACAAATTGATTGGATGTTTTGGGTCAGCGTCAAATAATTGGCTGTCTGTGTTTTCCCCTCGTTTCCTCTTGTTTTTCGACGCCACCTGTTTGGTGCAGTGACAGCCTCCCAGCACATCCTGTGGCCCTCTGCACCGAGCTACTGGCAAGGCTTTAGTGAGGGATGTCCACTAAGCCATTACTTTATCACAGTGTGATTACAGCAGATCTCATTTGCATACACCGAAGGAAGCACTTCACAGACTTTGCCCATTATGAAGCTGTTGATGAATAATGATCCATCATGAATGGTGAAACTGTCATTTAACAACTTTGAGGCGACGTCTTTACAAATGCCTACTTTCAGTGCCGAGTCAGGAAGTGCCACATCGCCAATATAGAATTTAAGGTTTAATTAGAGGGTGTGTATAGTGTAGACCTGAAACATGAATGCAGGAGGATCATGATTCTCATGGCTAGCAGGGGTCAGCTACTCTGGTATTAGTTGGAAATCTGGATGCAGAAACGTTCCTCAACAAACACTGTCCTGATGATAATCAGCTCTTATTGATTATAGCATCTTATGTGAGATATGCTCCTCACTGACTAACTGAGGAAAACTGGACTTATAAACGATATTAATACAAAGTGTGTTTTAGTCTCTGAGATGTCATCCAATGAGAGAGCAGTATCCCCACAGTAAGATTCTTCTGTGGAACCAGCTTCCAGTTTGGATTCAGGAGACAGACACTATCTCTACTTTTAAGATTAGGCTTAAAACTTTCCTTTTTGCTAAAGCATATAGTTAGGGCTGGACCAGGTGACCCTGAATCCTCCCTTAGTTATGCTGCAATAGATGTAGGCTGCCGGGGGATTCCCATGATGCATTGAGTTTTTCCTTTCCAGTCACTTTTCTCACTCACTATGTATTAACAGACCTCTCTGTATTGAATCATATCTGTTATTAACCTCTGTCTCTCTTCCACAGCATGTCTTTATCCTGTCTTCCTTCTCTCACCCCAACCGGTCGCAGCAGATGGCCGCCCCTCCCTGAGCCTGGTTCTGCCGGAGGTTTCTTCCTGTTAAAAGGGAGTTTTTCCTTCCCACTGTCGCCAAAGTGCTTGCTCATAGGGGGTCATATGATTGTTGGGCTTTTCTCTGTATCTATGAAGCGCCTTGAGGCGACATTTGTTGTGATTTGGCGCTATATAAATAAAATTGAATTGAATTGAATTGAATTGAATTGAATTGAATTGAATTAAGATCCACACTTGACTCCTTCCATGCACGTGTGAAAATCCTTCTCTTTAGGCTTAATGAGACTTAACTAACTACACTGTAAAAAAAATGCAATATAAAAGTATTTTACAGTTTTGTACTGTTTTTCTTGAATATCATTAAATTCACATAAATAGACTGATTTTACTTTTCAAATGTAAATTAACGTAAAATCAGTGTAAATGTAATAAAACCTAATTTTCTTGTTTTTTAAATATATTTGTCTGTACATGTGCATATTTAGATTGTTAAAATACATTCACAAATATTTGTCCGTTATTTGAAAGATTGACCTGTTAAATTCAAATGTAATGCTGTGGAAAAATATATAAAATGATTCTTATTGGCAGTTCGTCTTGTAATCAGAAGGTTGCCGGTTTGAGCGCCGGCTCGGACAGTCTCGGTCGTTGTGTCCTTGGGCAAGACGCTTCACCTTCCACCTACTGGTGTTGGCCAGAGGGGCCAATGGTGCGATATGGCAGCCTCACCTCTGTCAGTCTGTCCCAGGGCAGCTGTGGCTACGACTGTAGCTGCCTCCACCAGTGTGTGAATGTGAGAGTGAATGAATAGTGGAATTGTAAAGCGCTTTGAGGGCCCCGAAAAGCGCTATATAAATGCAATCCATTATTATTATTATTTAAACCAACTGTTAACTGTATATTTCTGTACATTTAAGTATTATTATTCATATTGACCTTATTATTCATTGACCTTGTTTATAGGTAATTTCATTGTTTAATCACATTGCAATGTTCCAAATCTAATGTTTAAAAGCACTTGAAAAAGGCAAAATCCCATGTAAAATTAGGGCAACAAACTGTCATTACTGAAAATAACTGTATTTTTATGAGAAAGTTATTTTCTGTTATTTTCTGGTATTATTTTGGTGCCCCAGCTCCCGAAATATTACGTTTTTTTAAGATTTTTTTTTTTTTACAGTGTAACTAATGTCTAATGGTGATGTCATGGCAGCTGCATTTACCTTTACATGGAATTAGTAGTTAAACCTTTACTTAAAAAGCATCTCTAGACCCAGCAGTCTTAGCTAATTATAGGCCAATCTCCAACCTTCCTTTCATATCAAACATCCTTGAAAGAGTAGTTGTCAAACAGCTAACAGATCATCTGCAGAGGAATGGTTTATTTGAAGAGTTTCAGTCAGGTTTCAGAGTTCATCACAGCACAGAAACAGCTTTATTGAAGGTTACAAATGATCTTCTTATGGCCTCTGACAGTGGACTCATCTCTGTGCTTGTCCTGCTAGACCTCAGTGCAGCGTTCGATACTGTTGACCATAATATCCTATTAGAGCGATTAGAACATGCTGTAGGTGTTACAGGTACTGTGCTGCAGTGTTTTGTATCATATCTATCTAATAGACTCCAGTTTGTGCATGTAAATGGAGAGTCCTCTTCACACACTGAGGTTAATTATGGAGTTCCACAGGGTTCAGTGCTAGGACCAATTCTGTTTACATTATACATGCTTCCCCTAGGCAGCATCATTAGAAGACATAGCATACATTTACACTGCTATGCAGATGACACCCAGCTCTATCTGTCCATGAAGCCAGATAACACACACCAATGAGTTAAACTGCAGGAATGTCTTAAAGACATAAAGACTTGGATGGCCGCTAACTTTCTGCTTCTTAATTCAGATCAAACTGAGGTTATTGTACTCGGCCCTGAAAAGCTTAGAAATATGGTATCTAACCAGATTCTTACTCTGGATGGCATTACCTTGGCCTCCAGTAACACTGTGAGGAACCTTGGAGTCATTTTTGACCAGGACATGTCCTTCAACGCACATATTAAACAAATATAAATAAACCTCTCTGCATTGAATCATATCTGTTATTAATCTCTGTCTCTCTTCCACAGCATGTCTTTATCCTGTCTTCCTTCTCTCACCCCAACCAATCACAGCAGATGGCCCCGCCCCTCCCTGAGCCTGGTTCTGCTGGAGGTTTCTTCCTGTTAAAAGGGAGTTTTTCCTTCCCACTGTCGCCAAAGTGCTGCTCATAGGGGGTCATATGATTGTTGGGTTTTTCTCTGTATCTATGAAGCGCCTTGAGGCAACTTTTGTTGTGATTTGGCGCTATATAAATAAAATTGAATTGGAAAATTGAATTGAATTCATGGGTATCATTCACTTTATCCTCATCTTTCCAAGACTTCGGCTGATGAGTTTCTATTCCTTTGCCCAAAGTTGACTTTTATTTTTAGAATCATCTATTTTTTAATTAATTTATTTACAAATGTACTAACAACAGCATCAGGATCATTCACACATGACTCAAATGTTGCTGAATTGTATTGTAACAGTGGTCCTGCCGAGGTCTGGGATCGATGATCCTTTGACAAGGACCAGCTTGTTTGGCTGTTTGAGAAGAGGGACAAATACAAATTAGCAATAAAGTGACAGTTTTGAAGGAATCTGCTTTTAACCCGAAAGGTTTTGTTAGATTGTACATTTCAGTTCAGAGGTATTTTGGTGGCATTCAAGTGAACGTGGTCAGTTTAAACAGAGATTCGGAAAATGAGGAAGTTACTGACATCATCAGAGGATGTGCAGATAGACAACCTCATCTGGGTTCCTCCAGCTTTTGCGTAGCCTTCAGTAGGAATACGCTGAGGCCGTGAAAACGACTAGAAGTCACCAGAACCATCTCAGAACACACCCAACAAAATCAGTTACAAACAAGAGCTCCCAAACTACACTTTGGTCACTTAGTTGGGTTATAGCATCAAAGGACTGCCTCCTTTTGCGAAACCCTTTCCTCTAGCTCACTACAGTGTACCGTGGCCTTGAAAGAATGCTGATCTCTCCTTGCTGATGATCAGACTTTTCTTTGTGCTTCTCTTTGGGTCAATGCCAGCCTCCCTGGCTGTTGGCTCTCTGGAACTTTTGTCAGCATCCTTGTAGGCCCAATGTCACATTGTATTTTCTGATGAATGCCAGTGCTGCTGATTGTTGGTGGAATCTTTCTGTTTTATCCTTTGAGATGGATTCAAGATGGTACAGTTTTGCGACGTCGGTGCAAATCAGCGGTAACTTGCACTGTCTTTAGAATAGAGCTATAACAGACAAATCTCATCTTTAAGCATAATGTTGCACAGAAGCAAAGATTTTCTCTCGTGCAGTCATTTTTTTGCTGGGCAGCAAAGCAGACTGTGCTCGCGACCGCCCTGCTAATACCCATCATGCATTTGTCAGGGCGTAGATACGAGAGGGAGGGGGACGGCTGGAAAATCGACTGACACAGTAACAAATGGCAGGCAGCCAGGCTGTCAGCGCACAGCGGTCGTCCTTCACAGGGGGGACTGGTAAATGGACAAGACAGAGGAGAAGAGGAAGACACAGAGGAGGGCATGAGGAGGGCACGGTTACTTCGTGTTATCTTACAAAAAAGGAAGATTCACACAGCAACTGGGTCACGCTGAAAAAAACTTGTTTTGTGTTGCCTCCAAGCACTGATCAGCTTTTCCTTCAAAGACTGGAGTCAAATATACAGCATCTGTAGTCTCAGAGCCTCCAAGGGCTCGAAATCAGCTTTGAGCTCAGCATTTCTTGATGAAAATCTCTACTTCTAAATAATGCCTACATATTATTGTTTTTATATATTGTTAAAAGAAGCTGTTGGTCAGACAAACTGTGATGGTTTGAAGACTGTGACAAAAAGGCAGCAGGTCAGAGCTGGAGATCCTGAGGTTCTCGTTGGGTTGGGAGTAATAAGAACGGAGTACATCAGCGGGACGGCTCAGATCACGTGGCTGGAGACAAAGTTAGAGGCGAGGCTGGTTTGGATGTGTTCAGGGACAGTCGGTGTGTCGGACAAAGGATGTTGAGTATGAGGCCAGGCAGGAGGAAAAGACCACAGAGAAGATTCGTGGATGTAGAGGAGGAGGAAATGCAGAGGGTTGGTGTGACAGAGCAGCCAGAATAAGGAGTAGATGATTGGTCTGTGCAACGCTGACGCTTTTAGTAAATCAGGGCTTTAAACTCTATAATCAATTAAAGATATTAGTGCAGGTTATATAGATCGTTTTTATACGCATAGTAGTTTTTTTAATCCAATTTGTACCTTAATAAATTTATATTTTTAATGACTGATATTTGTCTTACATTTAAAGGCATTGCAAAATATTAATGCAGTAGTACCAGGATCGTCTTTCTCAGGGGATGAACTGATTTAATCTCAAGTAGGTAAAAAAATCAATACAACAAATCATAATCTATATTTGTTTCAATGTAATGATGTGCAAATGTTCTAGGACCATTCTCAGTAACATGTGTTGTATTTCTGTGATGTGCTGAACCACAAATGTTCAATCCAGGAAAAAATATATATAATAAACACCAGTACACAGGAACGAACACACACACACACACCTTTGTCATCACTGACAGTCACCCCTGCGTTGGGCTTTGGTAACGTTATTATACATGCAAGACCTGAAACAACTAGCATCAGTTTAATCGCTGTGGAAGAGACGAGTGTTTCTTCTGTGGAGTGACTGCATTACTTTGCATTTAATGCAACGTACTGCATGAAAAGCATTGCAGAGGGGACACATTCAACAATGTGTGATCAGTAAGAGGTTTTTAACATATTTCATCCACTTTTTACAGTTGCTCAAAGCTGAGCTGAACCCTCTCAGACACCGTAGTATTTACACGTGTGGCACAGCAGTGACTTTATATATAGATGTGGAAGTGCTGAGACTCGCATGGAGCTGGTGTTCAGTTTGTTTCTGTGTGTGAAAAATTACAATAAGATATAAAATAGTTTTTTGTCTTTTGTTTTTTTATTAGTCAAGCAGCTAGAAAACAATGGCTGTGTGTGTGTGTGTGTGTGTGTGTGTGTGTGTTGTTTACTGCATTTTGATTGGTCTGTATGTAAAACATCCTCATAGAAATAAACCTGTCATGATCCAAGCAGCCAGGAACACACAGGCACAAATGTAATCTTCAAAAAAATGGGTTTTATTTTATTTTATTTATTTTATTTATTATACCCCCAAAAAGGACAAGATGATTACAAAAATTCAAAATAACAAAAATAAAGTTTTTAAGAACCAAGTAGGCCCATAAAAGAGGTTAATTTAACAGAACGCTGCTCAAAAGCTACTTAACAAAAACATAACTCAACAAACTGACCTGCCCAAATGAGAAACAGCTCCAGTTATATAGCAAATGAACAAACCATTATATACACCAAAGGTGAAAACTAAAGAGATAACAGCTAACCATCATTCAAGAAGAACCCCATTCCCCCTGCATGATCACAATAGATGGTCCAGTCCACTTTATTGGCTTCTGCATTTAAACCAGCTCCACCCTCAGCCTCCTCTTTCAGTCAAACCAGGAAGGACTGGAGCGGAGGCCAGGTAACTCAGAAAGAGCAGAAATATAATCAATATAACAAACAATGCAAAGTCTATGCCACCATTTGGGCTGTAGCTTAGTGCTGTCATGCATTACAGGTAAACTCAAAATATCAAATTAGTTTTAGAGCATAGCGTGAACATAAGACAAAAGACCAAATGAATATTACCTAATATCTCAGTTGTGTGGTTGCAGCCATCACAACCTCAACACTGTATAGTTACAATGAACTCTGACGCAGACAGTACCACCGTTCCAGTACAGCTTTGTAGGAATAATCCAAAAAATGTGTCTTTTTTTTAAATGTGCACTTTTTAGATTACATCTTATAGCCAATTAGCCAGTAAAGCTAAATTAAAAGCAAAGTGTTGTTGTAGGAATTGTTCCAGCCGTTGCTTTGGTCCCACATGCTTGAAGCTGCCATCTTGTTGCAGTGATTCAGAGATGTGACTGCTGAGTGTTGGTACAACAGTGATCTCTGCATCACTGTCTTTATATCATTAAGGGCATTATTCATGTTTGCTTTATTTGATGATTCAAAAGTAAGTGATAGTAATGGGAATTCACATATCAGGGTTTTTCAGGATCTGCTAAAAAACCAGAAAATCCCCCAAATGCATTAAAGCTCCAAAGCTGCTGTGATTGGGTGAAATTTGAGAGATTTCCCATTGTGTTAAAAAAAAATGCACCCGCTGGCTACAGCTGAGGGGTGCAGAGGAGGCGCTCAACAGGAGGGGACGTGTTGTCACGCCAGACTGCGACCTGCAGGGATCTCGCTCTGCACACGATTACGCTCATGACCAGAAACAGGCGCCACAGCAAACGTAAAGTCACTTTGACTCATTGGACAGTGATGAAACCCACGACGCGATTTGATTGGTCACATGCAGCTGTTTCTGAGCGGCTCTGCTCTCGGGCAGATTTGTCCACATGTGTGAACTTTGTTGGCCGATCATTAAAAACAAACCCACAGAGATTTAAGTCATCACGCTGTCATTTCTCTAAAATGTGCTTAACCTGCATGTTTTCCCCTTTTTTATTAGATATGAATCATTTACAACATTTCCATCCTCTGTCAGGAAATACACCGACTCCTGAAACCTGTTGGGTCGGACTCATTTTCTGAATGAAATGGTTTTAATAATGTATAAAGGAGTTTTCTTAAACCTTTAACAAACGGTGTTTCACACAACCTTGAGCTGCTGAAAACATTTAACCGTCCTCGTGGATCCAGTCTGATCAGACCTGTTTGAGTTTGATCGTTCGGTGTGAAAGGACCACATTTAGCCCTGCAGTCTTCTTACAAAATCAAGCATGAGGCAGAATTATCAATGTATGTTTTTCACCCATTATGCTGCTAATTTATTTGGACGCCCAGATTTACAACAGTTGTAACTGGAGCTTAAAGCTCAGGGCAATATGGCCAAAACTCTTTATCCCAATATATATTTGAAAATTTGCGCTAACGATATAACTGACACGAGACAAAAACAAAATACTTCTTTATTAGTGCAAAACTCATCAATGTATTTTCACTTAAACAAGCAGCTGTTTTTATGTGCATTAAAGCTATTTAAAAATGTAACCGTGCAAATGCAAATTCCCTGCTGACAGTTTAACCAAAAGGCATTTCCAACGGAAATGGGCCAACATATCCTCAGCATGTATAATATCCACACAAGTTAAAAAGAGCTGCTTTGAAAAAAAAAGAGCTGAACTGCAGTCCAAATAAGTCAAATACATATTTTTCGGATAATAAGGCGCATGAAGTGAAACCAAACAGTCAGATGAGTCAAACTTTTCTCAACTCATCCTTCTTGCTTCCTCCACTTCTGTACCGTTAATTCATTAATGCTGAAATCTCTCACAGCTGCTCTGTTCCCATGTTCTACTGCGCGACTGCGAGCATGTCTCTTAACAGGAGCCATTTTGAATTCAATTCAATTATATGTTATTAATACAGCGCCAAATCACAACAGCAGGCGCCTCAAGGCGCTTTATATTGTACAATAATAGGTACAGAGAAAAACCCAACAATCATATGACCCCCTATGAGCAGCACTTTGGCGACAGTGGGAAGGAAAAACTCCCTTTTAACAGGAAGAAACCTCCAGCAGAACCAGGCTCAGGGAGGGGCGGGGCCATCTGCTGTGATTGGTTGGGGTGAGAGAAGGAAGACAGGATAAAGACATGCTGTGGAAGAGAGACAGAGATTAATAACAGATATGATTCAGTGCAGAGAGGTCTGTTAACACATAGTGAGTGAAGAAGAAACACCCAGTGCATCATGGGAATCCCCCGGCAGCCTACACCTATTGCAGCATAACTAAGGGAGGATTCAGGGTCACCTGGTCCAGCCCTAACTATATGCTTTAGAGAGCGAGAGCGAAGTGCTCTAATAGGGTGATATGGTACTACAAGGTCATTAAGACCTTGTATGTGAGGAGCAGGATTTTCAATTCTGGATTTAACAGGAAGCCAAAACAGGAGAAATATGCTCTCTCTTTCTAGTCCCTGTCAGGACTCTTGCTGCAGCATTTTGGATTAGCTGAAGGCTTTTCAGTGAGTTTTTTGGACATCCTGATAATAATGAATTACAGTCGTCCAGCCTGGAAGTAATAAATGCATGAACTAGTTTTTCAGCGTCACTCTGAGACAGGATATTTCTAATTTTAGAGATGTTGCGCAAATGGAAGAACGCAGTCTTACATATTTGTTTAATATGTGCGTTGAAGGACATTTTGGGCTCCTTATATAGACACAATACGGTAATATTACGTTGACGCACAGTACGTATCACTCCGCGAGGCTCCGCCTACGATAGCCGTAATGCTCCGACAATCCATCAAGCGGTGCGGCTTCGTAGCTTAGCAAAGTCGTACTGAAACATTTGACAGATTTTTGAGCGCCGTGCACATAAAATCGGTTTGAGGTCAGTAAACACAACCAGAGTTCATACATAAGGCACACGGGATTATAAGGGGCTCTGTCGACTTTTGAGAAAATTAAAGGATTTTAAGAGCGCCTTATAGTACGGAAAACACGGCAATAACAACGCCCGCTAGCATGTTCTACCAAAAATGTGCTTTGTTGTGTATCCGACAGACAAAAGCCAAACCAGCCAATCAGGATTGAGAATTCTCAGTAATTTGTGATGAAGTGTCATCCAGTCTTAGAACTGTTCCTGTTATCTGGCCTCAAGCGTCAAGTTTCAAATTGAAAACCTTAACAGTGTTTTATTTTCTCTGTGGCTGTGAAGGCGGTCGATCGAGTTTATTAGCCGTGAGCTCAGTGAGCTCAGTGAAAACCACACCTGCTGAACCACACAGCTCCTTTGGTTGGCATCAAACTAAGTTGTCATTTCAAACATAGGCTCGAGCTGCAGCTGCTAGCTGATGGGCATGGATGGGGCATAATAAACATTCTCATATTATCCCCGTATCTTCATCACCTGTGCACGAGCATCCTTCTGTTGCATTTCCTAACATGAGCATTTACTTGTTGTTACTGTGCTGCAGACGTGTGTTATCTGAGCTTGTTTGCAGCACACATTGATTTTAGTCCTTTGCTTTCACTGAGCTTATCGGCACCAAGCGAGCCGTCCAATCAGCCGCAGGCGCACGCCCTCAACTTCCTGGTCTTTACCGACCCATGACAACCGATTGAAGCGAGAGGAGTGCGAATGCCCCTTCTCCTCATCTTGTCTTTGTGTTGTCCTTTTTTGCGATGGCAGACACATTTGTGTTTATTTCCCCCTCACTGTGTTTTCTTTTTTAATTCGTCACATTTTCTCAGGAATAGCAGATCCAATTAGATAGCTCACCCTCGAAAGGATGGGATCATTATGTGGAGTAACACAGAAATATGTACAACGAATGCACTGAGACCGTGAAAATGAGCGAAGCAGGGCTATGAAGATGTCTGTCAGACAACACAGCGGCGGCAGCACCAGCTGTGCCCGATCCGAATGGGCACTGGCAGGGATCCAGGCCCAGAAGGGTCAGATGAGGACACCAACAGAAGAGAGGGGGTGGAGTATGTTTGCAGGGCAGGCAGAGCGATGGAGAGAGGGGGAAATGATTGTGCAGAAGGGGGCGGGTGGAGGAGGAGGAGGAGGAGAGAACGAGGGAGCGTTTGGTACGATGAAGGAAACAAAAGGACGGCAAGAAAGGCAAACAAAGCCGTGCGGGAGGGTTAGACCCATGAATTTGTTTGCTGATATACAAAAGCTGCATAGACACAGACGTCCTCAAGTCATCGTCCACCTCGAACATGACACGTACGATTGTTTGCATTACATTATATCTTAGTGCAAAGGTACCGAATCGTGCTTTTGTGAACACCTTTCTGTGTGCAGGAGAGATTTTTCTTAAACTCATTTTCCCTCATCACCCCAGAGCAGACTAGATCATCGAACACTGACGCAGCTGTATGGTTGATAGGGATGCTCTTTCTGGGCCAAAGACAGCTTTTTTTCTCATCTTCTTCCAGGAAAACAAAGAAGTCCTTTTGTTATAAAAGATGACAGCATTAATCTTAAGTGCAAATTCAGTTATACGACTTTATGCAACCAGATGCCAGAAATGTAACATTTTGCATCATCCATCATTTGGTTTTTGGTGAGGTCAGGATGCCTCGTCCTAATCTCATCACAATAAAATTCACTTCATTCATTATTAGTTGCGTCTTGGATGAATCTCTCAGGACTGACTCATTCCAGTTTCTATCTACTTCCCATCATGTCTGCCTGCAGCTTCACTTTCAATCCTCTTAGCTTTGTCTTCCCAGTGCAAGAAACGAGATTCCCAAGACCGGAGCCAAACGAGATCACACAACGTTAAAACCGTGTGAAGTAAACGCCATCAGAGGGGAGATCGCCAGGCCAAGCCGACAGATGCTGAGTAATGCAGAGGGTCTTTACTGAGTGCCAGAGAAAAAATGAGTAATTAGTAAATTAGTGACCGTGCAGTGCAAGAGCGTTAAGGAGCTTGGCATCCCACTAAGGATTTGGAAAACAGTTGATTAGTTCGTTCCTGGCGGCCTTCAGGAGACACTTTGACTCACGTCTCTTAAATAAATGTTTCTGTTTCTTTATCATGAAAATATCTGATTTCTGGCTCTCCAATAAATCCCTGTACATTCGTCCTCTTCACCAACACAAGTCCGCCGCTAAACAAATGTAAAATGGGGCTTTCAGCACATCGGTGAATAACATCGTAGTCTGTTGTCAGTTTATAGGAATTCCATTCATCGGTCCCAAGAGAGCGACACAAAAGGCAGGCTGTAAAAAGCAACACACGAGCGTAATTTATAAAACGCAAAAAGGACCGAATTCAAAGTTTAATAAAAGGAGCAAAGGCATGAAGACGTCCTGGGTTATACCACAGGGTTGAGCTGCAGAGTGGAAGCAGACGGGAAGACCAGGTGACCCGGCAGGTGGGATTGGTCGGTTTGAGGAGCAGAAACTAACTGAAAAAATGCCAGAAAATCAAAACTATGAGAGTCACATGAACTCTTATTTCAGAAAGGGATTCCTCTGTGTTTAGTTCGGAGATGTTTTGGCTCAATCGTGTTGTTGTTGATGTTTTTGGTAGAACTTTTCTGTTTATGGGGAATCATAAAAGTAACCGTGAACCTTTCATAGATTCTGACAAACTCATTGCTGTTGTCTTCATTTTGTCTTGGTCTAACGGTGAAACGGGCATTTTTCCATCAGTCTGCTCAACGTCCGTCACATTAAAATGCTTTTCAAATCTAAAACTTGAAAAACCAAGCGAGGTGGACGAGTTCTACTCCAGCGTGAGGACGGCCAGCGTCGGACCGTTGCGGTGCCGCCATTTCATGTCAAACGGACTCTGGGGAAGATTAGGAGATACTTTTGTCAGACAGGCTGCGGCTGAATAGATGGAAAGAAAAGGGGAAATTTAGAGAGTTTGAGAAAGAAAGAGGCAGAGCGAATGAAACTGGACGATGAAGAGCCACGGGGAGACCGAGTGAAAGGAAAGGGGTTGAAGAGGGAGGGAGAGGTAAGTGATAGAGAGAAGGCCAAATGTGTCTGGGAAAGTTTTGGAGCTGAGGTGCATTGTGGGAGAGCAGACAGTGTGTCTGGGGGGTCTGAGGTGTGGATTAATGCCAGCGATTGGAGGAGGGCTGCCGCAGTTGTGCGTGAGCAGAATATCAGACGAAGGGAGAAGAGGAGAGAAGATGGAAGGGGTACAGACGCAGAATTTTTGGAAAAGGCGATATTCTCCGCTCGTGTTGCATGAAGGAAAGTGCCAGTAAAGTTGAACAAAGATGTGAAACGGCGCACTTACCGAATCCTAATTTGCACGAATCGAAGCTGTTTCAGTGAAAACGCTTCACCTTGAAGTGTGCGCAGAGCTGCTACAGTCCAGGCACCGAGACTCGGGCCTGGGTTCATCAGGTGCGTTTCAGGCAGAACCGTAATCCACCATCTATGAAATGGCACCAACTTTCATTTCTGCATGAAAAGCAATTTGAAAGGATTACCAGGACTGCAGCAAACATCTTATGAACTCGCACAGTCAAATTTCATTATAGCAAGATTATTGCAGATCTGCTTTGAGTTGAAAGGGTATATTTGTTTTTGTTCCCTGAAGGAAACTTCATGCTAGTTATCTGTGTGCTGGAGATTGGACTGAAGTTGGAACGTCGAGGCCGCTGAAGGACGGACGGCAGGTCATGAGAGCAGAAACTGACGAATCGGCCGAGGCTCACTCAGAGGGCAGAAGTGCACAACAAGCCGGTCACTCCTTGTGTTCTTGGCTTGTTTGTTATCCTGTCTGGGCTTTAACGCTGGTCCCAAATGGGTACGTTGGGAAACTGTTTAGGAAATTTAGCAGCTCCGTATGAAGATTTAGCTGCATTTTAAAAAGGAAAAGTAGCTGCTGGGTCACACCTTCCCCAACGAAACGATTGCAGCTGAACATGGGAACACGTCTTATTGAATATCCACACTCTGCTTATTTTACAGCTTCACGGTGTTTCCTTCTGTGTAATGAACTTACTGAGGTATCAGGTAAAACATAAGCTAGGAACATTTTATCTTCTTCGTCTGGTCAGAACTGAAAGTTAAAATGATGTAAAGTTGTGCCATGCTAATACAGGCGCATTCACTGAGGCAGTCTCTTTCTGTGGACATTAGATTTTTTTCCCTCCAGCATAACTTTAAATCTATAATCAGTTGCCAGAAAGTATTAATGTATATAATCTAGTGTAAATGTTCTTTTTTAAAGTATCAATGGCTACAAGCTTCACCAGTTTAACGATTTCCCAAAAATTCAACTACAAATGTGAGTGTAGGTGTGACGACATGTATGAGCTCATGGAAGATGTTGTTGAAAATGTCCATAAAGACAGAATTATAGAGTACACACCTGTGACACACCTGTGACACACCTGTGACACACCTGTGACTCACCTGTGACACACCTGTGACACACCTGTGACACACCTGTGACACACCTGTGACTCACCTGTGACTCACATGTGAAGCAGAAAACACTGAATAACCTGTACAGAGTAACTGAACGGGCCGTGGGAGAATTTGTAACGTCTGTAGGAACTTTGATTGGTTGTAACCAGACTAGCGGCGAGGCTTATGGGGGGCTCTTGGCATGTAACTGACCGGGGATAAACTATGGAGACGTTACTGGGCAGTGTGCTGATTTGCAATGGCTTCGACTTTAAACGTCCGTGACTTGCTGGATTTGCTGCTAACATCTGAGTGCCAGGTACCTTAACAGGAAGCTGGTTGGTACAGAGGTGATAAAAACAGCAACAATTTGACCTTCAGTCTTCGTGGTCCTCATGTGGACTTCATATGGTCACATTTTAAGCAGTAATCGGTTTGAAAAAGTGGGACAACACTTTGCTACGGTGTGGCCACCTTTTTTCAGTGTTTTTCAGTCCTGTCTAATGTTAGCTTAGCCGTGTATGGCAGGTTAGTACGTGGATGGGAGACTTCCTGGGAGGGAATACCAGGTGAAGGAGTTTTTCCTTCCCACTGTCACCAAGTGCTTGCTCAAAGGGGTAGTTTGATTGTTGGGGTTTTCTCTCTATTACTTCAGGCTTTTACAACATAAAGGAACTTGAAATGACAAACTCTTATAAATAAAATGTGTTTGTTTTTTCTAAAGACAGGAAGTAATTCCTAGTTTCAGAAAAACTAGTGCGAGGTGACTAAATGTTGACCCCTTGTGGCACAAACTAGCGCTGTTTGAAGAATGACAAGTGACAAAAACACAGAATAACGCTGAAATAGACCAAACTTATTTCAGGGTGAAATCGACGATAGAATCAAATATGTCTGCGGATTGGTAAAGTTTGGCCTAGTCGAGTGCTTGAGCCTCTGCCCACAAACTGTAATCGGATCCACAGATGCGTTATTTTGGGACAATCTATTTCTTACACTTGAATACCCAGAATTCCTGTGATGTGATGTCAGCATGCAGCACACGGCTGTTTGCCAAAACAGCCAGTCTGTAGCACCAAAGTAAGCTTTCAGTGGGAGCTGATACTGTTACAGCTGAATACTTGAAGATTTCTGCATCTACCTGAATTTAATTTGTGTGAAAAAGCCCAAACCTGCAGCCCTGTCAGTTGGGAGTGCGTATTTCAAAACTATCTGAGCGCCGCATCGATTCAGCTGCTAACCACTCATGATGGACCAGTGTACGTGCCGTCACCAGCGTTTACAGAGCTGCACCTCTGCACCTGATCGTCCCGAGACTAAAACCAAAGCAGCCCCTGTTCCCGTGTTCGCCCAGTGCCGGCTACTCTCACGGTCTTATTACTGGAGCTGCATGTTATCAAAAGATATCAGTGACAGAGGACATTTTTGCAGTATTATGATACAGTGAAATCTGGAGCTGCTCCCGAGCTGTGAAAGGCAGGCATATGGAGAAATGGTCTGTATCTGTGCCTCGGTAAACCAGAGCCAAGTCCCGAAATGACTCCTTCTTTTCTGTTCGCAGCTGAGGCTAACTAAAGATTGGTATTTGTTTTTGGTGCGGGGAAGCTTTCCAAGAAATGTGTGCGTGCATGTGTGTGTTTCTGTATGTGCACGAGTGTGTACGTGCATGCAAGTTAGTCTGCTTCTGGCTGTGTGTGACGCTCTGGGAGACGAGGATACGTGTGTGTGCGTCTCCAAGTGTTTGTGTCGGAGTAGTAGGGCATTTTGGGAAGAGGACTGAGTAGCTGTACCTGGACTCTCCTGTCCTGCTTTTTAAATGCAGAGGAAGGAGAAGAGGAGGAAGGAGTGTGCAAGGAAGAGGAGGGGAAAAAGGGGGAGAGGTTCAGGGGTGACAGGAGGACGGCTTCATGGCTGCGTTTTCCTTTCGCTGCTTTTCCACACTCCCCTTTCTCTTTTCTGTTTTGCCTTATTCAGCTGAGCGAGGGAGGGAGTCAGAGAGGAGGAGAGTTTTGCAGATAAAGACTGAAAAAGAGGAAAATCAAACCTTTTTTTCACTTTAACTTCTTCTTCGTGGGGCTGGGATCTTGGCCGTGTTACAAACAGATGCTGCTTGTCATTTGCTCGTAGTGCAGGGAGGCAGTTTGTAGAATTAACAGGCTTCTCGCTTACGTGTAGTTCTTGTTGCTGCCGCGCTGAAGCAAAATTGTAAAAACACCAAAAAGAAAAACTGGGTTTTCTCTCTCATCGCTCACTTTCTCCCTCCTTCTCTCCCCCTTCACTAGTTTTGCCTTTTTTCTTTTGTCTCTCTTTCTTCACCCTCTTCTCGAGCTGCCTTTCAGGGTGCTCGAGCTCCTGTAGTTGCATGTTTGAGCCTTTTTTTGTTCTTCTCGATGGGCCACAGTGGAAGTGATTGCCCGTACCTCCTGCCAAAGCACCGTAGGCCCTGCAGAGTAGAGAAAAGAAACATTTGGAAACTAAACGTAAAGGCGAATCGGTAAGTCCTCGTGCTACCAGTGTCCTCGCACCTTTTCTCCCTGTCTTTGCTTTCAGGCTGGTGATGTTGAGCCGTGTGGTTGCACATTTCTCCTGTCGTGTTTACCGTTTGCTGTTTGCTGTGGTGAGACGGGCCTAATGCTACCTGTTGGCTGGCGAGGAATATCTGTTTACGCTGCATGATATTACAACGTGCTAACGACACGCCACTTCCTCACCTCTCGCTCCTTCACCTCTGTTGACCCCCCTGCCCCCTTTCCTTTCTTACACACACACACACCACCTCTGTTGCCGGGTAGACTGGGCGTATAGCACCGCTGGCTTTGGCTGCCGCTGCTGTTGTTCATTGCCGAACAATGCAGGTGGCGGCCTTTTGCTCGTTTTAGTTTGTCTGTGGCACGCACGCGCACGCTGGTGCGGCGGCGTTGGCTGGCAGGGTGCTGCGGCCCCCGCCGACCTCTTTGTTCGGCCAATCTCAAGGTGTCTTTCAGCTCGCTGGCAGAGACCCACTGACATACTTTAACTTGGCAACAGCTTCAAAGTCAGACATCACATTTAAATTCAGGCCGAAGGAAAAGAAGAAGTTTAAATGTCTGAAAGTTAAAACTCTTCTTCTGGTGTTTGTGCTGCAGAACGACAACATTAGACAATGTGTTCGAATGTCCGCGTCATCTTAAAGTGCATCGCTTTTACCTGCAATCACATTTTTATTCTGTGAATTTGCTGGAAAACATTTGCAAAATTAAAAGCTGCATTTTTTTTTCTTTCCCAGAAATCAAAATTGTAAATATTTTGTCATTTTTGTTTTTGTAATTCCAGCAAATAATAATAAATATCTGTGTTCAGTTATTAAAACAGCATTTCTTAAGAACTTTTGTCTTTAATTGCATTAGTTTGAACTCAGCATAATCCAGAAATTCAAGCTGGCATTGACGCATTTTTTGACGAGAGCATTTTTCCTGTTTAGAACATTTTCTGTCAGCAGCCACATGCGTGAATTTTTCCAGCTCAGTGAAGCGACTTTGTCAGAGTGGGACAGAAGCCGGCGTAACTCCTGCAGGTTCAAGTATCTGCTGTGCTGCAGTGCATTGTGGGCCTGCAGTGAGCGACTGCAGTGTGTGCTGAGGCACAAATAAAGGTTTTATGATTGTTTTTGTGGGAAAATTATTTCTAATTATTATTTCAGTTCTTTTTTTTTTTTTTTTTTGCATTAAACACAGCGATGAAATGTATTCTGTTAGAGGCTAAACTTTGCTCACTCGTGAATCATTTTTCCAGGCTGAAGCTGAATATCGGGCTCAGAGAGTCACACTTTAGCTACGAGTCGTGTTAATTGGTGGAATTTTCTCTTCTTCGCTGCCTTCGAGCTGATTCCTGCTGCTCGGGGAAACAGCCGGACTTGTTGCGCACACGCAGACAAACACGTTTGCCATAAGTCTAAAAGATTTCCATAATTAAAGCTGCTCATTTGTTCCGTGTCGCCACGCTGATGGATTCCTGAAGTCATCTGCTCGCAGCCCCAAACCCGTAGATCCGAACTTGTGTTAAGTGACACCACAAGCTTGTATCTACGGGTCTGCGTCTGTGCAGCTCCAACCACCCCAAGCAGGATCAGCGGCCAACGGCGGGGGCTGTGCACGGGCTCCCGAACGCTTTAACTGTTTGTGTCACAGACACAGTCCAGGTTGTAGCTGAACTCTAACTTCTTACTCTAAATACATCGAATCAGCGTTTAACTGCAACAAAACTCCTCACATGTCCTCTGAGCTGAAATCTTTGTAGAAGAAGAACTTTGAGAGGGGAACAGTGAGCCAACAAGGAGTCAATTAAAAGCAAAAATGTAATTACAGCTTGTGGGCATTTCAAATGTTAGCTCAGCAGGTTTCTTCAGTCAGCAGTCAATTAGCTGCGGTGAGGCCTTCCTGGTGTTAATGAAGACGACGGCCCAATTAGAGGATGCATACAGATGACAGTTGGTAAAGCTTGTTTTCTCATAAATGGCCATTACTTCTCATATGCTGACAGTTAAAAAAGAGCAGCAGGAAGCATTTTACATTTCTTATCCCCCCCCCCTCCAGAAAAATGTAACATACTGCTTGAAGAACTGATTTATATTTGATGTTTTTAACCATAAAAATTCCAAATTAGCTCAGAAGAAACCCTTTAAATACCAGACTGTTTCTCTGCGTCTGAAATACAGAAATATACTTTAGTAATTTGAAGAAATGTGTAAATATTTTCCTGTAGTTCTGTACAGTAATCTTCTTCAGCTGTGTGTAACATCATGGACGATGCCTGTTCGAGATTTGTTGTCACTGTTGATGTAATCGAGGTCATTTGGACATCTGCAGATGTGACCAGTCAGATTGTGTGTGTGTGTGTGTGTGTGTGTGTGTGTGTGTGTGTGTGTGATGGATTCAGGTCTCATGTTGGAGACCTTTAGCAGCTGTGACACTGTTGTGTATATACTGTAGTGTCAGGTGTGCAGGAAAGCTCGAAGGGCCAAACGCAGCGAGAAGTGCAACATTTCTGACTCCAAGGCGACTTTAAAAATCTGGTCAGCGTGTGTGTGTGTGTGTGTGTGTGTGTGTGTGTGTGTGTGTGTGTGTGTGTGTGTGTGTGTGTGAAGACAGGGGTTTGGAGAAGCTGTGGAGTAAGGCATGTTTATGTGCTTTGTATATAGAGACTGTATCTAAGATACAGAGTTGCTCTGCCGACACAGATGGGATGGAGTGATGTCGCGAACAAATAAGATACGACCGTTCGAGCCCACGAGCAGCTTCCTGTTCCTGCTCCACGTGTTTGTCGCCGTTGAGCCCTGTGGGCCAGGTCTGCTTGCTCCCAGGTTGAGGTAGTAGGTTGTATAGTTGAGAATTACACCCCGGGAGATAACTGTACAACCTCCTAGCTTTCCCTGAGGTATGCACGGCACTCTGCACAGCTGGATCAATATAGTCCACTGTTATTGTTTAACGGCGTGCTAAATCGAGACGCCGCACACTCAACGTGGTCGATAACATGTCCCGACACTTTTTGGCCTGATAGTGCGTGTGTGTGTGTTTGCACATCACGAGTTGGTCTGTGGTTCGGGGTCAGATAAATCTGGAGCTTTGTGGAAAATATTTTGAAATGCATCTTTCTGGTTTCTTTGATGTTTCTTTTGGGTTCAATAAACTTATTTTTTTGTCTCGCCAACTATCCAAAAGTCACAAAGTGTTCAGTAGTAAAAACAGAAACATTTTCTTCATTTATTCCCAAAATTGTTGCCAGTAATTTCCTGACATGTTTTGCTTGTGCTGCAGTGGATCGGATGTGAATATCTCTTCCTGTATGTTTTTGCGTACTTCCGACTCAGCTCAGTTTGTGCCAGCTGGCAGCGCAGATCTGTCCTGTTTGATGTGCAGGCAGCAGCGTTGGCCTGTGAGATCAGAAACGCTGCATTGTTGCGTGGCCGATGGGACTGACGCGCACCGAAGCGTCACCGGGTTTCCGTTCCGAGGCGACGGCGATAACCTCATTAGTGCTGATGACTGCGAGGAAGGCGGCCGGCTGCTTCGGTCTTGCTGTTTGTGCGCTGATGGATACGAAGGGGACTGGGACGCCACTGTAGCGTCCCAGTCCGCTCGCCATCAGTAACGTCTGCTGTCAGCCTCGACAATTATTGTCACAATATTTCCAATCGGCAGATGCAGACGCTGCTGTCACTCTGTGTGACATGTGAAATATTGTGACAGTCGGGGAGGAACAGGAAATAAACTGAAATGGTTACTGCACAGCAACACAGATATTTTCATGGTTCTGAGTGGATCTGCAAAGAAATCAAAAGAGGAATATTTGAACTCCTGAATGCAAACCGAGCAGCTCTTCCCTCTCCTAACGCTGACGTTTTGCCTCTCCTGCTTTGCTGCTGGCAACACTCCCTCTTCAGCAGCAGTAACATGAGCGCTCTGGCCTTCATATGTTATATACTGAGGCCTGGCACTCGTCTACAAGTGCATATGTTTACAGCAGAGGAGCATAAGGCTGCCCCCTGTTGGTTAACCCTGTGAAGGATCCACCTCAGGTTAGACTGCAATAATTTCATTTGTACAAATGCACGTGTGCTTTTACATTCACCATGTGTGCCTACATCTGTGGGCAGTCCCAGGAGAAAGTTTTATTTACGTTTTCCATCTTTTTTTTGCAGAATTTGACACTTTTAAAAATGCATTTAAGAAGTCGAGAGTAGATGTGCACCTTTTTAGTTGACCTGTTCTAGTCGAGCCTTTATTTGTTATCAGGTTTGGTAAAAAATAAAATAAAATCAAGATTAAAATCCCGAAAACTCAGTTTCTACAGAAGCTTGTATGTCTGTGAAGTGAAAACAAGATTGATTGTGGGTCCTTGAATCATTTCAAGGCTAAATTTGGTACAGAGTGTGCTTTGGCACCGTCTTGCTGAAATGAGCAAGACCTTCAGTGACAAAGAAACGCTGCAGATGTTTCGCTCCACAGACGTCACTGAGCATGTGCGGTGCCTGCAGTGATGAGCGCATCTGTAATTTCCAAAGATGTTGTAATTAGTGAGACTACAGGGAGTTTTCAGTAATTCAGTAGTTTTCTGAATCATATTTATTTATGTGAGATTTGAAACTTGCATTTGTGGAGGTTTCTGAGTGAGCTGTGAGTGCTGCTCATGAGCACGTTCATTATTGGTTTTCAGCATGTGCGTAATGTTATCTCACATCTTTACTGTGTTGCTGAGTAGTTTAGGAACATTTCACACAACGTTTCATGTTTGCATCTGCCTTTGCTGCAGAACGACTCTCGGCCAGCGTTGCTCTGGGTCAGGACGCCATCAGGTTGCTGACATCACACAGAAAAATCTCCTGACGGTGCGAATTACTGCAAAACGTTTATGCACTGTTTCCAGTTGAACATCGATGATTTTCACAGAAATCCAGTCGGCACAGGTCAGACGTCCTCTTCCTGAACCTTTCTTTTCGCCATCCCCGTTGCCACAGCAACGACCTCCCGACCTCAGCTGCGATGGTCCGATGTGACAGGTGTCAGTCAAGCTCTGCGGCCGGCAGCGCGTCGTGCCCGTCGTCGCCCCTCCCGGCGGCCGTGTTTGTTTCGGGCTCTGCAGACCTGCTGCTGCAGGTTTGTTTGCAGTCCTGCTGCTTTGTTGGCGTGCGCGTGGGCTACAGCGTGACAGATCTGGGTCTCTCTTGAAGCACCGCTTGGCTGGCCGGGTGCAGATACCGGCCGTTACCAGCAGATAATAAATAGTTGGAGAGAGCGGGATGGGTAAATCGGCGGCACCTGAGCTGGATGCAAAGTTTCATTAGCGAGGTGGTTTATTATGTTGCCTTCTGCACATTTATCACACGTGTGTGAAGTTTAACCATACTTGTGTTTGAGCCTCCACGCCTCAGCATGTGCGCCTTTGTCTGCCTGCTGCAGGCTCACCATCAAAGCAGGCTAATATTAGCACCTGACAGAAGACTGGCTGTATGTGGACACAAAGCAGGTGATAAATGAGGATTGCTGCATTGTGTGTGTGCACGTACGCGAACGTGTCAACGGGGAGACTGTAAAATATGTAGCATGATTATTTTTCACAAAGGCCGGCTTACAGAGGTGCATCGTGCTGCAGATCCAGATGCTCGGTTTTCTACTGCAGCTGCACTGAGAAGCAGCACGACGGACGGGAGATGAGCCGGGCTGCAGACGCAGGCGGTCGATCGCTCGCAGGAGGAAAGCAAGAGGGCAGTGTGGTCTCGGGGATTTTTCCTTTCTTCCTTTTTCCTCTCTCCTTCCAGCCTCTTCAGGCCCCGTCGCTGATTTGAGCCTGCAGCCAGTTGTAGGTCGCTGCTCTCCTTCGTTTCGCTCCATCTGTCCCTCCCCCCATCATCTCTCCTCTTTTTCTCCCTCCCTCCTCCCTCCCTCTCACTCTCTCTCCGTCTCTCTCCATACCAAAGCCTGGGGGAGCCAGTGGAGATTAAATGTAGCCTGTATAAGCCAAAGCACATCATGTAGCAATGTTTCTATGGCCTCTCTCTCTCTCTGAGAGGACGGTGTGAAAGAGGCCGGCTGGTGTGAGGCGCAGAATGAGACAGCAGACGGGAAAAGTGGATTTTTGTTGGTTTTTCTTTGCATGCCAGCAAAAGAGTGGATTTGTTTTCTGTTTGGAAAATGGACAACAGCGAGGTGGGAGGAAAAAAGGACGACTTTCTCCTGCCCCTAACCCCCCCACCCCCCCACCCCCACCCTGTCTGATACAGAGGAAAAGTGGGCCTCTGGCTGTAAGCGATTACAGCTGTGAGGCAAATTAATGGATGATCTCTCCCTCTCTCGTTCTCCTTCGATCAGCTCGGGCAGAAAGAAAGACTGAGGGAGACTCTCTGGGAAGAGAAGGGAGAGGGAGGTATGCTTTTTCTTTTCCTCCCGTCTTCCCTCCTTTCCACCTCTGCATGTGATTGGAGAGAAAGCGGAGCGAGACAAGAGATCAGCAGGCACGTCGGTTTTTGTCCTTTAACTCGGGTGTGCGTGCACGTCCTCCCCCTTTGTCACCAACCTGCGCCGGGACCTGCAGGTTTGGATACAAAGTAAGTAGCGTGTGTGTGTGTGTGTGTGTGCGCCCCCCGCCCCTTTCTCGCCCCTCCTCACGGCGGTGAGGCAGAAGCTGGCATGCTCCACTGGCTGTGAGCGTTGATTCTGAGGCTCAGCTCTCTTTTACCTCCTTCTCTCGCTGCCTCTTTCCCTCCTCGCCTACCTGTCTTACCTAACCGTAACTCTTGCATCCTTGCAGTGCTTTGTTTTCCTGGAAACGGTCTCAGCGACTGTCCTGACCGGACTGCGTGTGTGTGTGTGTGTGAGAGAGAGAGCAGCACAGTGATAGAGGGAGAGGGAATGTGCACATGGTTCATTCCGGCTCAGTCCTACCACCCATCCTCATCTTTCTCGTCTCCGTGCCGCTCGCTATTTATTCCGCCTGAGCTCCAGCAGGACCGGCCTCGGCTTTGTACCGCTCGCATCGTTTTTTCTTCAAATAAAATGAAAGGAAATCTTTTTCTGAGCGTTACCGGAGCCTTGCCGGCGTGCTGTAAGTTTAAATCTGAGCTTTCTTTCTCTGTCTCCTCTTTCTTCCCCTCCCTGAGCAGGCAGCGAGCTCGGAGAGCAGCGAGCGATTGGGGCATCCTGGATCCAAAGGGGAGGGTGAGTCGATACCAACAAATTCTCTTCCTCTCCGCTCCCCATCTGTTTCCTACGCTTTAGACCACCATGGTAGCACGAAGGAACTGTAGAGCTTTGTCATCAGGCTTGTCTTTTTCCCTGCGCAGCCTCTCGGGAGGATTGGGAAGCTTGTGCTGAGCAGGGATGTGCACTTGTAAGCGCTGAGCGGTCGCCAAACGATTTTTGTTGCACCAGGCAAAAGGCATGTCGGTCGGACGAGCGTGCAGGTCTTCGTGCGAGATGGACTGTGAGATGCTGGCGCAAATTTCAATGCTGAAGCCGATGCATCCACGCGGGGCTTTTGTCTTTTGCATCTCCTGCGAGTAACGGTCGATAAAGGACAGAAGCAGATCTTTGGACGTACAGTACAGCAGCAGGCTCTGTACCTGATGGCAGGAGGCATTTTTCAAAGTGCTGTATTGTTCAGCCGAGGTGGGGGAGGGGGAGAGAGATAGTTGAGGGAGGGGGGCTGGCCAGTGTTGTGTCTGGCTGAGGCTTGCACTTGTTGTATGCTCACGAATGCACAGGGGCTGTGGAGCTTGCAGCTAATGCATCGGCTCTGAGGCTGTGCGAGGCAGAGCTCGCTCTGTATGCAGGAGACGCTCCGAGTCCTCGTTTGACTTATAAGTCCAGCACACGGAGGTTATTCCCGCGCAGGAATACGAACGATTTCCGAGAGGGTTCAAAGCAGCTGTGCAACGAGGGAGAGGAGTTCGTTCAGGATGCGCGTCTTTCTCCATCCCTGAGACCCTAACTTGTGACGTTGTGCTTTCATGTCCACGGGTTAGGCTCTCGGGAGCTGAGAGAGATGCACAGGCAGCGCTATCTCCCGCACCTTCCTGCCTCCAACAATGGCGACCGAGGGGGGGGGGGGCCGTGGCGCAGTGAGCTAAGGCGTTAACCATGTCACACTTCACAGCTTGACTCACACCCCGGCATGATGTTGTTACCTGGAGTTTTCGCTCTTCCCGTCTGCCCGCTTTGCCGCCTCGCTTCGTCACAGCACATGAAATCAAATATCTGGGCTTTAGTTGATGAGTGTAGCGTCGTGCACGCTTTATTGAAGTCATGTGACAGAGCTGAGGCCGCCTGAGCTAAAGGTGTGCAGAGGGGTGACAGGAAGCGATCATCTTGTCACAGCTGAGGCTCGATTCTCGCAGTTTGGGCCACAAGCACCATGTTGGACCGCATAGAAAAGCTTTACGCTAAAGTAACATGTTGATGAATCTCCGCAGGATTCTGAGTTTGTGTCACGTGGTCTGAAATAGAGGGCCCACTCAGAGCTGTAATGGCTAATAATACTTACTGTTAGTTACTAATTTTTTAAAAACAGCTTCAGGTGGAGCACTGACGCTAACAATGCTCGCTAAAACCAATACATGTTCCTGCTAAAGCCAATAGGTGTAGCTGAGCAGCTTGTGATGGATGGTGCTAACGCCGTGGCGATGGTCAGTCTCGTCTCGTGCACAAGTCTTGCAGCCCTTTTTTCCCGGTTTTCGCAGCAGGCCTGGATACTTGCTCGGCTTCCGTGACTTGAGAGCAGCACAGAGGGATGTCGAGAGCGTGACTATGACAGCTCTGTACATGATGTGCTTGACCTCAGCAAACCCTCGCCAACACTAACGCTTATTCGCGCGTGCCAAAGCAAAGGTGACAACGTGAAAACACTGGCAGGCGGCTAGCAGCCATCGCCGGGGCGTTTCTAAACCACCACCACCGACCGCGATCCATGAATGAACGGTGCAGCTGCTGAGTCGATTCTGATTGGACGACACTTTGTCAACGATAGTAACGAGGATCCTACCTGCTGACTCGGTCGTAGGGGCACGTGGTGGCTCTTTTTTTGCACGAGCTGCTGGTTAATGGGTGAGATCTGCACGTCCACGCCACCCTGCAGGTTGCTCTCGCGATACCCGTTTGCAGCACAGCAGCAGCTCTTCGACTACCTGATTCTTCGATATCTGCCTGAACTCCGACTCCAGCGTGTCGTGGCATCAATGGAGCGTAGCAGGGTATCGATGATAAGTTATCTCCATGGATACTTCCCTTCATGCAGAAAGTTCAGTGCTAGATTTGTTTCATATTTTAGCAGCAGGGTCGATGCACAGTGGTCACCCCTAACTCATTTTCATTAGTAAATGCTTCAGTGTAACGTTTCCACTTGTGTTTCTCGCATTGACAGTTATGTGTTGAGCTTCACCCTCTCAGTGCCTCCGATCAGAAGAAGCTTTCGTCGTGTTGTTGATGAACCAACATGTAGCTTGAACCCTGCTGTCTTATGTAACGCCTCTGTGAGCCCCGTCTCTTCTTCTACATTCTCTCTGCCTCCAAATCGCTTTTGATTCGCTCAGCTCGATGAGCGCACACCAACCTGGAGCAAGTTAGCGCCTAAGCTCCAAAGGAGCTGCAGGCTTGCGCCGTCCATTGTTCGGCTCCTCTGCACGCTGTCTGTACACTGTGTCCCCAAAGCTGAGCCAGACATGGAGGACAGACACTTACAGTGTGACTGCTGGGCATGTACCAGCTACGATAAGCTGCTCCATCACCCAGATTATGTTAGGATCTTTATGCAAAATGTGTTTCTGTGCTTGCTTTTCCACAGCAGAGTCTGGAATAACGCGTGCCTTGCAAAGCTGCTGCACCGCACAATCCCAGGGATTTACTCTGGTCTAGTTTTAGTCTTCAGACTTGCAAAATTCAGCCTGGAATGGCAACAGTTGATTGTAATCCTGTTTAATGTGGACGAACTTTCCGTTAAGACGGACCGCTGAAGGCCGACCCTGGTGTGGGTTTGTGAGGACGGTCCGTTGGTTATGCCTAAACCCTCTCGTGAAAATCAAGTCAGCTTATTTCAGAGTAGAAGTGAGAAAGCTCGCTGTGAAAATGCATCGACGTAGGCGACAGACGGCTGGCGGTGAGCCTCTTTGTGGCAGCGGGGATGGTTTCCCTCTGCATCAGCCTCGCTCGCCAATCTGCAGCTTTTTTTCTGCCACTCCCTTCGACACACAGCCGCTCGGCTGCAGGCGGGAGAAGCTCATTCATCAATAACCAGTGTGCTTCCTACACTATCTGTCAACACGTCTGTGATGTGTGTGTGTGTGTGTGTGTTCCCCACACTGCAGAGGGGATCGCTGCCCCTTCCAAGTCTGTCGGTGAAACAAGATGGCGTCGCAGCTCCACGTGGGTCCTCTCGTGCCGGCCGATGCTCGCTACCCACGCCATCTGAGAGCAGCAGAGGGCGTTTTTTTGTTTTTTTCTAACTGTTGCACACCTGGGGCCGATTTTCTCGCCGCGTAGCTGGAATTGCTGAGGCTCTCCTCGGCTCTGCAGCTTGGCCAAAGATTTAGAATTTGGGGCACGTCCAGAGCTTTCATTGTTTCTCATTTCTATTCGGGTCTGGGCACCGACTGCCAAACTGTACGCTGTTTTGTCTGCCATCTGGGCGGCTTTGAAATGCGCTGGTGGGATGGACCGGTGCATTTTCAGCATCACTTGTCGTTTGTCTGGGTGTGTTGGTGCGCAAGCCTGTGTGAACGAGCCGCATTACAGCAGCAGATTAACCAGACTACAGACTAACGAACCTCATTAATCTGAGTCGCCCACAGTATGTCAACAGTCACACATTAAAAAGCTCCAATAAAGAGCCAGGTAGTGACGAGCGGCAGCCCATCTGTGTCGTCCTGCTGCAGGTCACATTTAAAGAAAGGCTGGAAATCCCCCGATGAGTCAGCGTGTAACCCTCCTGTGCATCATCATCGTCTTCGTGTGTTTTTGGTGGTTTTTGTCGGTTTGAAGGAAAACATGCTGAAGCACACGAACCAGAAAGCTGCGCTCATCATTTCTTTTTGTTAACATATTTATTTCAACTGGTCGGGGAGGTGATATCAGAAACATTTGGTGGTGGGCGAGCGATGCATCAGCTGGATCTGCATGAGATCAAGTCTGTGACACAATTTGAGGCTTTTGCTTCTATGAATCAGCCTCTTATTACAACATAACAGTGATTATGAGCTTTGTTTGTAACGGTAAAAATGACTTGTCCTGTATTTCAGTCTTTCCTCTGAAGCTGGAGTCGATAAAAGTCTTAAACTCTTTCTGTTTGAGCGATAATGTGAAAATCTTTTCAGAATGTTATTAAAGCAGAAGCTTTTATTTTCTAAACACAAGTATCAGAACGGACGCACAGTACAGAAGCATTTTATTGATTAAGATAAACAGTCACGCTGTAAATACTGAATCGTTTCTTTCTTTTAAAGCAGATGTGCAGGATCTGCAGTGGATGTGGATCTGCAGGATCACGTATGCGCGCCGACCTGGACGAGGCGCCTTCGACTTCCTGTTCAAACTGAACAGGTGTCCTCTGATGTGTGTTCATGAACGTTCAGAGCTGCGATCCTTCTTTGGCGCTTTACCTTAAATGTGAAATAGAGGGCGCGAGCTGAAAACTCTGTCCCAGTGCTGGAGCTGTCTGAGGTGCAATAAACGTCCATCTAATTCCCGTCTCAGCTGTCTTGGTGTCGTAGCTTCATGCTGCTCTGTTCATCTGTGGTGGCTGTGATGCTTTTGTTGTAGCCTTCAATGAGCTTCTAGTGGAAACGGAGCGAAGAGCAGAATTTGCATCGTGTGTGAAGTTCCTGTTAGATCATTTAACAAAGCCGGCGCTCGTTATAACCGACGCGATACTGAAATATGCTGCATCTCAGATTTAAGCCGAGCTGCAGCTCGACATACTGTAGAGCCTGTTACGACCTGCCCAGCAGGCTCGTGTGACTCAATTCACCAGTTTTTCTCCAAACCCAGTTTTCCGACTGGTTAATGTGCTCCATTAATCCACACACGTGTGTTTTTGGATATTTCCAGATGATCCAGTTGTGCTATTTTTAGACTATTTGTCACAAGTTGTTTTATATTATATTCTGATGTAAGCTTGGATTCACCCTCCTGTGTTATCTCAGTGGTGAATCTGGACGCCACGTTTGTTCATATAGAAACTTCAATTTCTTCTGAATAAATATAGAAGTTTTTCCTTCTGATGTGTCCTATGTGTCTAAATAAAACCTCACTGCTGTCAATTCTTTCAACTCTTACACTTATTAATAGAAGCTCTGTGTGAAGCGTGAGATTCGGCCGTCTAACGTGTTTTTATTTCATCTTTGGAAGTATTTTTATACTCTATTAAAGCTGTTGTTTTCGTTTCTGTGAGTTAGACGTGTTACAGGATCTCCTTAAAAACAATAAATTAAAAAAGACAGCTGACGAGGACGATGTCAGTCTTCTTTCAGCTCTGTCCATATGTCTTTAAATGAGACAGTTTTATATTGTTGTGAAACATGAGTCTTTTTCTGGACCTACATGAATGTTTGCATGATTTATTAAAAGTGTGCAGATATCAATAAGTGTTACTTTGTTGCTTTTAGAGGAAAATCAGCACATTCTTGGTTGTATTTCACAGGCTGTGCTCGGCTTCGTTGTGTAACAGCTTTTAAATGACTTTGTCTCTCTCTCTCTTGCAGCCTTTTAGACCAGGTCAGGACATGTCGGGGAACAGTTCATGAACATAGACGCATATAACAACCAGCTGCCCACACGCTGTGTAGACGTCTTTCTTTTATAGCTTATAGTTTGACCATGACATGCGTGTGATCTGTGACAGTAGGAGCTGCTTTTTAATGCTTCACATGTCTCTGTAATGTAAACATGGAAATAAAGAAATAAAGAAATTAATGAAATGTCCTCGTTTTCTGTTCTTTGACTAAATGTAACATTTTAACATTTATTGGAAATGAAGAATGCTAACACAGATATGCTAGTGTTAGCTAACATGTTTCTTATTCATATATGAAACTTATTCACTGTGTTGGGCGATTTCTAGTTTTCTGCTTCAGTATAATTGTTGGCATGCAAACACTAGCATGCAGTGTTTAAGATATCAGTGCTAACGTAGCCCAGTATCTTTGGTCACATGTCAGCATGGTGAACAGTCCAACACCACACGTGGTGAATTTTTATACACAAAAAATGTCTAGTCCGGTTTAAGCACAATGCAACACAGTATCTTTAAGTGGAACGGCTAAAACTGTGATATATGCAGCGCACTATGACCTCCAACCTAACAGTAACAATATTCTCAAAAAATATTCTATTAAATTTGATACAAAGGTCACAGGAGAATCCTCCACCGGTCCATGCAGCACAGTTCATTCTCCCTCATCCTGCCTCCCCATCCTTGCTGATTCATCACATTTCCAAGAAATACTTTGAACACCCGAGAGTTCTGTCTGGACTTGTTACTTCCACATAGCTGTTGGTTTAATATTGGACGGTGATAACGAGACGGATTATGGACACAGAAAGCTTCTTTTGCAGAAGGATTAGTGAGTGCGAAGATGGTATGAGAGTACACGGGGCCTGTACCTTCTCCAGAGTTCATCCTGTGGTTGGTGAAATCAGATCATAGCTATAGCTTCACACACACACACATACAGGGAAGATGATGCTGTAAATAATAGTGTATTTTTTGGGAAAATCAAACAATATCCATTTAGAATAAAGGAACATTTTTTTTGTGTGTTCATTGAAATAATCTTTGAATAAAGTGACGCACTAATGGTCAAAGTTGTCGTCTTTATTTTCACTTCTTAAAGAAACATCACATTTGTAATTAATGTTTCTCAGTGAGCTGAAGCTAGAGTCGGCCAATAATAATGAATCATGTCAGTTTCTGCTCACAGTTATCAGGTAAGTTCATCAGGATTGACTTTAGTGGCTTTTTTACATGCAGAGTCATTTAAAGAACGAGTATCTAACAGCTCACACTGTTAAACCTGCACATATTTGGATGTATTTCACTGTTTCCACACTTGGATGTCTCGAGCCTCTCACCTCCACGTGAGTCCATCTAACACTCGTCCTGTGATTTGCCATGAAACGCTTGAATTATAGAAAACAAACAGAGTGGAAATTCGTTGTAAAACATGATTTTTAACAGGATATTTTGACGTTTGGTTTTAGAGTCGTGCTTATTTTCCAAAGCTGTCACTCGAGACTCAATTTCTGCATTTTTTTAATGTAAAATGAGTAAAAATCAAATACAGATTACCATCTAATCGAATGTATTTCTTTTGGTATTGATTCTAATGTCTTAATGATTCAAAGATGATTGTTGCACCAAAGAAGCTGATTAAATCTGTTTGTCAGCCGTGACCACTGGAACAAACACGAGGAGGCACAGCGAGCGTCCCCGCAGCCCAAAGCCGAATACCTTACTTGACATGATATTTTCTGGTCACCCGGTTCGCTGTCTCTCGCTCTGCCTCCATCTCTCGCACGCTCTGCCTGTAAATCCACGCAGAGATTTGGCTCACACACACTGGAGCTCTCTGCAGCCGAAAGTAGGCCAAAAGGCATCTGAGGACAGGGCGAGCGAGAGACGGGGCGAGGGAGGGATCATTACACGAGGGAGGATATGAGTCTGTCGCTCGTGCTCCTTTCAGTCCTGTTCATTTTTAGCTGCTTCTGATCAGATTATGTAATATATTCAAAAATCCTTTTGTTATAAATACTCTACACACGGTTATTGTTTCACTTAAATCAATCGTTTTTTTCTTTAATTCCAACAGTTTGATAACAATTCAATGTGTGGCAAGAAAATTCCCCACAATATATCTGAATAAAATAACTGAATAAAACAATATCTAAAACATTCAAAGCATACAAACTAGGATATGACAGCATTCAGTTTTTAATTATATAAATCACAACAGCTGCCTCGAGGGCCTTTATACTGTAATACAAAGACAATACAATATTAAAAGTAATAAAATGCATCGATTACATTATTATTATTTCATTATATATTATTACTATATTATTCTATTCATTTGTTTTTGTTGTTTGTTTTAATTGTAAAGTAAAACAGTAGTGATGTGTGCGTCCTTTTTCTATTAACTTCTGTTGTTATAAAATTAAAACTCATTTTATTTGTCATCAGACAAAAATCATCTACAAACATATTTGTGCTTTTTCTTATTGTTCAAGCTCAGTAACATTTATTACAGCATCAAGGCTTTATTCTTTATGTGTTTTAATTTCAGGGAACAAAGGAAACATCCGTCAGATCAGCTGAGTTTGTTTCACACAGGCTCAAACAGCTCAAACGAACCGAGCAGCTTAAAATGCTCAGGTTTGATCAGTTCACTGTTTTTTGATGTTCACAGTTTTCCTGCATTAACTCTGATTTATTACAATAAAAATTTACAGGAGAAAAAAACATGAATTGTGTCTAATTATCAGGTCAAAAAGTCTTTATTAAAATAGTCTTAATTTTTAAATCTTAAGATTAGCATTTTTATAAATATTAAATCATTTTCAACAAATTCAATATTCTTAAAAAGAAAGAAATAAAAACTGCTGAGTTGTGCAGCATCAAACTTTGTTGTATAAATTTATGTCTTAATTGATTAAACTGTGCCAAGTGTTACATTATCAAGTTATTCATAATTCTCAGATTGTTGTTATGATCTGGTGATCATAATGTCCTAATTTCTGTTTCACTCCATATTTAACATTTCATATTCCTTCATACACAGAAATGTTAAATATAATTAGTTTTTTTATATGGGAATTTATTTGAAAAAACATATTAGTGAAATCGTTTCCAAAGATATTAAATCAGTCATTAAATCTTTTCTTTCCTTAAACCATCCACTGACTTTATTTCTTACTTTTGGAAATGATCAAATATTGAAGAACACATAAGCTTCTGAGTCCAGGCTGTAAAGGCCACAGCGGGGATGTTGAGCATCAACGGAAACTGTGAAAGAAACCTTCAAAATTCTCAGCACGTGCTGAAATGTAAGTATATTATATTATATTAGAACATAAATGATAGAAAGTCACAACAAATGTGTAACTGCAAGAACTGTGGTCAGAAATGCTGGGATTGAATTTAATGACCTCGAGTGCATTGAACCATCTGAAACGCTCAAACTTCATACTATTTAATAAAGCCAACGATGAAAAGAAATTCCACATATAGAAAAATTCTATTTCATGTATTATGAAATTATTATTATTCATGTATCTAATTCATGTAGAGAGAAATTCTATTTCAGTTTCCTCCCAATGACAATCACCTCCTGTAATGAATATATATGAGTGTGTGTGTGTGTGTGTGTAAATTTATACAGCAGAAACAACAACAGTCAGCTCGAGGCGATTCATTAATGACAGATAAAATTATACATGAAACAAATACATGAAGGAAATCAGTCGAGAGCATCATGTGTCGGCTGACAGCCTGCCTGCTGGTTACTAGTTTACTAACCAGCATTACCAGTGCTCCCATCAACAAGTTTCTAGAAACATGTCGTAAAGACGTACACGTTCCTTTTTCTTGAGCTTTAATAATTTCTTTATTTTTCTCTTGTTTGTAAAAATACTTTGAGCTCAACAAATCGAGTTTCCACAAACAGCGCCCGCCACACATGGAGGAACATTTTTAACTAAGAATTTATTTGGAACTAAACTGTGTCCCATTTAATCCTGGTTCTTTTAACTCCTATTATTTACTATCTTTAAAATTCAATAGGAATATCCAGTTTACTGTATTGTAATCTGTTGACCTCCCAAATCCTGCAATCATTTGAATGAATCTGTTATTGGTCATTTTGATCATTTACATATTGATGATCCCTCTAACTGCACTGACACAGAATTTGCAAAGGCATTTAATTTAGTGCAACATGTTTCCGGTCCTGCTTGATTTAGTGTTTACTGAGTCCAGTGTGTTCAGTTTTCTTCATACGTATCAACAGGGGCGATTCTAGGATCAGAGCTTTGGGGCTGCTGAGCACCCAGAGAGCTGCCCGGCCAGCCAACATACACTTTACTTTACTTTACTCGTCACAATGAGACGTCTTCCCCGTCTCTGTCAGTCTCTGTTCCTCCCTGTCCTCGTCGTCTGTTGTCTTCGTCTCCTTTATCAGTCATCATAATTTTACCATCTCTGTGCAAGTCTGCAGATTTCTTTATTAAATCATAAGATTCTTAAATTCATCAAGTCTCTCTGTGCCTGGGTCCTCGTCACAGAACATGACATCACTGTTTTGTACATTTTAACACAATTTAATCCCACATTTTTGAAAGAAAAGCAAAACACTTTTTTGAAAAGTCTGTAACAAAACCATCAAATCTGATAAAGGTTATTTAAATGCTGCAAAATAAGAATGGATTGGAATAAAAAAATACATATCCTAACCTTAATTACTGGAGGAGAATAATGAATGATGCTCACAGTGAGTAAAAAGTAAACTGAGTGCATTTTTTGGACAGAGATTCACTTTTAATGTGTGTGTTTAATATAATACAGATACATAAAAAACACTCCCGAAACAGAATAAATTATTACAAAATATAAAAAAATATATATATATAAAAATGGAGGCAACTTTGCCTGTGGTAGAATGTATACAATGTGTATACAATGTATACTGATTTTACTAATTTAATAAAACTAACTTTGTGTTGTAAGATTTATGAGTTTCATGCTTTCATAGTGGTCCTTGGGAGAGCTCGACATTTTATCAGGTGGTACACACTGTAAAAAGTTTGAGAAACACTGATAAGTGTCTGTGTGCTTTTGGAAAACATTTAAAGCTGCAGTACTGAATCTTTGAAACAAGCTTAAAACATTTGTAGAAACAGAGCATCTGCTTCTCTTTACAGCTCCTCACTCCACCAGGCTGTTTGGCACTGACAGTGTGCAAATGTGATGTACGTACTGCAGCAGTCATACAGACAACTGGACGGTCCAAATGTTGGCCTGCATGTTACTGGCTGAGGTTTTAGTAGAGTTGTGGCTGAACCACATAAAAATATATCATTAATTTTAATCTCCCCGATCAATGATAATGTTATGTTGGAATGTTGTTAAAGAGGGTCAAAAATGTTTCAACCCAGTTTGTTTAGCAGCTTTAATACAGGGAGGACACAACTTCCAGATTGAGAGTAAAATCAGGTTTTTTCTCTTTGTCAGTTTAACAGTTTCTGCCTGTCACTGCTCCCTGTCTGTTTGCTTACCTGGTTCTTCCTAACCTTGTTCTTTCTCCTCACGTTCCCTCTTTCCTCTCTCCCTCTTTGGACTGACAATCATACACAAACAGATTGTATTCAATTAGATGAAAAATTACATTAATATGAAAAAAAAAATACTATTAAGATCACTAACAAAAAGTCCTCTCTCAGTGTACTTTCAACCAAAAGGCAAATAACCAAACCACACGAATATCTAATAAAAAATAAATATTGAAACACTGATCCAACATTATTCCTGATTCACAGGTCATTTGATTTTACACTTTTACCTGAATGTGGCTCCTTTGTTTGAAAAAACTTTCTTATATCCATTATAAACCTGGCTGTCTCTCTGTACACACACACACACACACACACACACAAAACAGGAGTTATAAGGTTAATGGGCATTCAGTCAGTTAGCTAGTTAGTATCCATTTCAAACAGGACAGTGGTAACAACAGCAGGCTACGGACAATTTTAAGTTTTAGATTTTAAATAGGCTGTATACATTTCAATGGGAGCAAATGTCGCTGATTTTACTACAGAGCAGGACGGATTGTAGGGTAGCAAACATCGTCATAAAACATGTTTTCAACACTGCAGGTTACCTGGTGTAATGTTTTTCAGCTAAAAAGAAACATGGTCTGACTCCTACCAACTATATAAAGAGTAACTGAAGGTTAAATACAGCTAATATGTCCTGGTTTAAGCCAGACACTAACACCTCCGCTCAGCTGCGTCTCAGCCACCATCGCTCTGGCAGACAGAGCGCTAGAGCCAGAGCAGGGGAACAAACCATTTTGGGAGGGGGTATCTATACTTTTGTTGTTATGTCTCAACCAAGTACTGTGTGCTTTTTATATTTTTAGTAGTGTGTCACACAAACAGCAAATATTGTCAAAAAAGTAAGAAATCTTTGATTCATTTTTGGGGGTGCTGAAGCTGAAGCACCCCCAAAATGTGCTAAAATCGCCCCTGCTTATCAAACAGATATAACTCGCATTAATCGATGTATGTGCTCATATGCACCGCTCATATGTGGAGTTCCCCAGGGCTCAGTCCTTGGATGAATTCAGTTTATTTATGTTTCCACCTGATTTATACTTCTAAAGAAGCTCCTCCCACTGCTATGCAGATGACACACTGTTATATTTTCTGTCGAGCCCAACAGCCTCAGCAGCCTCTCCTGCCTCAGTGAATGTTTCTCTGCCATTATTGATTGGATGTTCTCTGATTTCCTCCATCTGGATTCTGGTAGAACTCAGGTTCTAGCACTAGGCCTGACAGTCAGTACATCGGCCCCCTCGCCAATAACATCAAACCCTCTGCTAAAAACCTTGTTACCACTTTGAACCCAGTCTGAGTCAATCATCTTGAACATTGAATACTCACTTTAATTTTCTCCCATCTTGATTATTGCATTAACGTCTCACGTGCGTCTCTCGTTCCTCCACAGCTTGTCTCCAATTGGTTCAGACTGCAGCAGCAAGGCTGCTAACATGTTACAGCTTTCCTTGCATCCCTTCATTTACTCCCAGTGAAATTCAGAATTCATTATTATTATTATTGACATATAAGATACTACATGGACAGTAGGGCTGCACGATTAATCGTTAGAAAATCGCGATCTCAATTCATACTTTTTCCAAATGACAACGATTAAAAGAAAAAAAAAAAGACGACGATTGTACGGCATTTTGATTCGGGACGTAATCTGCATGAAAACAAGCGCTCACTCTTCCTGCTCAACAAATGAAAAGGGCGGAGCCTTATACCACGTGATACAGAAGCTGGCTGCTAAAATTAGCAGGGAAAAACAACGGAGAGCACGTCAGGGATGACGAGAAAGTGACAGGAGAAAATCCGTCCCGGTCAACCACCCAAACATCAATAACGGGAACCTTATACAGCTCTTCCCTATACCCGTCGAACTCCCGCAGGCACAAAGAAATTACGGAGGCTATCACTTATCACCTGACCAAAGATATGGCTCCATCAACACTGTGCAAAACGAGGGATTCAGGAAAATGATCAACACCCTAGACAAACGCTACACAGTGCCGTCCCGCAACTATTTTTCTATCCGGTCGTTAAGTGATGACGTGACGAATCCTACTTCCTAAAGTAGTCTGCGTTTAATATGGCTTTTGTGTTGTTAACATGTTTAATGTTTTGTATTTTCTTCTATTTAATCTCAAAAAGCTCCTAAAACAGTCAGTGATCACTGTTGACCTCCCTCGGCTTTTATTACCGCTAATCATTTATTTAAGCTCAGTTTTTAAAACCTTAGGATGTAACTACAGCCCAGCCCATGCAGCAGTATATGAATGACTAACCTCGTATTGTGGATGGATTATCTCAGTTGTTCTCCTGGCTGAAGTTTGGTCCTTTTACAGCATCCTGCCATGTGATTACATTTGTTCCTGACCACCGAGAACACTCACGTTAACTTTTATCGAGTGGGAAAAAAGTTAGCTTGTTTATATTATGCTAACATAGCTGTGTCGCTAGCGGTCACGTAGCACATCGTTATATACCAGCTAGCCAAACTTCAGTAACCCTACAAACGTCACTGCTGTTTAGTTTTCTGTCTTCATTTATGTTGGAAGTGATAACAGAGCTGTACGTTTTAATTTGTTTCCAAAACCCCGCAGTCAGGACATGCTATATTGTATTTAGATAGAAGTTAGCAGGAATTTAGCTCGCTAGCTTAGCTTAGCTAGCTTAGCTTAGCTTAGCTAGCGAGCTAACTTCCTGCTAACTTCTAACTCTGTTAAATGTCATAAATTCCGTTTTCATGGATGCCTGGATGTTAAACTCAATTGTTACACCTGGTAGAGCAGAACGCTGATCATTTTGTTAAAGATGAAAGACTTTAGACAGTTTTTCAACTCTCAGTAATGCCATAGTGATCGTTTGATATATGGACCTGCAGCGGAGTTTAGGCCCAGACACGGCTAGTGACGTCAGACTTAACGACCGGATTGTTGCACTACCTGCTCTACACACGCAGTGTCGAGCAACGGTGGAGACGGAATTTCAAGCAGTACAACATTTTGCGGCAACGACAAAATGTGAGACATTTGTTGTTTTTATGTTTATTTATTGTTTTTATGTTCAGTCTCAACTGTTACGAAGTTGATGTGCAGTTAATAAGTGCAATAAATATTTATACTGGAAAAGAAAATCGTGAGAGAATCGTGATCTCAATTCTAAGCAAAAAAAATCGTGATTCTCATTTTATGCAAAATCGTGCAGCTCTCCTGCTTATTTAGCGGAGCTTCTAACACCTTATCAATGCAGCTCTCCGATCAACTAGCCGGGGCCTTAGTCCCTCACTAACCTCACTTTGAGGGTATAGGTCCCAAACTGTGGAACAGCCTTCCTCAGTCAGTCAGGTTGTTACAAGTAACTCGTTACTGTAATCCGGTTACTTTTTTCAAGTAACAAGTAAAGTAAGGGATTACTATTGCAATTAGATTCCTGCTACTTTCCAGTAAGCACGCTGCGTTACTAAACTGTGATTTTGTTTGTGAGAGCGTCTCATGACAGTGACGTGCGAGCGTGCGGCATCCGTGGCAGCAACAGACGTGTGCAGATCAACAATGGATAACATGGAGTGATGGAGAGAGTACGACCGTGCAGTGTTTACAGCGTGGAAGTAATCACATTACTTTGAGTTTGATTCTGTAAAAAGTGACACAAACATCAGCGTCCGCTGCTCACTCTGCGCGGGAAGAAAACGACTTTCTACAGCGAAAAATTAAACTTCAAATCTGAGCGAGCACGCTGCCATGGCAACGTGACATTCACAGAGAAACCCCCGGACCCCCCCACTGACATGACCGCTGTGGGCAAACCTCCACCCGCCCCACTCCTGCTAAACAGGTGACAGTAGATTTAAGAGCTGCTGAATGTTTGATTTTATTTATTTTTACTGTGTTTTACTTGCATCTATTTGAAAGCGTGCAAACACAAAACATGATTTTATTTTATCTGCTGGAACATGCAGACAGTAGGTTTGAATGTTAAACACATTTCTTCCAGCCAGAGAACGTTGAAAATAATTAAAGTTTTGTTTGATTTGCATAAAGTTAAAAGATTAAAAATTAAAGAGACTTTTTCACTTGATTCAGTTTAATATGATGCAAATACAGAAAAAAGAGAATTGGGCTGAAAGGTCTGTTGCTTTGTTACATATTCAGGTTGTGTATCTTTTTTTTTTTAAAGTAACTAAGTAATAAAGTAACTAATTACTTTTGAAAATAAGTAATCAATTAAGTAACAGGATTAGTTTCTTGGAGAAGTAATCAGTAATTAGTAACTAATTACTATTTTAAGTAAGTCGACCAACACTGGTCACCATGGAAACCACGCGTGCATGTATTTGTGTGTGCTGGAGTGAACGTGGTCAGTGTGTCCTCATGTTTTAACATGTGCACGTTTCTCAATGGGCAGCTTTTATTTGAACTGTGACGCACTTTGAAACTCTGTGTTTTGAAGGTCCCGTATAAATAAATTATTAATATTATTTATGTGATACACGTGAGCTGGTGATGGGCCTATATCTTCATTCACAGCTGAACTGACCTCTCCAGATGTGACACCTGAAAAGCTTCTTTCTCATTTACCATCAACATTCGCTTCACCCTCTCTGTCTCTCCTTTTCTCCCCTCTAGCTTTCAAGTAGTTGCAGGGGCTCCTCTGGATGTTAAATACAGCTTTCATTCCAGCCAGTTCCCGCTATAATGAAACTGTAATGATGCCCATTCACTGCAACAGGCCCTGCCAGAACAAACCCATTGACCTCGAGGTAGCGACTGGCATGAAAGCCCTGTCCTGGCCGTTGTGAGCGGGGCTCCAGAGAGGGCCACCTGGAGCGCTCTCAGGAGCCGGTCAGAAGGGAGGAGTGAAGGGAGAGGGAGGGGAAAACAAGAGGGAGATATTTCCATCCCAACCCAAATACCTCCCACCTCCTCATATCTTATTTCTTGTCCACTCCTCCCTCTATCTGCGTCCAGCTCTTCTTTTCACTATTCTGAAATAGCAAAGCCCGTTTAGATGTGCATGTCTACATGTAAAGATTTCTTCTTTATGTGTTGCAATTAAGTAAGAGCAGAACTCTCTATTTCACTTTGGAATAGCTGCTTCCTGTTCCATAATCATTTCCACCTTGGTCCCGGCAACAGTCGCCGCTACTGTATACTGACGGCATCACTGTACTGCACGCTTAACATGCTGTACTGTGCAACCTCATGCTCTCGTACAGCTAATAAAGGCCAGCTAAGCTGCACTGCTCTTTCTACTTTCTTTCTACTCTAAATTTTTTACCTCAGGTATCAGAGTGAGAATGCTTTTGGCACAGAAACAGCAGCTAACGGTGCCAAAGATGATCGCACCAACTTTCAGATAATTATTACATTAAGTTTACAGTAATTTAGTATCAATCAGATGGCTGGTTAGTGAATTATCACCTACCATGCTGTCCTGAAGCAGGGGTTATTAGGGAAGTCATAACTATCAGGTTATTCCCGATTCATTCCTCGTACATTCTTTAATGTATGAGGGGTGGCTGTAGCTAATCAGAAGGTCGGTGGTTCGATGCCAAATAATCCTTGGGCAAGATACTAAGATACTGTTTGCCTACTGGCAGCCCGTTCTCACTCCCGAGGCGTAACATGCCGACGTTTTGTCACGTCCCGGGGCGTTCCTGA